>NC_054748.1:28470670-29073170 GCF_018143015.1 Lytechinus variegatus | reverse complement strand
AAGAAGAAAAACACTAATTCCTGCTAAGTACAAAATAAATGGATGAGCTGAACTACCCAATTTGAGATTTGCATAGCATTTCATTATTTATCTTATTTATAAACAGACATAACTTATTTTAATTCATCATGTTCATGGTCTATCTTTTTCTCAAATATCCTCTATCCACCTTTTTTAGTTCATACAATGTACTATCGGTATTTAATCCCTTTTTATAATGTATTCATATGTTTTTCTTCGTTTCTGATAATTTTTGCAGCCGACGCTGTTCGTAATTTAATTAATTTCCAATATGTTTGTTATGTTTTGGAACTTGAAAACACGGTTGTATGTTCGACGTTTTACAGGAAATCCTTGACCGAGGTATTCAGCTATCACCGAGCCAATGCATTTTTTTTTCCAGGAGACCGTGATCGGGGATGTTTGATTGTGAGTGAATGAGGGTGTGCCATGATCTGTGGAGTTAAAGGGGAAGTTCACCCTGAAGAAAGGTTTGTTCTAAAAATAGCAACAAAAATAATTTTAAAAAACATATTGGTTTGAGAAAAACTAATCCATCAATGTCATTAAATTAAACTTCAAAGTTTTAATGGTTCTTGAAGGCATTTCATTCCATCATTATTTGCTTCAGTTTCTTGGTAAATATGTTTGTATATTCTTGTTGATATAAAATGAAGCTTTGTAAATTGTGTTATAAGTATTAATCTTGAGTTTATTTAAATCATTTGAATAAAATCTTTAATAAAAACATGTTGAAAAAGTATGTGTGAGGAGGGGTATGTGCGTTATGTGTATGTATGCATGCATATAGAGCCTACGTATGGTACCATTAACTGACTGCTTAACAAACTGAAAGAATCTAAAGTCTAATGTTGGTTTCACGCATTTATTATCAAATAAGACACGCCGAAAATGTAAAATAATACATTGGTAAAACTACTCCGACACCAAATATAAAAAAAATTTGTGCAATCAAATTGAAAAATTATTAGATGTTGCCAATTTGACCTAAAATAGGGTTAAAATCACACCGGCAACTTGTAAATTCGTTACATTTATATCCGCCGATAGATGACATCCACCATATTAAGACACACTGAGGCTGTCAAAAATTGGATAGCTTCAATGCTCCTGTGAAAATTTCTCGTACTGAAAATCCACAATTTGTACCGAACTTAAACCCGATCGTCAACATTTACCTTAACCATGTTGACATTAATCCTAATTTTGATTTGATTTACAAATTTCAATAACAAAGCATATACAATATTATTATTTATCAGCATTCAATAACAATAAACATAAGCAAAAAGATAACATTTATTAACGTAGCATTTTCTGAGCCAAATACGAATTTACCATGGATTTTTTTATTCTCTCTCTCTCAAAACACATGTATGTATAAACTAAAAAATACATAAAATATCGTAAGTTATAATAATAATAATAGGTCCATTTATATAGCTCAGCTACTATGTGCATATACTCTACTGCGCTTTGATAACTGGTATCATATTATTACCCCGGCTGTAGCTGAGCCGCCATATTAATAGGCGCTAAAGCGTTCAAGGAAAAATCCTACCGGGTACCCATTCACCTCACCTGGGCGAGTGCAGCACTGGGAGACCGCCATCTTAAGCGTGGAGCTTGAAGTGATGGGGGCTTCGAAAGGAAACGGGAAAGAAAAGCATGAAAATTGTAAGACGAAATAATTGTCACGCATTTCAACCCTAACCCTTATATTTCGAGATGGATTGGCGAAGGGTCTTTGTTGTTCTCTACCGAGTAAAACGTAATACCTGCATAATAGGATCAATTGCATTTCTAGTCCTTTCGCTTTCATGAAGAAATATGATTTAGGAATGGAATTGTTTATTTCGCAATTGTTCGGCGGGTGTACTGTGCCACAATACTCCTCTGTCTGGCACGTTTAAAACAGTACTGATTTATTATCAGATTGGAATGTAACTGATATGGTTTCTATACCAATAAATTGTCTCTGATCAATTATTTTCTAGCGACCATGTCACAATACTAAAGTATTATTGTAATGACTGAATTCGCACAACATGTTGTTTTTCCTAGAAATCAAATATAATACATACAGTGAATGCATACAGTGAATGCAAGTGACGGGCGTTCATTGGCTACTATTCTCTAAAATCTAAATTTCAAATAGTTACGTACTAGATACACCTTTAAAAACGAAACAAACAAAATAACAAAAATATGAATATTCACGAAATGTATGAAATATTCATATATTTCAGTAAGGACCTTATGCATTGACGTTATCATGTCACCATCTTAGAGACCGAAACTAATACTTTGCATGAGATGGTGATTTGCAGCTGACGTATCTCTGACAACTCCGTCTACGCGTATTCCTATATCCTCTGAGGGAGGGCGCTATGAGACTATGACATCATGTGCATGAGGTAAATTTCGGTAGAGTGATGAAGGCTGTAAACTTTCGGCCGTTAACATGATGTCTGAGATTATGCTTACATGACGACGCATGGTCGGAATTCCCTTGCACTCGACTGTAATAAGTTTATTAATGGAGAAAGGGGATCAGGAATAAGGGGAGAGTAGAAAAAACAAACCAAAAAAAAATTAAAGATAAAATTATTAAGAAAAAAGAAGAATGAATGAAAAGTCAAAGATTGAACAAGAGAGAGAGAGAGAAACAAATATAGAAGAAAATTGGAGAGAGAAATAATATTAAATACATGATAAAGGTTTTAATATAAAAAAATAAGCAGACCTGGGGAAAATGAATGATTGAAATATAAGTGTTTAACACGACATAAGTCAAAGGATAAAGACAATAATCAGAAGAAAAAAAACTGCCACTCGCTAGCTTTCCCTGAACATTTCGCTAGTAATGTTGGATCGCAAATATGTTTTAAACACTTGAGCTATTAGCTTCATGCCTTTATCTTCAAATTGTTGCACCCCCAAAAAGCTGTCCGGGAAGGGATTGATTGTGACAGTGTGTGTGATAAGAATTAGAAGCCAGGCGAAGACAACCCAAGTCTAGAAAAATTAGAAGGAGGGTCCTTAGTGATTAATGTCGGCTAATAAGGTCATACCAGACACTTACCAAATATTTAATTCGTAATGCAACATTTCCTCCTGTGAAATAGCAACAAAAACAAAATGGCATAAAGAAGAAGAAAGAAGACTTACTTACCTCCACAATTTCATTATTAACGTGCTCTCTCAGTTCATCGCATTTAGCCATTACCTAGAGGAATAAAAATAAAAGAGAATACTGAGCTCACTGGAAGGAAAGACCTTACATGCGTATGACGTCATAATCCATAGCGCCCTCCCTCAGAGGATATTATGGATAAGGAGGGGGGGGGGGGGCAACGTTAAAGAATCGTTTCAGAGTTGAGATAGGTTTCGAAATCTTAATCTCCCTAATGATTGTTGTTTGCTGTTAAGAGAGAGCGAGTGAGAGGGGGGGGGGGGGAGGTGGAAACTTGTTCTTAAGTGGAATATATTACCTCTCCATCGGGGCGTAGCAAGATGGTTTCGGTGCTAAACCCTTTCCCCCAGTTCTCTGTGTCCGACGAAACGACGTCTGATGGAGAGTTTTGAACCTTGTCCTCGCTTCCTGAGGCCCAGACCGTGACCTCGTGTTCGGGGTTCAGTGAGAATCTGTTGTTGAAGGTGTAGGTCGAGACAAGCGCCCCGTCGACGATTCGTTGGAGCTCCCAGCCGCCAATGGATTGGTTCTGTGCGGATAGGGGTGAACCCGGGGAGCAAGACAAGTGTGAGGTCATTTTGAGATTATGGACCATATGCATGGATGATATTTTAATAATCAAACCGAGGTTTTACCCTAGTTCAACGATAATCTGTCACCATGCAGTAGCGTACGCATGATTTTCTAAACTGGGGAAGGGGGGGGGTAATTCAAGCTGAATGGAATGTTGACAACAACAACAACAACAACAAAAAAGAGAAAGGTTTTCACCAACAATTTTAGGTCAGTTCCTATCGCAATAAGATTGACAAGCAAAAAAAAGTCTTCAACTTCAAAAAAATTATTTAGGGAGGGGGGGGGGGGGTCAAATATTAGGGGTGTTTTGGGTATGAAAAAATAAGGAGGGGGGGGGCTAATTGAATCACTGTAACCCCCTCCCCTTGTCTGAGACTACATTTTCATGGAATGCTTGGTTTCACTACAGTTTTCTCATATACCATGTATACGCGGCAAAGAAAATGTACCAATTCGTTTATTCATTATATTTTCGTTTCTTCCGGTATGTTTTCCTTTCATGGCACAACTGTTTTGGACAACTTTATGAGACGCGTGAATAGGATAAGCTTGGTAAATTAAACTGTTAAACTGCATGGCACTCCATAAAACTGTGTTATAAGTTAACCCAGCTTCAGTGTATATCGTTCGTTTGCTCTGGACCGGATCTAGAGTGGACTTTATACTCAATTTTTTTTTCAATGTTGCATAAATATGAATTCAACATGAATGCCTGACATATCAACGAATCTGAAATTTCAAAGGCATGCCATACGGGTACTGAAAGATTATTAAATTTTACATGTGAAATGTGGGCATGCGGGAAATTTACATCGACCAGACATAACAACAACAACAACAACGACAATGACAACAAAAATGATCATGATCGCGATCCAAATGATTTTGCCACTTTTTGCATCTCGATGAAAAAAAATCACTTCTTTCCATGATTGAATGTGATTAGCACTAGTGCTTAAATTAAGAGGTTGTTGTAAAAACGGTGGTGTTAAAACTGACACCAGTTGGTGTTCATAGAAGACCACACCCTGAGGTGTTAAAATTACACCCTTGAGATTAAACATAACACCAAAGAGTGTAAATGCAACAACCAAAGGTGTTGTAATAACACCTTCATGTATAGGTGTTAAACTAACACTGTCAATCTAACACCGGTGTAAAATAACTGATGTGGTCATCTATGTATACCAGTTAACACCACTGTTTTTGCTGTGTAGACTTTCAACTCCAAATATATTTTGTTCAATTATTTTTTTAAAGAATATAATATTCCTGTAATCTTTGTATAGGTTCACGGTGTCATCATCTGTAGAATAATGATGCTAAACAGATTACTCACCGAATCAGTCTGGTTGAGCAGTTTGATGAAATTGCCATCGCTGTCGGTGTCGACAATGGACACCAATCCGCTGGTGGTCGATGACTTCGTGACCTGGACTTCATCGTTCACACGACGTCGCTTGGTCGAGGGTTGAATCCGAGGGTACGAGCTTTCTTGAATAGAATCACTCAGTGCGGTTCTCTTCCGTAACCTTGATTTTTTGTGGTGTATTAAAATAAAACATGATTGCATTATTATAAATAGTATTATGCTTTTAAAAGTCTAATCTCATGCGATGTACTCGCGCACAGTGAAAGGGTATCAAAATTGCGGAAAATTAGGAAAATTAGTATACTTTTCAACCATGGATACGTGAAAAGGGTCTGATGCATAATTTCAGATAGGGGGGGGGGGGGACTTGTCAGGGGTACTTTGAGTCCCTCTCAGTGGGACTCTGAGTGGGAAGGATAAGTTTCAGGGGCAGTTTCAAAAGTTTGGTGACGAGTAAGGTGCACTATATTTCATGACAGTGCAATCTTAACACTATAGGTTTCACACGCAAATTATAGGTGATTGATGAAAGTGCATGCATAATGATTCGCCATCTCGCACTAATGCTGGAAAGGGCAATAAATGAACTTCTCTTGTCCATATGAGGAACAGATTTTCACTTAAAGTTTGCTTTTGGAACTATTTAACGGCGGAAGAATAAGGGTTATTTTTACAATTTCGGGTGATGAATCTCGTCAAGGGAGTTCCCATACAGTTGTTGATTTATTTCATAACATGAGTCGGTCGACATATCCTGTGACGACCAGATAGGAAATCAAATATATTTCCTTTCTACAGAACTGATAGTAAATAATTTCTTCCCCTATTCTAATTCTTATTTCAATACGTTTTTTTACTGAAATTAAAAGCACAAAATTACACAGGTGTGACGCCAGGAACTATTGCGATCATAGTTTACCTTGCTACCCCGCCGTCGAGCAGGGCGCGGTATGTCGCGATCTCCTTGTCCAAGCTGAGTTTGATCCTCAGGAGGTCGTTGTACTCCCGGACGCGCACGGCCACCATTTCTTTCACCTCCTCGATCTCACGATCACGGGCGCTCAGGGCTTCGATGTGGGCTTCGCGCTCCTTCCGTAGTTGGGCCTCGAGATCGAGGATTCGAGCGACGAGCGTGTCGTTCTGGTAACGAAATGTGATTATAATCAATATACCAATAAACGTGTCACAGTCAATAATGATGATGATGATGATTATGAAGATGATGACGATGATAGTGATGATGACCGATAATGATGATGAAGAGGATGAGATGGAGGACGACTGGACGAGGGAGATGATGATAATGAAGATGGTGGACGTGATTATGATTAAATCGGTTCATAACTCGGGTTTTGTGTTAGCTCGGAGAATTCAATGGAAAATCATGATGATATCTTTGTCGTCATTGTCGTCATCATCATAATCTTTATCATCCTCCTCCTTCTCCTCCTCATCATTATCAACCTTTCATCATCATCATCGTCATCATCATCATCATCATCATATCTTTATTTCGTTTCATTGTAACTAATAATTTCCTCTCAATGAAATGCGATTTGTATCTTAAAAGAAGACGATTTTTTTTTTATTTTATATATGTTTCATATGTCAAACCATGCCTGTAATTTTATTCTCATTTCCTCACCTGGTCCTTCATGTTGATATCAGTCTTGAGTTTCCTCAGTTCGGAGGCGAATTCACTTACACCGAATCCCTTAATACGAGTCAACAGTCTTGTCAGTTCCGTTTCCTGAATTCAAAAGATAAAAGATGGTGGATGCAATCAGGGGCGGATCCAGAATTTTCCAAAGGGGGGGGGGGTACATTTTTCCGAGGAAAAATTTAACTTGACAAGCCCCCCCCAACAAAAAGGTCTTTACTTTCAAGGGGTGGGGGACACAGTTCTGTTTTAGTGGCATTTCTACATTACAATTTTAATTTTGCTTCTCAAAAGAGGGGGCATGGGCCGGATGTGCACCCCTCTGGATCCGCCAGTGGATGCAATGATTAACTTTATCCAGATTTCACTTTTTGTTCAATTTCAAATACTTTTCAGGGGATGGGGAACCAGGGGACTTGGAGGGCTTCAGCCCCCTCCCATTTTTCCAACAAAAAAAACGAAAAAAGGGTCTTCACTTTCAAGGGGGGGGGGCACATTTATGTTTTAGTGGCATTCTTACATTACAAATTCTAATTTTGCTTCTCAAAAGAGAGGACAAGGGCCACCTGTGCACCCCCCTGGATCCGTTAGTGGATGCAATGATTAACTTTATCAATATTTCACTTTTTCAATTTCAAATACTTTTCAGGGGACGGGGAACCAGGGGGGCTTGGTGGGCTTCAGCCCCCCTCACATTTTTCCAAAACCATGTACAAACGTAAAAAATGACCATCTGATTTTGATTTTTTTGCATGGTCAGCCCCCCATTTTAAAAACAGTTCCACGTCCCCCACTTCTGACTACAGTAAGGGAAAGGGCCACAGAGAGCGCAGTGATATATGATTCGCACCAACTATTAGGCCAACATGCGATGAATACTTTATAAATATTTTGCAATATGTATGTGTCGAATTCATTAATATTGAATGATAGTAAAGAAACAAGGGCTTACAACCAGGCAATGAATGATTTTGAAGATTGTTAGAAATGGAACGCGGAAAAGGCAAAAATGTATTAAACATGTTAAATTATAATTGGAAGGAGGAAAGAAAGAAAGAAATAGAGGAATAAGTAAATAATGAAAGGAATAAAGAAAGAAAAACGAGAAAGTACTAAATATATAAAGAAAGAAATAAAAAAACAAACCTAAAGAAAGAAAGTGAGAAAGAAACGAAAAAAGGGAAAAAGAAATAAAGAAATGAATGATAAAAAATTAACACACCTCTGTTACTTGAGCCATTTCCTGTTCCCTAACTTGCCGCAAGTCCTCGAAGAGCGAGACATTCAAGTTCTCAATGTACTTCTCCCATTCTCCTTGCAGAGTTTCGTCCCACGCACCTTCTGCTTTCTCGAGTTGCTGTAAAAGAAATCAAATTTGATAAAAAAAAAACATGGCCCGTATTCTGAGGGCAGGTTTAACTTAAACTTAGGTTTAAAGTTGTGGTTTAAGTATGGATAGCCAATTTTTACATAAATCACTAACAGTAGAGCCCGCAGTAGAGATATCATACTTTAGCTCACTGGCTCTCAAATCTTTCACGATTGTCTAGAAAGTGTAAATAGATGATTGTCTTCACCATCGATGAATCAGAAAAGAGCACAGTAAACACAGGAAACATAAAACTTAATAAAAATTTTGATACTTTTGGCTTTCCATACTTCAACTACAACTTTAAACCTGACTTCAGAATACGGGCCCATCTCATTAAAGTCTGTGAACATGATTGAATTTTTATACATGAAGTATGATATAAAATTAGCTATTTTATAATTCATATCATAATTGTTTATGTTTATCTTGTTAATATTACGATCTTTGCTCAAGAAAAGCGAATGAAGGATCAGGATATTAAATTGTGGCCCCGCTTATGTTGATACTTATGATGCTTTTGTATACTAAAGTGTCATTTGAAACCTATGACTTTGTATTGTATTTGTATTTTAATTATTTAAAAAAAGTTAAAAAGTCTGCTTTCAGCTAGAAGCTGCTTTTCAGCTAGGCCGTGGAAAATTATAATATCAAATGATATCAACATAAAATAAGCATACAAAAATAAGAACGAAAAACAAAATATATCAAAGCATGGGTAAAATACAATTGGAAAAAGTAAAATTGGGGTAGAAAAAAATGGGAAATAAATAGACGAAAGTAATTTACAAAGTTATGTCAAAATTAAACTTAAAAAATAAGGTATACACTAATGAAATATTATTAAGGTCTTGTTGAGCGCATTTTTATCATAATGTATTGTAGAACACACGTTTGTATAATTAAAAGTATTCTGTCTGAAAATTCTCCCCTCTTGCCACAGTGCAACTCGTATGAAACTGAAAGTGTGGAATATTTTGTACATTCCGTTAGATCGATGGGTTATGACGTCTTATTTCTTTATTATGACGTCACATTTTTTGTATTATGATGATTACCTTCTTGTAGTACTCTTCCTGTAGTTCAAGGTCTTTTTCAAGGTCACGTATCTTCTTCTCGAGTTGTTTGCGAATGATGTCCCCATTCTCAATCTAAAGGGGAAAAATGGAAGAAAAACAGCAGCATCTTAAACAATATTGTTGGGTGAAAAACACCTCGAGCTGGCTAGCTTGGTTTTGAAAGCTTTCTCTATGCCATCTGCATTCCAAACATGAATCGGTTTGTATAATGGAGTAATTAGTAATAACTCGATTATTATAATAATCAGTATGTTTCCGGGTGCATGCACATTGACTCCATATTCATTTATTTAGTTATACTTCAAAACGAAATGCAATATTAAAACAATTCATTTGATTTGGGAGGTAGTTGTGACTTTGACATTTTGTAGATTGATTTAAGATCATTAAATTCTGTTAACTCTAACCAATAACACTGCAAGCATCGGTAAATTTACTAACATATGAAATATAGAGGA
This sequence comes from Lytechinus variegatus, assembly GCF_018143015.1. Classification (NCBI taxonomy): domain Eukaryota; kingdom Metazoa; phylum Echinodermata; class Echinoidea; order Temnopleuroida; family Toxopneustidae; genus Lytechinus; species Lytechinus variegatus. The sequence continues at coordinate 29,063,439 of NC_054748.1, read as the reverse complement.
ATATTTTGATTCATAGAGATACATAAACTAAAAAAAGTTTGAAAATCTGATTTTGATCGATAATCTCTCCTCGGTTTTATATTATATCAATTTGTAATTAATATCAATAAATAGAACATTTAATTTTCTTTAAAATGATACTCTATATGATGTGATTATCGTTCACATGGAGGTGCAGTGTCTTGAAATGTGGGGGCAAGGTCAAAATTCAAAAGTTGCAAAATGACACAATATTGAATATTTTTCCGTGGTGATGAGTAAGTTTCTTAGTGGTTTATTTTTACTTTGATCGATAATTTCTCATCGGTTTTAGTAAATATCAATATGTTATGAATATATCATTTAATTTTCTTTAAAATGATACCCTACATGATGTGATTATCGTTCACATGGAGGTGCAGTGTCTTGAAATGTGGGGCAATTAGGTCAAAATTCAAAAGTTGCAAAATGAAACAATATTGAAAGTCATTGTTCTTTTTTCAGTGTAGTGATGAATGAGTTTCATAGCGGTTAATTTTAATTATTTTCATCCACCTTAACATCAACATTAACATGGAATGAAACACACCTCTGCACAAGCAAACACATAACAAACAAACAAACATGCATTAGCAGATGAGTATTTCAAACCACGACTCAAACCATGTTATCTCGCAGAACCATCACTACAGAAGCAGGGACTTGAATGGATTTTCATCTCTATTGACGCAGACAAAAGAACCATGTTCTGTATTGACCCTTAATGACTATTTCTGCTCATTTTGCAGCTTTTCGATTCAGATCTCATCCAACACTTTTGAATCCTGCTCTTTTCGTGATGACATGATCATAACAAGCGTGGTATCATTTTAAAGAAAATTATTGATCTTTTGAATGATATCATGCCTCTGCACAAGCAGACACATAACACACAAGACAAACATGCGTGGGTATTTCAAACCACGACTCAAACCATGTTATCTCGCAGAACCATCTCTACAGATGCAGGGACTTGAATGGATTTTCATCTCTATTGACACAGACAAAAGAATCATGTTCTGTATTGATCATGACTATTTCTGCTCGTTTTGCAGCTTTTCAATTCAGACCTCATCCAACACTTTTGAATCCTGCTCTTTTCGTGAAGGCATGATCATAACAAGCATGGTATCATTAGAAAAAATGATCTTTTGAATGATGTAAAATATTCATTGTGTAAAATTGGGAGTCTGGAGAAATTAATGACCAAACACAGATTTCTAAACTTTTTTGAGGGATTTAATAGAGCGATTAGCCATAAGTAAGTTAGGAATGAAATATTGTATCATGTGTTGCATGAGGAAGAAGTTTGTGCCCAGCAAACACTACACTTTTAGAGACGTTGTATTATATTGTAAGCAACGCTTATAAAGCCCGTCACTTTAACAACAATTTTCTTAACCAACAAATTGTTTGTTTTTTTTTTCAAAAAGTTTAAACAATTATTTAAAAGATTAAACAATAATACAGTGTAAAAGTGCTGTTTAAAATTTTAAGCACGTTGCTTAAGCCCGTCACTCTAACAACTACTGTTTAATCTTTTAAACAATTGTTTAAACTTTTTAAACAACTGTTTAAACCTGTTAAACAAGTTGTTTAAATGTTTTAACAATTACACAAAAGTTTAAACAACTTGTTAGATTGAAAGGCTAAAACAACGTGTTATCTTTTAATAAAAAGTATATACACAGTATACTGTGTAGAATGACGGACTTACACAGCGTTGCTTCTCATTCATTTTAAATAGCGTTTGTAGAGTGTAGGTGCTTTCGTACAGCGATGCAAAACGAATTCAAGAACAGAGTAAATGTATTAAAAATGCCCGTCGAGTGACGCTGTGAGGCTTTCGTCAAAATATCATTGGTAAACCAAAACAGCGATTTCGTCGTCAGTTTCGGAGCTGACGAAAAATTGCAAACATGTTGCTTGGTGCAGAGCCAAGGAGGAAACTGCTATTTATTTGGTTTCACCAGCATTCGACAAAGACTTCTAGGCTACTCTTTGCCATGAAGGCCATTTGGCAATGCGTTTTCTATGTTCTTGAACGCGTTTCGGCGTCGCGTTAATTGCGGAACTCCTGAGTATCTTTGCCGAAGCGTTGGTATCGGTATAACCTTGACTGAGATGCGCATGAATTCATCTTGGATCACGTATCGATTGTTGCCGTCAGTGTAGGAGGTCAACCATGGGGAATATACAGATACCATATTCAAAGGCTGGCCAGGTCTTATTCATATAACTTACTGAAAACAAATACTTATCAGACTGAATAAATTTGAATAAGAGACAACTCTTTGTGTAAAGGCATAAAAGCGAACCGTTGTGCCAGCTCGGGGAAGCTGGGGTTACAAAATGAGAGTAAACACAGCTTATCACGAATATGAAACCATGGCGAAACAAGATCATGAATGCCGTAGCCCATTCTATTTCTCTTTTTGCATAACTTATCATCAACTCGTTCAAACTTTAGAAAAATGGAATATAAGGAAACAAGTGATACACTGTAAAAACTGCGGTGTTAAAACTGACACCAATTGGTGTTAATAGAGGACCACACCCTGAGGTGTTAAAATTACACCCTAGAGATTAAACATAACACCAAAGAGTGGAAATGTAACAACAAAAGGTGTTGTAATAACACCTATAGGTGTAAAACTAACACCACCAATTTAACACCGGTGTAAAATAACTGGTGTGGTCCTCTATGTACACCGGTTAACACCACAGCTTTTGCTGTGTATGTACGTGGTGAGTTCTATCAGTTTGGTGATGTATTGCATAATATTTTCTGGGTCTGTGTCTGTTCAAGTAGGAACTCGGCAGGACAGCTTATTGCTGGAATAACACCAAGCAGGAATCACCATTACATAGGAAACCATTTTTTCATGTTCAGAAGTTTGAAAGTTCAGCACCTACCTTTTCCAAAACTACAAAGTACAACAATCTTATCATTACCATCTAACCCTAATTATGATTTTAGTCTACCCAGCAGACTTTTGCCTCAGTCCCCACTGTCAAAACAATTCCGCGGCCCCTGTGTATAGGGTATTGATCATGCACTTATTTTCATTACAGTGTGGGAAGCTGTTTCAATTTCATGTGGCAGTGACTGAATAAAATACAATATTCTAAAAAAATAAATCAACGTGAATAAAACATAAATCCCCTTTCGGTGACCTCTTTATGAAACGGCAAAGACGCGAACCGAGAATAATTTGATCAAAATACCTGGATGATCATCTACCGCGAAGAATTATGTATCTATATAAGAAACGATTTGATTGGTTCCTGATCAATGTTTTGAACATAATGCGCGTGCAACAATTATGCTAATTGGTCGTAATCATTCGTGTTTTTGATGGAGCGCTATAAATGATAACAGAACCCAAGAGCATCATGCTGAAAAGGCAATTGACTGAGTCTGGCGTGGTGCAAGGAGAAGAGGGGGGGGGGGGGGGGCTCTGCTGTTGTATATATTTTCATTATATATCCAGGGATGTGTTTAATACAGCTGTTCGTAAGATACGAATGACTTTATGCACGATTTGTGTTCTTTCTTGTGCTTAGTAATATCCCTATATGTAATTGATATGTAGGAGCTACGAACATGTTCCAGTGGTTCGTAAAGTTGTGCGTAACTTACGAACAGCTTTATGAATCACCATGGATCCTACTAGTAGGATCCATGGAATCACCCACCAGTAGGCACTAGATAAGAAAAGAGCATATGTATTCGAACGTGTTTATAGGCCTACTTTATAAAAGAAAAATGTATGAATTCATCTGCTTATTGATTGATTTTATCAATCATTTGATTCTTTTCCTTAAACTAACCTCGAGTTTGGCAGATTTCAGTTGTTTGTCTTTGTTGTTCAAATCCGATTTGACCCGGTTAAGTTCATCCTCCAGGTACCGGATCCGGGTATCTTTCTCGGATATCCGAGGCTCGAGATCGGCTAAACGTTTCCTTGCCTCGTTCCGTTCTTTCTCAGCAGACTTCAACCTGAAAACGATGGAATATTAGTATTAAAAATCAATTATCAACTAGTGTAAAGAACACAGTGCAGCACGGTGGGTGCCACAGTGTGGAAAACAACGTGAAGTCATGTTCACACTAAAGTATATTAGCTTTGTAACGGTGTGAATCATAACTTAACATAGCATGTAGAGCCCACTATGTTAACACGCTATGAATACTTACACTGTTGCAAAAGGTGTGTCCACAGTGGGAATTCATGTTCACACTGTTTAGTTGATCATTTTAATAGTGTGAAGTACATCTGGAAACAGCCGATAATGTGAACACACCTTGTCCACATTCACACTTTTGCAGAGATGTCCACAGTCCCTCGGAGAGGACCTTAAGCCGTCGGTCCTCTGATTGCTTGCTTACAAGCATTCATGCTTTCTTAGCAATCAGGTAAAAAAAAATCACCAAATTACCATGAAGAGCATACAAAGGTTTCGGATCATTTATCTCTATATTAAACAATCAATTGAGAAAAAACTAAAATACCTACAAGTCGTCGCCCCCCTAACTGATGGAAAAATAATCGGAGACACGACATTTGCTCCTGCGACAATTTCTCCGGGCTCCATTTTGTCTAAGATGTACAGTTTGTTTAAGGGTTTTCAATATAGGTTTAATGGGTGATTTCAAGTTCGGTGTTGGCCTTGGTGTTGGTGTTAGTGTTGAAATTTTGATTGCTTCCCCTAGCTCCAAAACTTATTCAGAGTTTGTAAAACTGATTCAGATCACATTATTGACATCTCAACAACGAGTGAGTGACTTTTTGGGACCATCCTCATTTTATGTTTTGTGTTATAATCATGTAAAAATTGACCCAACACCAACACCAAAAGGTCAACACTGAACTTGAAATCACCCAATGTTAGGTTTAGTAGAATATAGAGAGGAACAATTATCGCGGGAGCAAATGTCATGGGGCAAAAAAAAAATCATCATATACATGTTCTTTACGCCGCAAATACGTAGGAAATGATGAACAAAAGTGAAAACATCAGTCAGCTTACTACTATAGATTCTTACCTTGGAGCTATGTCAGACAATTCACTTTTATATTTGGCACACTCTCTCTCTAGCCTTTCTCTCTCATCGGCGTGAAGTCTTCGGGCGTCCGCCAACTCCTTCTCGAAGATCTCCCTGATGTCGGTCATCGCCGTATTCCTCGCCTCCGTGATCGAGATGTCGAGGATCTGAGCCCTGCTGCTGTCAAGATTGAGCTCGTTGACGAGATCGATGTACTCCGCTAGACGATCGTTCAGTGCCACCATCTCCTCGCGTTCGTTTTCTTGTCGGACGAACGATCTCGACGACGATGACGACGACGTCGACCTCCGACTGGACGATGTCGAAGTACGCGTCGCCATCGTGGATGTTGAGAAGGTCGATGAGCTGATGGGACTCAGGAGCGATGACGAGGCGTCCCCAGCCTCTTCAGACGAACCGGTAGCTGAGTAGGACGTCGAAACGAAACGGGGTGTTGACGATATCACCCTACTCGTTTTCTTCTCCACATTGCGTTTACGTTGCCTCTTCATCATGATGGGGGTGTAAACTAGCTTCGGATAGGATGTAAATCGCAAGGTCCTTCGGCAGTGATTGCCTCAAATTCCGCTTTCAATTGGTTTTGTTAGAAGGTTACTAGTTTTATGACCTAAATACGCGTTACCTTAATATCCCGACCATCCAGCATCCATGTACTGACGGTGAACTGTGCACAGCGGAGACTGGAGTACGTGGTGTACGCTGTCACACCCACTGAATTGTTGATATGTACACAAAGCTTTTGCAGCCTTCATAAATTAATATGAATTCAAGTGGAATCAATACGACTTCAATGTCATCACCATTCATAAACTACACTATCATCCGTGGCGTGCCCTACATGATATCCTGGAATCCAGAATTGTACAGCGCGCCTACGCAAATACCAGTGAATAGTAGATGCTATTCCATGTGGAATAGATTTTTTTCCTAACTGATATTTTCTGTCTCCATCATTGTGATCCGTGGCGGTACCACGGGATTTGGGGCCGGATCGACTACCCCTGTGATTTTTCGGATATTAAAACGGGGGGGGGGGGGTATTGGTCTGAGGGAGAAAGTGAAAATTAGAGGAATAGTATAAAAAGTAAATGTGTGGGCCAAGTTGCTGAAATAACTCTATAAATAGATAAAAAAAAATGACGTCAGCTTTTAATAGGTATTCGTGACCCTCTGTCTAAATGCCATGGCACCGCCTTCTGATTATAGGTAAAGCACCCAGCTGTTGGTAATAATCAGAACTGATTGGTTGATTGATATTATAATAACTCACCCACGTTCTATTTCTGTCTCCGTGGGTCAGTTGTATTGATATGAATATATGAAATATAGACATATATAATAAGGTACGTTTAACGGTCATCATGTACAAGTTTTGGGGAAATAATGGCGGAGCAATGGTTTCTACACAGCGAAAACTATGGTGTTAACCGGTGTACATAGAGGACTACACCAATTATTTTACACCGGTGTTAAATTGGTGGTGTTAGTTTTACACCTATAGGTGTTATTACAACACCTATGGTTGTTACATTTACACTCTTTGGTGTTATGTTCAATCTCTAGGGTGTTATTTTAACACCTCAGGGTGTGGTCCTCTATCAACACCATTTGGTGTCAGCTTTAACACCACAGTTTTTACAGTGTACTGATGATGAAGGGGAGGACTCGGAAAGAAGGGGATACAAAGGACGATTAGATCATATACCAAGTTTCATATAATAACAATATGACTAATATTCTTCTCGTCATCTAGCCGCCACACCCCCAACACCCAAAATGTAATGTTATCCATCCTTATTGCAAAGTAATGTGAACTTGAGACCATGCCCCGCTTCATGTTTTTCTTTTTTTTTCTTCGTTGATTTCTAAATCGACGTATTTGCCCAAAAGCCTATACGCGTTGATCAAACATGTCTTATCATGATGTATGTATATATTCATAGTAATGTTATTAACATACCGATAAAGAATTTCGTGAAAATGTTTGAAACGACTTGTAAAAGAGGCTAGCAAAATGAAGATAAGAGAAACTCTTATTGGATATGTGACGTCACTTGTGGTGTACTTTCCCATGCTGTATACTTCATAAAGCTTCTCTTCTTCCACTTTCACTTGGTTTCACGTTAAATCTATATAATAATAATAATAATAATAGTAATAATAATAATAATAATAATAATAATAATAATAATAATAATAATAATAATAATAATAATAATAATAATGATGATAATAATAATAATAATGATAATAATAATCATTTACACAGCGCCATCTATCTAGAAATATTCTATTCCGAGGCGCGATGTTATCATTATTATTACCCCGGCTTTAGCTCTTGCTGCCTTTCCGCACTCATGAATTCAAGGAATTAATCCTGCCGGTTACCCATTCACCTCACCTGGGTTGAGTGCAGCACAATGTGAATAAATTCCTTGCTGAAGGAAATTACGCCATGGCTGGGATTCGAGTCGAACCCACGACCCTCTGTTAGTCAGAAGACTAATCCACTGGGCCACAACGCTCTACATATCCATATAATGATGTATCTTTTAACATTATATTCAATGCCAAGTGGAATGCTGGAAAATGGCAAGTTTATGGAATTATGGTTACAGAGATGCGAGTCAGAAGCTCGAGTTTCGTCAAACTTTCATCATTACGTTTCCCTCATTTTCTGCATTTATCAAGTAGGCCTGCAAGTCCACTGTTTTGTGGAGTTGGTTTAATGGTTAACTCAATCAAATAAGAGAAAAAATATCGATTTATCGACATATATCAATCTAGCAATATCAAAAATATAAATTTTGGCGAACATTCATCAAAGAACATGAGAATTACAGATTAAAAAAATATTTTTCTTGGCATTTTTACAAAAATCTATATGTCAGGTTGAACCTATATCCTCTCCCCCCTTTTAGGTTGATCCTCCCCCTCCCACTTTAAGATTTGAGCTTCTCACGGAAGACGAGCTCCAAGCATTGATGTAAGTGAAGTAGTTGAACGACAGGTACGAGGGCTATCATGGCTATCTGAAATTGAGTGAAGATAATATTACTTTTCTTCAAGTATATCAATATCACATCCAACATTACCCCAATCCCCTTTTACACACACACACACACACACCCATACTGCGTGTATTCAATTGGTATATGAGCTAGATGGTGGTCTCCTGCGTTCATTTGTTAATGTTCCCTTTTTATCATCAAAATGTGAAGCAAAGCCCACACCGTTTTTTCTAATTATGTTTACATCATTTTCTTTAATTATGTATTATGTTTATATTATATACATTATGTATTATTTTGTATATTACAAACAATGTAAATATTTTTGATATTGTATTGTGAACGCAGAACTAAAAATAAAACAAACAAACAAAGAAAGATCTAATTGGTATATGAACATGCTAATTAAGCCTAATACCTCAGCCACATTTGCTCTACGGCGGCCGTACAGCGAGTCGAATACAGCCGTTTTAACCTTTTTTTAGAACCAGCTACAAACAAGAATGAATAAAACGGCTGTTTTCGACTCGCCATATACGGGAAGCAAATGTGTCCGAGGTATAACTGGCGTTAGACAAAATGGTAAATATGGCAATTAGACCAAATGGTAGCAGACGAACTGGTTGTAGATGAACTATAGGATCAAACCATGTGGGATGAAACCACACTGTAGACAAAGTGGGTGTAGACCAAGTGATAGTTGGCAACCACGCTAACTTCTTCTATCTCTTCTTTTTCTTTTTCTTCGTTCTCCTTCTTCATCTTCATCTTCTTTTTCTTCTTCTTTTTCTTCTTCTTCCTCTTCTTCTTCTTCTTTTTCTCCTCCTTGTTTTCCTTCTCCTCCAAGGCTCCCCCTCTTCTTCTCCTTCTTCTTTTTCGTCTTCTCCTCCTTCTTCTTCCTCAATTCTACTTCTTGCAATCATGTAGGGTCATTATTTGTTCAAAATAATGGTAATAGGAAAGACGAATAAACCAAAACGAGAGAAGAATTGATAAATAAGTTATATGACTACAAATCAAATTGCAATTGAAAATAAGTAAAATAGCTATAGTAGCTAGCTCACTATGGAAATCCTACAAAGAAAAAAAAACCCACCAAGCCACAAAACCTTTTTTCGTGACAGCTTGAATCATGGAGCTATAAGCTTCATGCTTGAATCATGATAGCCTGTACCAGATGAACCGGATATGAACGCTGTAAGTAACTTCCGGGTTAGCTACTCAGACGTGCGCTTTGGAAGTTTGCTTGTACATGTAGTCTAAAGAAAATTCTTTTTGGATGATTTGTTATACATTTTGAGAGTCGAAGAAAGACATCTGCTTGTTTTCCGGAGTGAGAGGGGATGGTACATTGCCCTGCAAAATTCTTTGTATTATGTTCATTACTTAAAAGTGCATAGAGTGGCTATTTTTTAATTACTATATAACAAAAGAATTCTGCTAGCACTTCGCGCTCGCAGTATTTGTTTTAAGGGAGAGAGAGAGAGAGAGAGGGGGGGGGGGGGGGGAGGGAGAGAGGGGGAGAGAGAGGGGGGGGGGGAGAAAACATGTTCATTATTATGTGCAAACACTTTTCAAACTGGTTCCCTTTCCTGCCAGTATTATCAGATAAAAAATTTGCTCGCGCTTGTCGTTTGTATTATTCCGTCATACAGATTATGCAAATTGAACTCGTCCATAATTACAACAAACAGTGCATGTAGAATAATCTGTTTCAGGTCAGTATATGAGCATACACTCAAAATACGCTTCGCGCTCGTATTGTTCATATCGATCTTATGAGATACAAGACATGATTTTAGCTTTTACCCCTTTGTGCTACCAATCAGGGAAGATGTGGATGAAATCATCTTTCACTCCCCCCGTCATTAAATTTTTTTTTTGTATTTGTATTATCATTATGAGCTTAATGAAGATGCAAAGTATATACTATTTGTTATCCGATTTTGATGAAATTTTCGGCATTTTGCTCAGTGAACTCTGCTCTATGTATTAAGATATTAATATTTTCAGCCTGGACCATCCCTTTAAGCAAAATGATTACGAACTCCCCGATAGTAGATGCTTTCCATACGATTAGAACTCTTTTAAAACTAGATTGAGAAGAGATTAAATCCTTTTTGTATTACCATGATTACTGACACACATAGGTGCAATCATGATTACACGGGCCTAAGTACAACTGGCAGGCAAATCATATTCATTCGAGCCAACCAAGTCTCAATCTTTAAATTTGATATTGCTGATTGACAAAAATGGATGAATACAAAGCAAAAACTGTGGTGTTAACCAGTGTACATAGAGGACCACACCATTTATTTTACACCGGTGATAAATTGGTGGGATTAGTTTTACACCTATAGGTGTTATTACAACACCTATGGTTGCTACATTTACACCCTTTGGTGCTATGTTCAATCTCTATGGTGTTATTTTAACAACTCAGGGTGTAGTCCTTTATTTACACCAATTGGTGTCAGTTTTAACACCACAGTTTTAAGAGTGTATGATTGATAATCTAACACTGATTCTAGGGAGGGTACCTACTGAACTGCCTTTTCCAAAGTGGAAAGACATATCCCAACTTTGGAACTATTTTTTTATTTTATTTTTTTTTACTGGCGGAAGAATTAGGGCCATTTTCCTCCCTCAAGTGATGAGTTTGATCCTGTCAGGTGTACGTTTCATAAATGCCGATTTATCTTTATAATGAGCCGGTCGAGGTACCCCTTTCTGGTCAGAAATGGAATGTCAGACATATATCCTGTCCACTGGTGGTAAACATTAAACCCTAGAATTTCCTCCTTATTTTTTATGATTTTATTTTTTTAAGTGTCACTTTAACACACGAGTCTATGGGAAATGAATTAGGCCTGAAATACCTTATGTGCACTGTGCATTCGTTTGATACAGAGGGCGCTTCAGGATATAGAAATAAGTACATATTAAGCGCTATAAAGCTTTATCCATCTCTATGTGCTAAAATCAATTACGTTTTCATACTATATAGTACTTAAAATGCAATATCTAATTATCTCAATGCAGTATGCAATATAGGTCGTGCCATGTCTTGCCCCCCCTCCCCCTCTCCAGCTGCCTCCCTTTCTCTCCGGGGTAATTTTCCCTCTGTTTTCTCTCATCTCACTGCTCTTCTTTCCTCCTTTCTTTATCTTTACACTGACACATTCTTTCACCTTCTTGTTAGCTAAGCGCGGGGGAGGAGAAGATGCCTTGTATATAGGAGTTTTCTCTGTTGACATCATATTGTATATATATTTTTTGGAATGGTGCAATATTTCTTTAAAATTGCCGTTTATACTTTTGTATGTCTTTCACTCATGTATTTTTAGATGTCGTCATGAAATGTACGTATGTAAATCCCGAAACAAATTTCCTTTATGGACTTGAATAAATTGAATTGAATTGTCATAGATTACATAACAACATATAAGAATAATATCATAAAACATTGTTTGATACATGTACACTCTAAAAAATGAAGTGCTAATTCAGCTCTTAAAGAGCGTGTATAGTGACTGCACTTCGGAGTGCTGATTTTTCTTGTTCAAATTTGAACTAGACAAATCAGCACTCCGAAGTGCAGTCACTATATACACGCTCTTTAAGAACTGAATTAGCACTTCATTTTTTAGAGTGTACATATTCGGGGGGGGGGGGGGGAATGTTACTATCGTTTACAAAAAAATGAAGTGCTAATTCTGCACTTACAGTGCTTGCATAGTGACTGCACTACGTGTGCTGATTTTTTAGTTCAAAGTTAAACTAGAAAATCGGCACTCGTAGTGCAGTCACTATACAAGCACTTTAAGTGCTAAATAAACACTTCATTTTTTACAGTGTAGGTAAAAAAACTATTTCTTAGTCAATATTACACAGTACAATAAACATCTTTAAAAGCACAAGGAGAACATTTTCCTTATTACCATTACAATCTCAAAGTCGAAGGCAGTTCATTTTTTACTAAAAAAAGATTTACCAATATTACACTGCCCCGAATTGACAACGGTTAGCAAAATTCAATTTCTTCAATACAGTCATCATGAGTTACATACACAGCAAAAACTGTGGTGTTAACCGGTGTACATAGAGGACCACACAAGTTATTTTACACCGGTGTTAAATCACCGATTTTAAATTGGTGGTGTTAGTTTTACACCTATAGGTGTTATTACAACACCTTGTGTTGTTACATTTACACTCCATGGTGTTATGTTTAATCTCTAGGGTGTACTTTTAACACCTCATGGTGTGGTCCTCGATTAACACCAATTGGTGTCAGTTTTAACACCGCATTTTTTACAGTGTACAATAGTTGAAACCTAATTGAGACATAGTTTGATATTACACAACATGGAATAGCGAATAATTCTTATTCCTTTATTCACCAAGGTTCAATGTTTCACAGAGCGTAAAGATAAGCGTGACTTAACGAATAACGAGTGTGGTATGGAAAGCCAAACGAAATGCTCAAACACTTTTCCGGTTTCTGATGTCCAAGTAAAGTACGGCATTTTAGATAATCAAAGTGAAATTGTTGCAGAAAATAGACGTTCCATTGAACAGGATATTTTAGCGAAGTGAAAAAATGAAATGATATATCCGTTCGGCTTGCCATACCTAAAATCATTCGTGACGTCATAGAGGTGGATAAAATAAATTTATTTTTAATAAAAATAAGTTAAATAAAAATAAGTTTAATAAAATTAATAAAAATTTTATCCACCTCCATTGCCGTCTGTAAACCCATGCGTACTTGGCGACTGTAATGTCAAACAGGTGATGGTTGATGATGCATAATTATTGACGTTCCAATCCATAATTACGAGTCAGTACTAACATGACTAACTAAATATAAAACAAGACCCCAACTCATCTCGTTATTTACTTCTTGTTTTTCCAGATATTATATATTCCAATGATGATGATGAAATTACATTTATTTCAACAATAACAATAGGCATTTATATAGCGCCATCTATCTAGAAATATTCTAATCCGAGGCGCGTTATTATTATGATTACTATAACCCCGGCTTTAGCTCGAGCTGCCTTTCAGCGCTCATGCTTTCAAGCAATTAATCCTGCCGGGTACCCATTCACCTCACCTGGGTCGCGTGCAGCACAATGTGGATAAATTTCTTTATGAAGGAAATGGCTGGGATTCGAACCCACGACCCTCTGTTTCTGAGTCAGAAGACTTATTCACTGGGCTACAACGCTCCATGAAAAAAATTATACATTCAAGAACTTGAATAAAACAATGGAGGTAGCCAATCAGAAAGCACTGCTTGTGAAGAGTGCACCATAATATAGACAAAAATACATAATACATGAAATACAATAAACAATAAAGGGGGAAGGGGGGGGGGCAGAAAACTGAACAAAACAAAATGATAATAAAAAACAGGGCAACTTTATATAAAATACAGTATATCAATTGAAAGAGAAAATAAATCGTCCAACCAATCACCCCACAACTAAAACTATTAAGCTATACAACAAATCACACAATTTAGGGCCTGTCTTATTAAGAGTTGCGATTCTTCCGATCAATCGCAACAATGGACGGGCAGCATTGTCAGCATGTAAAAATACATGTTTGGTCATGAATTTGTCTAAATATGAATGTAATTTATATCCATAAATTCATTGATTACTCGACAATTTGATGTGTTCTTTGTTTACAAAGGACATTTTAAAATTTTCCTGTAGAAAAAATAATGATACTGATGGAGTTACGATTGATTGGATCGATCGTAACTCTTTCTAAGACGGGGCCCAGATATATTACAGATATCACTAAATTTTATTGAAAAATTATGGAAATTATCAAAAAAAAAGGTCAAGTTGGAAGGAGATTCAACAATACCACACGGACGGGTTTCTATAAACATTAATGCATCTCCATGTTGTCTTCATCAAAGTGAGAAAGAAAAATGGTATCTTCCTTTACGAAAACTATATACAATACTAAGGTTCCCTTTTACAAGTAGTCTAATAAATCGTTACCTTCATATGGGGAAACCTGGGATATTTTATTATTTTTGTCTGGAGCGAAGTCTAATGCCAGTGTAAAAACGGCGATTGTTGTCACGACGTGAGAGAGCGTGGTAAAGGATAGCAGCGAATGCCATTGGTATGAGCTGGAAAGAAAGAAATAAAAAGGAGATTGATTTGATCGCTGGATGGATTGAGTAATTGATTGGCTGGCTCGCTGGCTCACTCGCCTCACTCACTTACCCACTCACTCACCCACCCACTCACTCACCCACTCACTCACCCACTCACTCACCAACTCACCACTCACTCACTCACTCACTAACCCACTCACTAACCCACGCACTGACTAACTCACCCACTCCCTCCCTCACCAACTCACTCACCAACTCATCACTCACTCACCCCTCACTAACCCACGCACTGACTCACTCACCCACTCCCTCACCAACTCACCACTCACTCACTCACTAACCCACTCACTAACCCACGCACTGACTAACTCACCCACTCCCTCCCTCACAAACTCACTCACCAACTCACCACTCACCCACTCACTAACCCACTGACTGACTGACTCACTCACCAACTCACTCCTCACTAACCCACGCACTGGCTCACTCACCCACTCCCTCACCAACTCACCACTCACTCACTCACTCACCAACTCACCCCTCACTAACCCACGCACTGACTAACTCACCCACTCCCTCCCTCACCAACTCACTCACCCACTCCCTCACCAACTCACTCACCAACTCACCACTCACTCACTAACCCACGCACTGACTAACTCACCCACTCCCTCCCTCACCAACTCACCATTCACTCACTCACCCACTCACTAACCCACTGACTGACTGACTGACTCACTCACTCACCAACCCACCCCTCACTAACCCACGCACTGACTCCCTCACCCACTCCCTCACCAACTCACCACTCACTCACTCACCCACTCACTAACCCACGCACTGACTAACTCACCCACTCCCTCCCTCACCAACTCACCACTCACTCACTCACTCACTAACCCACTGACTGACTGACTGACTCACTCACTCACTCACTCACTCACTCACCAACTCACTCCTCACTAACCCACGCACTGACTCACTCACCCACTCCCTCACCAACTCACCACTCACTCACTCACTAACCCACGCACTGACTAACTCACCCACTCCCTCCCTCACCAACTCACTCACCAACTCACCACTCACTCACTCACCCACTCACTAACCCACTGACTCACTCACTCACTCACTAACCCACTGACTGACTGACTGACTGACTCACTCACTCACTCACTGACTCACTCACTAACCCACTGACTGACTGACTGACTCACTCACTCACTAACCCACTGACTCACCCAGTGACTCACTCACTCACCCACTGACTCACTCACTCACTGACTAACTCACTCACTCACTCTCTCACTCACTAAGCCATACACTCTCTTATTCATTCATCCATTCATTCATTTATCTATTTATTTAATTATTCATTCAGGTATTTATGTATTTATTCATTCATACAGGTATTGACTATATTTCTAACTAATTAAAAAAGTTTAAAATGTGAAACCCTAGTAGCCACAGCCTGTTCGAAGTGGAAATTAGACACACTGTAATGAAATATTTCTGGCTAGGTTTTGAACTAAAACTGTGACGACTATCTATGTCATCAATTTATTGCCACCAAATGTCATGTGCATTTTATCCAAATATTTTACCCTTTTCTTTCTACGCGCAAACCCGATTTTTCCTCCATTTTGATATCGCTTCTCAAACCTCTACGGCCCTCATAACTTGAGAGCATGTAAACATTCACCTATAAGATAGTGATTTAATATTTCGGCGTGCACATATTTTATGCAATTTCAATAATAATTATTTTCTTACTAAAGGGGAATGAAACCCTTGGAACAAGTGGGCTTGTATCGAAAGAGAAAAATCAAAGAATAAGATCAAAGAAAATTTGAGAAAAATCAGACAAATAATGAGAAAATTATGAGCATTTGAATATTGTGATCACTAATGCTATGGAGATCCTCCCATTGGCAATGCGACAGATATGTGTGATATCACATGTGAACAACTTTCCCTTTGATAGAGTATAAAATACAACTAAAATGTATCTTTGTGCTCTTTCTTATGGTGATACAAACTCTTTATTCACAATATATTGTTTGAAAATCTGTATTACAAACCCTCCTATGGAAAGAATTACTGATCTTCTGATAGATGTGATAAACATGATAAAAGAGGCATTTTAAGTGAAAAATATACAAAAGCAATGGGAACGTTGTTCACACGTGATGTCACACATCTTTGTCGCATAGCCTAAATGCTTCAAAACTTCAAATACTCATAACTTTCTTATCATTCATTCAATTTTTCTCAAATTTTTGTTGATCCGTTTCTTTGATTTTTCTGTTTTCACACAATCTATCTTGTTCCAAAGGTTTCATTTTCCTTTAACTAGCTTACCTCGAGGAGAAGAAGTCCGAAACCTACTTTACAGACTAAAAGCACTTGACTGGTAACAAAATCGTAGTAAACATTGTAACAGCCCTGTGATAACAAATGATTAAGAAAGTCATAATTAAAAAATAAATCGACTCAAGCATCATCACAGTGGTCTTTCTTTAGGTTTGACATGTGGACTATTGATAAAATATCATTGATTAGAAAACATTTTATACTCTTTATTATGTTCTTCAAATGGGATACTAAGGGGTTTTTTTGAGTCGTGATAAACTCTGATCACTTTTGATAATGTTATAACGCATAGGCGTCCTGTAGTATCTTTGACATTTCACGTGATTAAAATAGTTTTCCTTCTGGTCTGCAGACACAAATATTTTTTTAATGAAATGACACCATAAATTTGATATTAATTATCACTATATTCAATAATCTTCTTCAATTTCGTCGAGATGTTAAATAACAACAGCTTATGACAAATAAGATGATTAAAATCATATTATTTGTAGAGATCACGAAAGAGGGAATTACAGACAAAAGTGGCAATTATTGTGTATTTTGTAATAATAAAACCGTAATACTACATAAAGAAGCGTAAGGCTTATGCAAGGGGTAAATTGCCAATTCGTCCACTGCCAACTCGTCCACTCACAACAGACACTGAACTCATTGTTAGAAGTCAGCTTGTAGTTTTGGACTCACTAGACCACTGGCTACCTATTTTGTCCCGCTGTACTACTTCACCCTAAAGCCATTGAATAGAAACCAAATTGAAGCCACTGAAGTCAGTGATAGATGAATTGTGGATATTTAGCCCAAAGCAACCTTTTTTGGCGCCATATTGGAATTTACAGGCACCATGGAGTGCTGATATTTCTCTAAATTGTATCAACAAATTCTTTTACCCCCAGGACCATGGGATTTTAATCGACACTGGATTCTAGGGTGGATAATGGGTGAGTTAGATCCATTTTCAGTGAATGGCGGCCATCTTGGACGCCATCTTGAAATTAACTACTTTTTCCCATGCAGATCTGGGTAGACTTTTAGTATGTTATTCCTGAGGTCAAATACTGCCAGAAACAGCTTAAAAACCTTTAGTTGACATTTGTTCCCCATAATTTTGACCCGTTTATGCCCCTTCAAGGATTCGGGATGGATGCAGAAGGGGTAACGCCCTTACCCGTGTATTGAGAGTGTCGTTTGAGAGTGGTCCTTGAATGCCCATACACGATGAGATGTTTAATGGTGTCGGCCAATATCCACCGAAAATACTTGTGAACTTGTCCTCAGACTGGAAGAAAAACATCAACAACTTAAATATGAGTAACGAGTAGAGATCAATCTATCTATCTATTATGTTAAATACTGCGCGAAATGTTTTTATTTGATATAACAACACAGAAAAAATTAAAAGTTACCGTGTTACAATGAGCTACAGAATATTTTTTTCTTCTAACAACATGATGTTTCTTTAAACTCTATATGCGTTTCAATATGCATCATGTGACACAGAAAAAAGGTTCTATGGGTCTCTTTCAAATGTTTAGAGGTAATTTGTTCCAAAAGATAGGGTCCAGCTACACTGTTTATGTGATATCGCTCATCAGGGTATTTGAAGAAGTTTGATTGTAAGGTTTTTTTGTCAACTCTGCATTGATTCTTGGTCATCTCATTCGACTCTTACAGTCCTTGCTAAAATCATGTAATCATGTACTTTACACCCCTACACACATTGCAAACAATGTGAGAAATCCCTCTTTTTTCTTTTTTTTGCTCGTCGTAAAATTTTTGTCCCCTCCTTTTTCTGGTAAATCTTGGGTCCGCCCCTAGATATACGCCCCTGAATATTCGGTTACACTTCGTAATTCCGATACACGTAAATTGCCTTTACCTCGATGTTCGTTAATCCGAAACTGTAAAAGGGTTCGTTAATCCATGGACCTACATGTACCACTCTGACAGAGTGGTAGGTCCATGGTTAATCCGAACATTTGTGGCGTTATTCCGAAGGTTCGTTATTCCGAAAACGAAATAAGGTTCGTTGTTCCGAAGGTACGTTAGTCCGAAAACGAAATAAGGTTTGTTCATCTTTTCGTTTCGGACTAACGAACCTATTTGGAATTACGAACCTCACTTCTTTTTCGGACCAACGTACCTTCAGAATTACGAACCTCACTTCTTTTTCGAACTAACGAACCTTCGGAATAGCGAACGTTCGGAATTACGAATGTATGCGGAATATTCCGCCCTCTGTATAATTATAGCGATCAGTCTTACCACACAGCATGTTGCGGGGTAGGTCTGGTCGTAGGAGATGCCATCGATCGTGATCGTTGGATTGGTATCGTTTACCCAAGTGCTATCGGCCCAGTCTTCATATCCATCGATTCCACAGCATTCAAACTACGCCAAGAAGAATTAAAAAAAATGACCAAACGTTTTAGAAATATTCTAAATCATTTACAAGATAAGATAAAACATTCGTTCATTAACCGGGTTTACCCGAAACTGGTAACTTTTGAAGGGTGTAGAGCTTTCACGGTAGAGCACGACATGTGTTGGTCTTGAAAAGGATCGTCCAAAGTCACCTTTCATGAAAAAGAAAATTGTCCATGCAACGAATACATGGTGCACAATCACGGGGAAGCAGCTACCAGTGTCTTTAACTTTTTCCTTCTTCGCCGAGGAAGCCTCCAGAAGTTGGAGGTTATTTTCAGTATATAACAAACGAAATAAGTGAGTTCTTCGATAATTTGAAGGATTCATTTAAAACACATGATAAAATTACAAGCGTGAAAACGGGAGAGGGGGGGGGGGGCGCAAAAACAAGTGAAATATGATGTACAGAAGGGCCTCGACCCCCATGAAACAAATAGACTTGTTACATGGTGGATGGAACACATAGGAAAGATTGCCATGATGGTCATTCAAACAGGGAAGTGGGAGTTAGATTCAAACATTCAAAACTGGCTCTTACAATTTCTGTATCGTTTTCAAACATCGGTTATGATCCTCAATTTCTATTTTGAGACATGCTACCATGGTTACTGGTAGTCTTAACGTCATTACATATCGTTTTCATGTAATCATATAAAAAACAAGGAAATTAGAAAAAGCATTACAAAACCAGATGCAAAGAGTCTATATATAGGCCTATTCAATAAGATTTCTACTATTTTATAAATTACTACTTTCTATCAATATGATAACAAATATGAGTTTTTAATCAGGCATCCTTATGCTAATATTTATTATAATTCTTATACAGCCTCCTCTTCCGTTGCCCCGGTCTTTTAACTTCATAACTGAACAAAATGGAGACTTTCAGAATATTCAGATCTAAATTTAAAATTTATCTTTTCGGGAGCCCGCGCCTTTTTTATATACGGACAAATGGCGCAGTAAAAAAAATTCATCATCAGCATTATTATCACGATTGCATTATTTAACGGTTAAGGAAATTTACTTTTATATTCAAAACTCGAACATATTGAACTAAAATGCAACGTTCACATCAACGAAACCGACCCCAAACTGACCCATGGTATGTCATTGGTAATAACGTAATAGCTTTGATCGTACTGGAGTCGGTTTCTTTGGCGTGGCTGTAACCGAAACCAACTCCAAACCGACCGATGGTATGTCATTGGTAATTACGTAATAGCTTTGATCGTTCTTGTGTTGGTTTCGTTGGCGTGACTGTAACCGAAACCAACTCCAAACCGACCGGTGGTATGTCATTGGTAATTACGTAATAGCTTTGATCGATGTGGAGTCGGTTTCGTTGGCGTGACTGTAACCGAAACCAACTCCAAACCGACCGATGGTATGTCATTAGTAATTACGTAATAGCTTTACTCAAAGCTCATCAAACTTACAAGAATCTGAATGGCATTCCATCCGGTGCTGGTAGTATCATTGTTTGCATCCTCTCCTTGGTAGGAATCGATGGAGGAGAAAAGAGTGCTCGTTACCTGTGTTAAGATAGATGAAAACGAGGAAAATGAGGGAACGGACAGTGGCGCAGTAAATCCAGTCCGAGCAGGGAGGGGGGGGGGGGTGATGATAGCAATAAATTGACCTGAAATTGCAACCGGGCATGGTGGCTCAACGGTAGAGCGTCCGCCTCATGAACGGGAGGTCGTGGGATCGATCCTCGGCCGAGTCATACCAAAGACTTATAAAAATGGGACCTTCTGCCTTCTTGCTAGGCGCTCAGCATTTAGATTGGAGAAGGGTAATGATAACATGTTATGTTATGCAGGGCCCGCTGGTAGAGCAGTTTCCTAACTAAAGTGGCTACCCTGGGTAAATAAAACGTTATTATTATTATTATTTATTATCATTATCTTTATGACACCTGAACCCGTGTACATAATACTACAATCTTTCATTTTAAAAGTTATTACAATTTTTTTTCAATGTTATATTGTGACGGTTATGTTGTGATATAAACTTGACCTACTGAATGCAGTTTATACTAATTACGCGAGCGAACAAATTTTCAGTAGACGGAAGACATAAGGGTGTCCAAACAACGTCTTGTCTTCAACGTGGAGCGTTGTGGCCCAGTGGATTAGTCTCCGGACTTTAAAACAGAGGGTCGTGGGTTCAATCCCCAGCCATAGCGTATTTTTCTTCAGCAAGAAATTAATCCACACTGTGCTGCACTCAACCCAGGTGAGGTGAATGGGTACCTGGCAGGAATTTATTCCTTGAAATGCCCGAGCGCTGTAAAAGGCTGTGGGGCTAAAGCCAGGGTAATAATATCCAAGTCCTTTGGAAGCGCATAGAAGCGCAAAGAGACGTTATAATTTATTATGCACTATAATACAAGAACTGCCTATTATCATTATTATTATTTAAAGTCTGCAATAAATCACATCAAAGGCTACATGAATGTATATGCATACGGGGCTATAACAGTGTTCATAATACTGCACTTTAGGTGATGGGTAGGCCTACTACGATTTGTATTCGATAGATATGGTTACTGTTTTGCTGTGATGTAAACAACTGAATTACTGTTGATATCCTAATGCGAGCGAGCGAAGCGAACGAGCAACTTTTCAGCAGTTGGAATGCAGAATGGTGTCCAAGAACATGACAAAATGGTTTCAAGGCGTATGGAATGCGGCGAAAGTGAGAGAGCAAGAAAAAAATGGTTAATTCATTCGTTTTAAATAATGTCCATATATATACACACACATACATATAATACAGAGGATAACATAGCAACTTATCAATACCAAAAACTTTAGAAGAAATGAAGAAAAGGAAATATGTTGTTTTATCAAAAAGAGCTAACTACATTAATCGGCATTGATAATATCGATGTCATCGGTAACTCATATTATACACTAATCTTAAAATATAGGGTAAAGGGCTATTTTTGTACAAATTATCCCCCGCTTTCATTCATGCCAGGATACGATCCCCGCTGCCAGTGTTTTGATTGGTTCATGGTTATTTAATAAAAAGTTCATTTGAATCATTCAATTCATAAATGGATAACCATATACTCTCATGGTGCAGCCGCTATAACCGGTTGCAATATGTTAAACGTATGGACTTGTCGGGGCAAAATTCTTGTAAGAATCGATTATTATTTTGCGTTCTGCATGAAAATGCAAAATTAGGCAAGTTGAAGCACCTTTACTGCATTTAAAGATGAATCCACGCATTGTCAGGAATATTAATAATTAGATGTTTAAATGAATACCGTTTTTCCTGAAAAGTGTGTGTGTGTGTGTGTGTGGTGGGGGGATATGAATGCCAAGATTTGAGGTGTTTAACATGGAAATGCTTTGCGTCCGATATTGTTTAAAATTATGTGAACATACCTGGCTCCTGTAAGCAAGAAGCAAAATACATCCAACCAGCTGTGCGATGAAGATGATCACGAGGATGATGATGTACTGAGGGCATTAGGTGAAAAGTGAAAAAAAAACATCGTTACTCTTATTCATCAAAGTATAACATCTTATTCTTTTCCAGAGCTAAGTTATATCTAACTCCAGCTAGAGCGTAGTACAATATTTTTTACGCACGTTAGCTCCAATAACTGAGAATCCGCGATAGCTCAGTCGGTAAAGCGGGGGTTTCGTCTTCCGGTGACCCGAGTTCGATTTCCAAGTGGTGCGCTATAGTGCCCTTTGGTAAGACATTTAAATCCTCATTACCAGGTCCCATGGAGATGGCCCTAAGCCGTCGGTCCTCTGGTTGCTTGCTTTCTTAGCAATCAGGGTAAAAAAACACCATCAATAACCTTTAGTATTAACCCTTATTAAACTGGGAGGTCAATTTGACCCCCCTCAACAAATTATGTCACTACGCAGTCGCGCAAAATGTGTTGACCGTGGCGCTAGCTAACGTTTTACTTTCAAGTCTTGCGCATCGTTTGAGATAAAATTTGCGACTCCAACGTACGCGGTTCCGAAATAACTCAACATTTTGCAAGTGCATGTCAGACCAGAAATTGCTCAAAAACGTGACTCAGTGAACAAAGTCAATGCAAATTGTGTAGTTCAACCAAAACTCATAAAATTTATGATTACTTTTTTTTACTTTTGTTGGTTTATATGGATTTATTCTATGCTATTTATGATCAAAAGGTTCCCTGTCAAAGTCCATCGAAAAAAACCAAGCTTTAAAACTTCTTTCATAAATTTGGATGTACATTCAGTTATTTAAGTTCTTAAATTTTGTTTGAATTCATCTAATTATGTTGAATTACTAGAATCTTTCGAAAATGCTAGGCTACTCAGTTATGCTCTCCGTGAAACTTTTATTTCTGCAATTTTTCTATAACTTTCTACATGATATTCAAATTTTTGCAATTTATTTCTTTAAAACTTTTTTCTTTATTAACTTCAAGAAAACTCTATAATATTAAGGTTATACGCATTGGTTTATCATGTACCCAAAGTTTACTAGAATATTAATTGATTATTGGACATTTCTTTCAATAATATTTGTTTACTTTCACTGTTGTTGCGGTTATGATTTGCATGAACTATTTCACTGTTTATCCATTATGTTTTTACTTTGTAAATCGTTTTCAATTCAGCCACTGGCTGCGATGAAATGATAATGAAACCTTCAATTGATTAATTAATAAAGAAATACATGAGAATTTAAAAACAATAAAATACATAAAAATTCCTGTATTTTTGCAATTTTTTTATAAATTTGTTAGAAATGTAATAATTGATACTCCCACCAAAAATACCATTTTACTAGCTATATGAATTGGGTTAAAGGCAAAAACATACATAAAAACAAATTTAGGGCAAATTTCATACGCTTATTTACATTATAAATCAATAAAAAATATAAACAAAAATGTTGTGAAATTTTACTATATACAGTCTTGTATAGCTTATACATCCGGCGCTTCACGTGTGCAAATTGACCCCCCGGAATATACTGGTCCAAAATAGCCCAGTTTAAGATCAAGTCCAGCTCAGAAAAATGTTGATTTGAATAAGTAGAGAAAAGTCAAACAAGCATTATGCTGAAAATTTCATCAAAATCTGATGTAAAATAAGAAAATTATGACATTTTAAAGTTTCGCATATTTTTCACAAACAGTGACATGCACAACTCAGTAACTTGCAAATGGCAAATGAGACAGTAGATGATGTCCCTCGCTATTTCTTTTGTTAATTATTGTTTGAATCATACAATATTTAATCTTTTTTTTTACAGATTTGACGATAAGGACTAACTTGTACTAACTTGATTGAACCATAATTATTATAAACAATGCTAATTGCACATGTTCAAGGAGGAATTAATCGTTGTTTCACACGACAACAGGGAGAAAGTTAGAATATTTCATATTTCACATAACAAAATACAAAAGAAATAGTGAGTGAGTGATGTCATCAGTCTCCTCATTTGCATACCGACAAGAATGTGAATAGAACTGTTTTGTGAAATTAAGCGAAACTTTAAAATGTCTTTAAAGCTTTCTTATTTTACATCCGATTTTGATGAATTGTCAGTGTTATGTTTGTTGGGTTTTTCTGTTTGTATTCGAATGAACTTGTTGTTGGAGTGGACTTGTCCTTTAAATTGATTGTCCCCTTTTAAGGTCTAAATATAAACCATTTCCAGTCTGTGCTTCTACAGAGTTTCTGGAACACAACCCCGGGGGGGGGGGGGGACTCAGTATATGCATAGTGGGTCTGTGCCGCGGAGGGAAGCCCCATTTTTACACTCAAATTTCCGTTTCAAGGCATATAATTTTTGTCTTATTGAGAAAAAAGAACAAAGAAATTCGCTCCAAAGCTTCGCATGTTTTTCGTTACGACGTTCCAGCCGTATTGATCTGATACAATGAGCCGCAATTTTGGTGAAAATCGGCCGCAGATCGAGCGCTGTCCGACCATCGAACCTGCGCTAGCGCACCCGGAGGCCGTGCCGCCGGGCTAGTTGCATGCACGAATGCCCGTTCCATAGGGATGAATACGCAATCACACGAAGGCGACCCCTTCAAAGGACCCCCGTTTTCACAAACATTTGTCGTTCCGAAGCCCGTTCCGAGGACCCTCCTTTTAACAATAAGCCCGCTCTAAGTCCCCCGTTTTTTTGTCTCGCCTGCGACACATACCCACTACTTTTTTGGTAGAGTGCCCCCCGGGGGACACGACTTACTATTATAAGCGTACACCTGGACTCCATACAGGCCCCGAAGTATCCTACCACCGATACTACAATGATAAAGCATCCAAGGCCAATAATCAGGTAAGCACCGTTACGAATAAGAGGGTTGTCCAGTATTTCCAGGATGTAAATCTGGTTGGTATGGACGATAACGACTATGCCGACGGAGATGAGAGCGACGCCGACCAGCTAAAATGAGAGAGAATGATGATAGGTTATAAAGATATTCATTATGATCTTAGAAGAGTGATTATAATTTACTAACCAAACAGTCCTTAAGTCAATAAGCAACCATTCAATCAATTTATTAAACAACCAAGCAGCCAACCAAGCAACAAAGCAAGCAAGCAACCAACCGACCAAGCAATCATTAAATCCATTTCTTAAACAACCAACCAACCATCCATCCATCCAGTCAGCCAGCCACCGACCGACGGATCAATCAATCAATCAATCAATCAATCAATCAATCAATCAATCAATCAATCAATCAATCAATCAATCAATCAACCAATCAATCAATCAATCAATCAATCAATCAATCAATCAATCAATCAATCAATCAATCAATCAACCAACCAGCCAATCAATCAACCAATCAGTCAATCAATCAATCAATCAATCAATCAATCAATCAATTAACCATTTAGCATGCTAATTATCAAACCACATTACCAATCTCTCCATCATGTAAACCCGATCGATTCATAATCAATTCAATCGATAGTTCGCAATTCATGACGTAATCAATACTTACAAGGAAGAGGAAATTGAAGAGAATCAGAAGATACTTTGTGGCTATCTCAGCGGTATCATGTTTATCTTCCGCCATCTTAAATTAGTTTTCAATGACCTACACATGAGAAAATTCGAAAATATGCGGAATTAAGATGGAGAAATTTAAATTCACAAATGCAAATAAATCTCTTCAAATCCAATGGGTATATGGCGCGCTTTTCTAACGTTTTCAAAGCGCTTCCCAATATTGATTCACCTGACATTCACTTTACCCTCGGTAAAAGTGCGGAGTTTCAAAGTCAATACACTCCAAAAACTGGCGTTGTGGCGTGCGCCTGTAATCCAAGCTGTGGGGAAGTTACAAATTGATGCAGAGGTTCGAGGTTCGAGCCCTGATCACGTCTTTCGGATGGTGACGTTAAAGGTCGGTCCAAGACGTAAATAATCATACCTGATTGATACACGTCTGTCAAAAACTCAAAACACACACACACACACAAATATATTCACGAAAACGGTGTTGGCTTATGTAAAATGGCGCTTTGTTTCATCATCCCACGGGCGTTTTCACGGTAACTGACGTTACGCGGCACAATTTTACACACTTTTCATTGTATGTATGGTTATCTCTTAAAACAACAAATGATGGGAGTTTGCTTTTGAAAAGTGTGTAAAATTGTGCTATGTAACGTCAGTTACCGTGAAAATACCACCAACGAACCAGGATCAGGGGCGGACCCAGGATTTTCCGAAATGGGGGGGGGGGATTTTTCGGTGGAAAAATTTTACAAGCAGAAGAAAAGTAAAAAAAAAAGGTCTTCAATTTCAAAAGAGTGCGCACGCCTCTGTTTTAATGGCATTTTTACATTACAAGTATTTATTTTCCTTCTCAAGGGGGGGGGGGGCACGTGCCCCCTCCCCCTGTATCCGCGCCTGACCAAAATCGAGATGAAATACTGCGAATACAAATAAAGAAACATAAAACAAATCACATAATGCACATATAACTGAAACTAATCATTACAAAGCAGTAAAGAATGAACTTCACTGTTCATACAAATAATGTATTGCCAAGGACTTTTAATACTACATCAAAATGAACAACTTATTGGTCTAAATTACTTTGAATGTTAATTAAGTATACTTTGCGAAACTATTACATAATTTTTATTACAGCAGTCGAGGTGTTTATTAACAAATACGATCCATCGCAAGTATATATCAGAGTTATATCATATTAATTTACAATATTTAAATTACAGAAATAAAATAACTTACCAATTGGAGGCTTTAAGCAGATTACACCTTATATGTATATAGCACACTTGTAAAATCTAGATGAGAAACTTGTCAAAAGTGCAACTTAGGAGTTCTATCTCCCTCTCTGTCGCTCTCTCTCTCTCCCTCTCCCTCTCTGAAAACCTTGATAAAACTGATAGCTGAAAGCCTTTTATCTCGATATAAAGCATGCAGAAACTGAACCAACATAGATTAATCTTTTGTTATGTTCTTACGTCACTCATTGTTTCCATTTTAAGGTTGCTGGTCCTCTGACCATGTCTTAACACAAAACTAGACAATGCACGTGCTTGACCTATTCAAATCGGAACAATATAGGGTGGACCTACAGCGCGCTCTTCGACTTGACTTTCACTATGCCTATCCAATAACACATAACCTGCCCTATGGGACTAAACGTGGAAACGGATTAAGAAAAGATAGAGTGTAGAAATGAAACATCTAGGAAAGTGAAAATTCTATCGAAGCAACATCAAGTAATCAGCCTGAAAATCATATATATCTCACTGTCGACCGTTGCAGTGATCAATGGCTCCTGTTCATTATTGCCTTCAGCATGATCAGTTACATAACTAATAAACACACAGCATCAATTATGCCTGGATATCTCAAATCAACAAGCTCAAAACCATATATAAGATACTTGTCTTTTAAAACTACTTTGAATACACTAAGAAATATCAGCCTTAAAGGAGAATGGAACCTTTGGAACAAGACAGCCTGTGCGAAAACGGACAAATCAAAGAAACAGATCAACGAAAGTTTGAGAAAACTCGGACAAATAATGAGAGTTATCAGCATTTGAATATTGTGTTCGCTAATGCTATGGAGATCCTCAAATTGGCAATGCGACAAATATGTGTGATGTCACTTGTGAACAACTCTCCACATTACTTTAGTATATTTTATTTAAATTGCCTCTCTTATCACATCTATTAGTGATAGGAGGGCATGTAAGACAGATTTTTTTAAAGAATAGATCATGGATAAAGAGTTTGCATCACCACAAGAAAAAGCAGACATTTTGAGGGTATTTGATAGTCCATCAAATTGAGGGAACGTTGTTCACAAGTGACGTCACACATCCTTGTCGCATTGCCAATAGGAGGATCTCCATAGCATTATTGATTGCAATATTCAAATGCTCATAATTTGTCCGATTTTTCTCAAACTTTCTTTGTATTTGTTCTTTGGAATTTTCTGTTTCGACACATGCCTACTTGTTTCGAAGGTTTCATCCCCCTTTAACTGTTAAGTATAAAATCATATCTTAAAACTCTATTCCAGTACACAGCAAAAACGGTGGTGTTAACCGGTGTACATAGAGGACCACACCAGTTATTTTACACCGGTGTTAAATTGGTGATGTTAGTTTTACACCTGTAGGTGTTATTACAACACCTTTTGTTGTTACATTTACATTCTTTGGTGTTATGTTTAATCTCCAGGGTGTAGTTTTAACACCTCAGGGTGTGGTCCTCTATTAACACCAATTGGTGACAGTTTTAACACCGCAGTTTTTACAGTGTAGATTCAAAGGACAAAGAAATCAAATAGTTATGTACCGATAAAATCGAAGTAAAGAGAAACCAAAATACTAGAAAGGAAATAAAGACGATAAATGTGAACAAGAAACGTCAAATACAGGATCGGATCGACTGAAAACAAATAAAAATCCAAAATGACAACTCTAGCGAAATTATCTAGTAGATGGGTTCAGCTTGCGACCAGTTTTTTTCCAATTCAAAAAGTCCGTTGGCTTTGTTGACTGCCTTCTTCTGTGTGTATCTCCTATACACACCCTATTATTAGCTGAACTGTACATTCAGGCCCGTATTCTGAAGTCGGGTTTAACTTAAACTTAGGTTTAACCCTAAAAAGACTGGGGGGGGGGGCTGATTCAGCCCCCCTCGACATTTTTCGCAATAAATCCGCCGCGCGAAATTTTTTGACCGCGTGGCTCGCTGACTTTTTACTTTCAAGTCTCGCGCAACTTTTGAGACCAAAATTGTGACCCCCGGGTACGCGGTTCCAAAATTACGCAACATTTCGTAAGTGCATGCAGACCAAAAATTACTCAAAAACGTGAATTTGTGTACAAATCCATTGCAAATAGTGTTCTTAGCCAAACTTCATAAATGTATCATTATTTTTCCTTTTACTGCTTAAAATCAATTATTTTTATATTTTTTTATGGTCAAAATAAAGTCCCCGACAATTTCCATTGAAAAAACAATAAAAAACAAAAAGTCGAAAAACAAAGAAATACATAAGAAATTTAGAAAACAATAGAATACATAAGAATATGAATGTGATTTTGAATTTTTTTTTAAATCAATTTGATCAAATGCCTATCTAGAGTATGTGAAACAAAAATTAGCATTTCAGGGGCATTATTTTATTAATTAGAGCAAACTTATGATTTTACGCATGAATTAGCATAATTAATGAGACATGAGATTTTTTGCAGAATTTGATGTTATAGTTTTGTAGATAATGCCATGGGTAACGCGTTTGCCAATTTTCGTCGCGATCGCGCGATCGACAGCCGAGATCATAAGGGGAGGGGGGGGGCTGAATCACGTCTTTCGGATGGTGACGTTAAAGGTCGGCCCCAGACACAAATAATCACATCTGATTGATACACGTCTGACCAAAAAAAAACTCAAATACACCCACGCACGCACTGATAACTGTTATGAAACCCATAGCTTTCAACAATTCCTGCTAGCTCAGTGAGTAAGGCGACAGACTGGAGATGCCTTATACTACAACGAGAGGTTCGAATCCAAGTTCCAACCGGAAGTAAAAGGAAAAAAGAAGAAAAAAAAGAACAAGAGAAGAGGGTTTTGAAGATTTTTTTTTAATCAATGGAGGGGACATAAGGTCTTTGCACCATATCCTACCTGAAGTAGCGAACAGCGCATCACTAGAGGTGTTCAAGTCGAAGATCGAAAAGAGCAACCTCCCATACGACTAGTTATCACCGCGCCCTCTCTCATCCGCGCTGTATTCATGCCAATATCATTGGTCCAGCAGCAGTGTATTATCCAGATCCAGAGAGAGGCATTCGTACTTCAGCATTTAAAGTAAACACAACTATATACACATACACGCAATCTATCAACCATCGCGGCCACAACAAATGCAAGCTAAGTTGAGAGATACACATCGTGCTGAATTGTCAGAATACTTACTATCCGTCCGATCACACGCAGAAAAATAAACGCCAAAGCAACGCGTACAACCACATCCGCACAACGCACCCAAATGACACACATACACCCCCTTCCAAAAACTCATCGGTTCTAATTCCAATAATCAAATGAAAAGCCTTCACAAACGCAATGGCCCTTTTGGGAGCCGAATTGGGGCCGATTTATGAATGGCAAAAGAAGTCGTTATATCGTCAGTGACCGCAAACAATGGGTTTCTGGTGAAGATCGCAAACGCGGGCGGCACGATTGAATAGTATTCTGTTACATAACATCTCATACAATTCCTCAGAGCAGCCATTATATTCTAACCGCCCTTTCACTCGTAAAAAAATCGTGATTTGAATGACGATTCCAGTGAAAAATAAGGCTAATGACGAATAGTTAGCGCGTGTGAAACCAAACTAGAACATGATTAGAATCATGAACGCTTATCACAGTCACGATTGCAATTGCAATCATCATAACAATGATGATTCAAGATTCACGTGTGAAAAGTTTATTTTTACATTTTTCCCCTTTTTATACCGGCTCCCACGTGCCATTCCAAAAGGCTTGGTGCGCCACATATCCCTGCTTCATAAGGTTGGTATATTCCAGTGAGCTGCTATTAAGGCAGTACTTTACACAAAAGAATTTCAAAGTAATTCTAATGGGCTATAGATCTCGGCACAGATGTAAAAGGGCAGGAACCTGAGTGAGGGCCTTTCCATACGTGAATCTTGAATCAAAATCGTAATAATGATTGCTATTGTAATCGTGACTGTGATTAGCGTTCGTGATTCTGATCATGTTTTAGTTTGGTTTCACACGTGCTAAATATTCGTCATTGGCTTTATTTCTCACTGGAATCATCATTCAAATTACGATTTTTTACCGTGTAAAAGCCTCGGGGCGGTTAGTATTCATTTTTTTATTTATTTATGTGAGGCAGTGCTTTCAGCAATTCAGTGGCCTTCACACGTGAATGTTGAATCATCATTATAATGATGATTGCTATTTTAAACGTAACTGTGATTAGCGTTCTCACACGTGCCCCCATCCCCCCTTAGATTTGGTGTGCCCCCAGTTGCTCCCTGGAAAAATGGCGGAGCCAAATAAAAAAAAAGGAGATAGAAGAAAAGAAAAAAAAGAAAATAAGGAGAAAGACAGAAGGAAAAAAGAAGAAGAGGGCAATAGGAGGAAGACGAGTGAATAAAATGATGTTAGGGGAAGACTTGCACACAAAAATATTTTTTTGCTTGCGCTTCGCGCCAGAATTGTCTGTTCGATTGGATTCATATCTTGCTCAATAGGCTGATATGGAGCTTAAAATATCAAGTTTTGAAGTCAATATACAAAACTCGCGATTTGTGCTCACATTGATTATTTGAAATAATAAAAATGTATTACTTATTGTTGCGTATTCATAATTACAAAGTGCTTAAAATTTCCAGCATTCAATCCTCAAAAACAACAACTTCCACGCTGTCATTACTCGTATTAGATTAACAAATAAGAAAATAATACTTTCATGAATACCTAGGCCATCATTTTCATATGATGACAAAATGTCTTTAGAATGTACCGGTCCTTTCTTAAAATAATACAAAAAAAATATCAGCTCGCTTTTCGCGCTCGCATTATTCATTAAGCTCATTAATTATGCCTGGACATCTCAAATCAACAAACTCAAAACCATATATAAGATACTTCAACTGATTACTTATCATGACTGAATCTAATAAAACAAATGTGAACCATGAAGTTATATTCCACTGCTGTCAGGCACAGCGAAATTAACGACATGTCTTTTAAAACTACTTTGAATACACTAAGAAATATCAGCCTTAAAGGAGAATGGGAGAATGAAACCTTTGGAACAAGACAGCCTGTGCGAAAACGGAAAAATCAAAGAAACAGATCAACGAAAGTTTGAGAAAACTCGGACAAATAATGAGAGTTATCAGCATTTGAATATTGTGTTCGCTAATGCTATGGAGATCCTCAAATTGGCAATGCGACAAATATGCGTGATGTCACTTGTGAACAACTCTCCACATTACTTTAGTATATTTCATTTAAATTGCCTCTTTTATCACATCTATTAGTAGATCATGTGTTCTTTCTATAGGAGGGCATGTAATACAGATTTTTTAAAGAATAGATCATGGATAAAGAGTTTATATCACCACAAGAAAAAGCAGAAAGAGACATTTTGAGGGTATTTGATAGTCTATCAAATTGAGGGAACGTTGTTCACAAGTGTCATCACACATCCTTGTCGCATTGCCAATAGGAGGATCTCCATAGCATTATTGATTGCAATATTCTAATGCTCATAATTTGTCCGATTTTTCTCAAACTTTCTTTGTATTTGTTCTTTGGAATTTTCTGTTTCGACACAAGCCTACTTGTTCCAAAGGTTTCATTCCCCTTTAACTGTTAAGTATAAAATCATATCTTAAAACTCTATTCCAGTACACAGCAAAAACTGTGGTGTTAACCGGTGTACATAGAGGACCACACCAGTTATTTTACACCGGTGTTAAATTGGTGGTGTTAGTTTTACACCTGTAGGTGTTATTACAACACCTTTTGTTGTTACATTTACATTCTTTGGTGTTATGTTTAATCTCTAGGGCGTAGTTTTAACACCTCAGGGTGTGGTCCTCTATTAACACCAATTGGTGACAGTTTTAACACCGCAGTTTTTACAGTGTAGATTCAAAGGACAAAGAAATCAAATAGTTATGTACCGAAAAAATCGAAGTAAAGAGAAACCAAAATACTAGAAAGGAAATAAAGACGATAAATGTGAACAAGAAACGTTAAATAAAGGATCGGATCGACTGAAAACAAATAAAAATCCAAAATGACAACTCTAGCGAAATTATTAGGAGAAGATTAAACAAAGAAATAACAAAGAGGAAAGAAGATAATATCAAGAAAGTGGAAAACAAAGAAACAGAATAAAAAAAAGTTTCGTCAGGAAATAACTAATGCACTTAAAGGGATTTTTTAACTTTGTGAGCAGCTGATTTAAAAAATTCTCAAACTGAGACGAAGCATGTGTATGAGTGCCTGTATTTGTCCTCAAAAACCCTGAAACAGACCACAATATAGGATGAAAAACTCTAATTTAGATACAAGTAGCAATTTTATTAGCTTGATTTCGAGAACCGTCTAGTAGATGGGTTCAGCTTGCGACCAGTTTTTTTCC
Source organism: Lytechinus variegatus (assembly GCF_018143015.1). NCBI lineage: Eukaryota > Metazoa > Echinodermata > Echinoidea > Temnopleuroida > Toxopneustidae > Lytechinus > Lytechinus variegatus. Next base: position 29,029,703 of record NC_054748.1, on the reverse strand, counting down.
AATTCAAAAAGTCCGTTGGCTTTGTTGACTGCCTTCTTCTGTGTGTATCTCCTATACACACCCTATTATTCGGGTTTAACTTAAACTTAGGTTTAAAGTTGTGGTTTAAGTATGGGAAGCCAAAAGTGTCAAAATCTTTATCAAGTTGTAAGTTTCTTGTGTTTACTGTGCTCTTCCCTGATACATCGATGGTGAAGACAATCATGTATTTATAACCCCTAGACAATTATGAATGATTTGAGAGCCAAATGAGCTGAAATATGATATCTCTATTCTTAGTGATTTATGTAACAATTGACTGTCAATACTTAAACCACAACTTTAAACCTGAGTTTAAGTTAAACCCGACTTCAGAATTCGGACCTCAGTGTATACCTTGTACACACTGTATGTAGGTCATGCTGAGTTATAATGTGTTGTAGTGAACAGATTCGCTCTATACACATTGAAACCAACTCCCAATTATTTTCAAACTTTGGTTTACATCTCCAAGGTTTTAAAATTGATTCTGTATCTATATAATACTTTGAAACATTTGGGATGGTATTTTTACACTGTAAGCCTAATGTTCAGCCCAATTTCAAGATCCAAAATGAGAATTCTTTAAATCAGAACAAAGTGAAATGATCACTTTAATCAGTTGTCAATTCAATGATTTAATTTCTTGGTAGAAAGAATTTGAATAAACGCAATTTTTATATAATAAGATACAAAAGAATAAGTGGAGATATGACATCATCAGCCCACTTAATAAATATTCATAAAGACATTCGTGGGTCTAGCCCTGGTCACGTCTTTCGGATGGTGACGTTAAAGGTCGGCCCCAGACACAAATAATCACATCTGATTGATACACGTCTGACCAAAAAAAAACTCAAATACACCCACGCACGCACTGATAACTGTTATGAAACCCATAGCTTTCAACAATTCCTGCTAGCTCAGTGAGTAAGGCGACAGACTGGAGATGCCTTATACTACAACGAGAGGTTCGAATCCAAGTTCCAACCGGAAGTAAAAAGAGAGAAAAAAAAGAAGAAAGAAAGAAGAGGGTTTTGGAGATTTTTTTTAAATTAGTGGAGGGGACATAAGGTCTTTCCGCCATCTCCTATATACCTGAAGTAGCGAACTTCGCATCACTATGAGGTGTTCCAAGTCGAAGATCGAAAGGAGCCACCTACCTTCCTTTCTCTCTTAACTGATCCCTCCACTTCTTTGGAGATTCCTGAGTTCCAGGGGAGCGTTTCATGAAGGGACTTTGTCCGACAAGTTCTGTTTTATCCGACAATTACCATAGTAACACTACCCCTCAGCCAATCAGAATCAAGGAAATATGTCAGATCCGACAACTTGTCGGACAAAAATGTTGATGAAACGCTCCCCTGATGGAATGTAAATGTATGTAATCGTAGATCCGATAGTAGGCAATTTCAAGAGACTTAGAAGGGGAGGTATGGGTTTTATGAAGAAAAAAGAGGGATAGTAGGAGTAAGCTATTGTGAACTTCAGATGACAAGCAGGGATGGTATAGGATAATAAGGTGGCACGGGTCAATTGGCGGGGGTCATCACTGTCATAATATCACCGCGCCCTCTCTCACCCGCGCTGTATTCATGCCAATATCATTGGTCCAGCAGTGTATATTATCCAGATCAAGAGACAGGCATTAGTACTTCAGCATTTAAAGTAAACACAACTATATACACATTCACACAATCTATCAACCATCGCGGCCACAACAAATGCAAGCTAAATTGAGAGATACACATCGTGATGAATTGTCAGAATACTTACTATCCGTCCGATCACACGCAGAAAAATAAACGCCAAAGCAACGCGTACAACCACATCCGCACAACGCACCCAAATGACACACATACACCCCCTTCGAAAAACTCATCGGTTCTTATTCCAATAATCAAATGAAAAGCCTTCACAAACGCAATGGCCCTTTTGGGAGCCGAATTGGGGCCGATTTATGAATGGCAAAAGAAGTCGTTATATCGTCAGTGACCGCAAACAATGGGTTTCTGGTGAAGATCGCAAACGCGGGCGGCACGATTGAATAGTATTCTGTTACATAACATCTCATACAATTCCTCAGAGCAGCCATTATATTCTAACCGCCCTTTCACTCGTAAAAAAAATCGTGATTTGAATGACGATTCCAGTGAAAAATAAGGCTAATGACGAATAGTTAGCGCGTGTGAAACCAAACTAGAACATGATTAGAATCATGAACGCTTATCACAGTCACGATTGCAATAAGCAATCATCATTACAATGACGATTCAAGATTCACTTCTGAAGTTTGTTTTTTTCACTTTTCCCCTTTTTATACCGGCTCCCACGTGCCATTCCAAAAGGCTTGGTGCGCCACATATCCCTGCTTCATAAGGTTGGTATATTCCAGTGAGCTGCTATTAAGGCAGTACTTTACACAAAAGAATTTCAAAGTAATTCTAATGAGCTATATATCTCGGCACAGATGTAAAAGGGCAAGAACATGAGTAATCGGGCCTTTCCACATGTGAATCTTGAAACATAATCGTAATGATGATTGCTATTGTAATCGTGACTGTGATTAGCGTTCGTGATTCTGATCATGTTTTAGTTTGGTTTCACACGTGCTAAATATTCGTCATTGGCTTTATTTCTCACTGGAATCATCATTCAAATTACGATTTTTTACCGTGTAAAAGCCTCGGGGCGGTTAGTATTCATTTTTGTCTCACCTGCGAAGCAAAGTGAGACTATAGGCGCCGCTTTTCCGACGGCAGCGGCGACGGCGGTGGCGGCGTCAACATCAAATCTTAACCTGAGGTTAAGTTTTTGAAATGACGTCATAACTTAGAAAGTATATAGACATTGTTAATAAAACTTGGCCATAAGGTTAATCAAGTATTACTAAACATCCTATTAGAGTTTCATGTCACATGACCAAGGTCAAAGGTCATTTAGGGTCAATGAACTTAGACAATGTTGGAGGAATCAACATCGAAATCTTAACCTGAGGTTAAGTTTTTGAAATGTCATCATAACTTAGAAAATATATGGACCTAGTTCATGAAACTTGGACATAAGGTTAATCAAGTATCGCTGAACATCCTGCATGAGTTTCACGTCACATGACTAAGGTCAAAGGTCATTTAAGGTCAATGAACTTTGGCCGAATTGGGGATATCTGTTGAATTCCCATCATAACTTTGAAAGTTTATGGATCTGATTCATGAAACTTGGACATAATAGTAATCAAGCATCACTAAAAATTTTGGGCAAGTTTCAGGTCTCATGATTAAGGTCAAAGGTCATTTAGGGTCAATGAACTTTGGCCGAATCGGGGGTATCTGTTGAATTACCATCATAACTTTGAAAGTTTATTGGTCTAGTTCATTAAACTTGGACATTAGAGTAATCAAGTATCACTGAACATCCTGTGCACATTTCAGGTCACATGACCAAGGTCAAAGGTCAATGAACTTTGGCCGAATTGGGTGTATCTGTTGAATTACCATCATAACTTTGAAAGTTTATGGATCTGATTCATGAAACTTGTACATAAGAGTAATCAAGTATCACTGAACATCCTGTTCGAGTTTCAGGTCACATGATCAAGGTCAAAGGTCATGTAAGGTCAATGAACTTTGGCCATGTTGGGATTTTTTGTTGAATAACCATCATATCTCTGTAAGTTTATTGGTCTATTTCATAAAAAGTGGACATAAGAGTAACCATGTATCACTGAACATCTTGTGCGAGTTAGAGTAGTATTCAAAGTCAGCACTGCTGCTATATTGAACCGCGTGATGCAGGTGAGACGGCCAGAGGCATTCCACTTGTTTATTTATGTGAGGGCAGTGCTTTCAGGGGCCTTCACACGTGAATCTTGAATCATCATTATAATTATGATTGCTATTTTAATCGTAACTGTGATTAGCGTTCCCACACGTGCCCCCATCCCCCCTTAGATTTGGTGTGCCCCCAGGTGCTCCCTGGAAAAATGGCGGAGCCAAATAAAAAAAAAAGGAGAAAGAAGATAAAAAAAAGAAAATAAGGAGAAAGACAGAAGGAAAAAAGAAGAAGAGGGCAATAGGAGGAAGACGAGTGAATAAAATGATGTTAGGGGAAGACTTGCACACAAAAAATATTTTTTTGCTTGCGCTTCGCGCCAGAATTGCCTGTTCGATGGGATTCATATCTTGCTCAATAGGCTGATATGGAGCTTAAAATATCAAGTTTTGAAGTCAATATTCAGAACTCGCAATTTGTGCTCACATTGATTATTTGAAATATAAAAAAAAAATGTATTAATTATTGTTGCGTATTCATAATTACAAAGTGCTTAAAACTTCCAGCATTCAATCCTCAAAAACAACAACTTCCACGCTCTCATTACGCATATTAGATTAACAAATAAGAAAATAATACTTTCATGAATTCTTTATAACTAAATTGGGTATTTTCAGTACGGAATATCGACAACCTTAGGAATAATATGAAGATAGCCATCATTTTTATATGATGACAAGATGTTCTTAGAATGTACCGGTCCTTCGCGCTCGCATCATTCATTAAGTATGATCCACAATTTTCCTGCACAGTGCTTGAAATAGTGTTTGAATTGACCTTTGACAATTTTTGATATTGTGATTTGAAACTGGATAATGATTTAAATAGAGAACAAGCAACTGAATATCTGAATAAACATGCGCGCGCGTTTCATGTTTAGATCTAGAATCTAGGCATTCAACACATTTGTAATAAAAAATCAGAGCGAGCGCGAAGCGCGAGCTTAAACTATATGATATTCCAATCTGAAAAAAAGTCAATTTCAGCTATTCATTTCAAGCACTCTGTAGAAAAATTGTGAGGTGGATATGAATCGCACTAAATAAAGAGCTGATATTTTTCATTATTATTTGAATTTTGACTTAGGACCGGGACATCCTTAGGACATGTGATGTGAAAATGATGAGTATCTGCTTATTCTTCTTGCGAAACGCGAGATGAAACAAAAGGGACATTAAATTTTTATCTTATTTATTAATGCTTAATGAGGGAAAGAAATCTGATAATATTATGACCTAAAACTGGACATTTCAAGAACTTTTGTAACTATGAATAGCATGCATCAGTTAAATCATTTTTAACCATTAAAAAATCGTTGACAAACTGCCATGAAAATCAATATTGAGACATACATAACTCGCCAATCAAAATGCGACCGAGAAGCGCTATCTGATGCGTTTTGACAATCAGACTTGAAAATGGATATTTTTCTAACTAAATGGATTTCACGAAAATAATAGGTACTGAAATTTTCAAGCGCTTAGCGCTAGCAGAAAATGTCATATTCAGACCATGAAGCTGTCATTTTAACAGAGCACTTTTTAAAAATCAGTTTGTAAATCACACAAAATAATGAAAGTTCGATTTCCGAGGTGAAATGTGAAATGTATGTTGACTCCCAAACTTGATATTTACAAGCTCCATATTGAACAATCACCTAACAGGCAATGCGAGCGCGAAGCGCGACCAAAAATTTTACATAGTGACATGAAAGATTCTTTTTTATTATCTTAGTCTTCCCCTCATCTTATTTTATTCACTCTGGAAAATTTGACAAGCCAAAAAAAAAGGTTTTCACGCAAAATTCACCCAAGGTCATTTGGTCCAAAATACATGTATTATTTCGATTGTGAATGATGCATTTTTTTTCCATCATAAAAGACCAAAAATAGTAGGGGGACATTTGATATTGTGTCCCCCTATTATTTTTTGTAGGGGGACACGTCCCCCTGGGGTTTCCGCCCATGAGCCCCTGTATATATTAACAACCGAAATCAATAATACGAGACTCTTATTTTACCATTGTCTACATATTTATTATCAAGAACTGAAAAAAAGTAAAAAGACAAATCATAACACAGAAGTAATTTTTATCTATTAAGCAAAACGACTGCGAACTCCCCGATAGGAGATGATTTTCATACGATTTGAATTCTTAACAACTAAATTGAAAAGAAATTAAATTGTTTATGTATTATTGACAGAAGAAGATACAATTAAATGTGCACTGTGCAGTACTTTACACGTAGATTTCAACTGCAAAAATACAAAAACGTTTTCTCATAGCGTTATATTTGTTAAAACTTGATATTGCACTCCATTATATTTAGAAAGTACATTTTGTTATTTAACAATGACTTGCCAACTGGGAAATATAGATATATATATATTTATATATATAAATCATATATTATATGAGTTTTGAATTCCTAATTGCAAAAACGGTTCAGACACGAGTTCACGAAACCCACTTCAACATATAGGAATCTCATGCATGTTTTCAAAAAAAAATAACTTGGATATTTCAATGATTTTCATACCGATATCATAATACAATTCTAACTTTATTACGTCTATCATTAATATTATTGTTTTTGAAACTGAAATTCACTCGTATTATTTATATATTCCCCGGATCATAGTTCGCCTGCTCTTCGTAACACACTTAGCCTTGCAAAGCAAGACTGGTATGCGATTAATATCAGCACAATTAAGTTACAATAACACTTCACTTGTTATGATTATTAGTGTTAAAGGATTAAATTAGAATCATATTTCGAAGGACAACAGCCCCGCTTGAAAGAACACAGTGTGTTCACACTGCCGACTATTTGAAATAATGCACACTGTTAAATTGCTCGTATCCCTCATTGTGAAGGTATTTTCACACTGCGGACACCTTATCAATTGACTGTTCACGGCGTGTTCACATGGTTGACTACGTGAATATGTGATTCACGCTGTTGAAATGCTCAAATTTAAACAGGTGTTCCACACTGTGAACACACCGTGCCACACTTTTCAATAGGGAAATTATTTTACATTATCAAATAGGCATGGGGAATAAACACAGGAGCTATACACAATTATATAAGATAATATCAAAATGTTTTACAGAGCTTAGTATTTAGATAAAAGTATTGAGGGAAATATTTAAATATATATACATCATAAACACACCCCATAACGAGATTATTAACCCAAAATATTCATATAATTATTTTACTGAAGATAATCTTGCATATTGAAAGACCGCATATACCTATTTCTCCAAAAAAATATGCCAAGCCTCAGACAAAGCTTAGTGTTTAGTTGACTGCTCCGATGGACTCGTCCGTGATCGTTAGCGTGGTGGTGGCAAAAGAATGACAAGCGAATCAATTGAAAAAAATTGCATTGTCTCATTTTTTGCATCGATATCAAAAGTATCGATATAGTAATCGACTAACGTATATCCGGATCTCGATAAAGCTAACGGGGCGTTGCAAGAAACTTACTGGTTGCAAATAGATTTTCAGTTGAAGGTCATGCTTTTCATGATTTAAATTTGCCATTGATTGAAGGTCTGCCTCTTGCATTAAAAAAAATAATTTGCTTCAGTTAAAAATGATCTATCACTTGTAAATTTGCACCTGAATTTTGCGTTCGATCGCAAAGATTTTCTTACAACACCCCTAAGGCAACCGAACAAGGCTATAGCTGCCTCCAAGGCTTAAATATATATAAAAGTCCTGTACATAATTTATCCTAAATATATGTTGGAACTGTTTCGATATAAGCCTCTGAATATAACACGAAATATTTGATGAAATATATACAAATGTTACTTATTCAATAATGTCACGATCGTTTAAGTTAAAACAGTGTTACTCATGCAGCCAATATTACACTTTCATAAACCTCTTTCTAATGAGCCTCTTAATTGATTTTTAATGCCATATATCAAAGAATATATTGTGTAGTAGTCAATGAGAAGATTTTACTTATTACACAGCAAAAACTGTGGTGTTAACCGTATTACAGAGAGGACCACACCAGTTATTCTACACCGGTGTTAAATTGGTGGTGTTAGTTTTACACCTATAGGTGTTATTACAACACCTATGGTTGTTACATGTACACTCGTTGGTGTTATGTTCAATCTCAAGGGTGTTATTTTAACACCTCAGGGTGTGGACCTCTATTGAAACCAATCGGTGTCAGTTTTAACACCACAGATTTTACAGTGTACCATTACAGCCTCAAAGTCGTAGGTCGTTCATTCTGTACAAAATCACAAAAATATACCTATAAAAATCACACTTCCCCGGAATGAACATTGCTCGAGATTGTCTGTTATCATGATTGTCTATTATCATGATTATAAGAACGGTTAGCAAAATTCATCTTCTTCAATATTGCAGCCATCATGACATAAATACAATATTTGAAACCGGAGACATATAGTTTGAGATGACACAACTTTGGAATAGCGATCAGTTCCTATTCATTCATTCATTTACGAGAGTGCAATGTTTCACAAGGTACGCATGACTTCACCGTGTGTGGGGTATGGAACGCCAAACGATGAGCTCAAACGTTTTTTCTGATGTCCAAGCAAAGTATGGCATTTTAGATAATCAAGTGAAATTGGCGCAGAAATTGCACGCTCCATTGAGCAGGGATTAGTGATTTAATGAATAAACAAATGAAAGGCATACCCATTTGGCTTGTCATACCTAGAAAATCGTAACACGTGGTTTGTAAAGTCATGCGTGCACTTATGGACTGCTAAAAGATCCTGGGGCCGGCGTTTCATAGAGCTGTTCGTAAGTTAAGAGCGACTTTCAGAACGACTGGTGAACATTTCTTACGCGCTAGATAATCACCAATGAACATTAATGGTGAATATCATTTACCAAAAGAAAGGATCACCAGTCGTTCTTAAAGTCGCTCTTAACTTATGAATATCTTTATGAAACACCCACCAGGCGATGACTGATAATGCATTGAAATTTGCAGTCCAAAATTAAGAACCAGAACTAATTTAATATTATAAAACAAGACACAAACCCGTGTATATCGTCTTATTATTTACTTCTTGTTTTTTCTACATATTCCTGTGAAATCAATTTTATGAACAAATCACTCCATCAATGAAAAATACGGAGAATTATTGAAAAAAAGCTCAAGTCGGAAGGAGTTTCAACAAAACCACAAGAACGTTTTTTTTGTAAACATTCATGTATCTGCAAGCTTTCTTCCTCAAATGAAGAAAGAATACGGTTTCTTCCTTTAAAAAGTATATACAACATTTAGATTCCTTTTAACTAATAGTTTAATAAAGTCGTTACCGCAATGGGGGGGGGGAACCTTGATTTTTTTTACTATTTTATGGACGTTCTTTGTCTGGAGCGAAGACTAAAGGAAGTGGTGGAATGGTGGGCGTGGTGAGTATGACGATGCGTTGCCTAGACAACGTCCTCTCCCTTGGAGATGCCGCGGCACAGGATGATAGCGAATGCCATTGACAGGAGCTGATGGAAAGACAGAAATAGTAGATTGATTGATTTATTCATTCATTCACTCACTCATTCATCTATTCATTCGTCAATCCATCCAGCTATCCATCCATCCATCCATCTATCCACCCTCCCATCAATCCATCCATACACCCACCCACCCATCCATCCATTAATTAATCAATTAGTTCAGTCATTTATTTACTTATTTATAGATTCATTCATCTATTTGTTTATTGACTTTTGTATATATTCATTCATTTACTTACTTATTCATGTATTGACTACACTTACTACTGATTATCAAATTATCAAATTTGAAACCAAAGTAGCCTTGGACTATGCAAAGTGGAAATTTAAATTTCTGGATAGTTTGAGTAGACAAGCAAAAGAATCAGAAAATATTTGACAAAGAAAAATAATTTTAAGAAATGTATTTATTAGAAAACGAAGGTGTTTTTGGCTAAATCTATATTTTTAAGCATACCTACCTGATTTCCAGGGGTGCTCCCTGGCACCCACTGGTAAATCTTCAGCACCCCCGCTTCCCAGGGTCATGGTAATTACCCTCATAATTATGATTTCATTTACCAACTTACCTCAAAGATAAGGAGTCCAAGGCCGACCCCACCGACGTAGGCGATCTGATTGGTAACAAAATCTTGGAAAGCATTGTAGCAGCCCTGTGATTAAAAATCATTAAAAAAAGAGGTCTTACTCTAAGTTTGGCAGGTGGACAATTGATTCAAATATTACTGATTAGAAATTGTAGCATTATATTTCTCAGTAGCGTATGCAGGATTCTTGAAGGGGTGGGGGGTGGCTCAAGCTTAATAAAAAGCAAAAAAAAAGAAAAAAGAAAGGTCTTCACCCCAAATTGGATTGGAGGTTGTTTCTTACGCCAAAAAATTGACAAGGAGAAAAAAAAGTCTTCACCCAAAATTTGAAGTGGTTTTGTATGCCGAATTTTTTTACAAACAAAAAAAGGTCTTTACCTTAAATTGGATGTAATTTCCTACCCAAAATAAATTTGACAAGCCCCCCCCCAAAAAAAAGAATGACATGTAAATAAGGGTGATCTTTTTTAAGAGGGGGGGGGGGTGTGACATTCACAAAAAATACAAGTTACTCTAAACGGGATACTCTTTTCTTTATAGAATAGTCAAAGAAACAAACCATTGAAAGTTCAAGGAATACTGAATGAATAACATAAGAGCATTTGAATATGATAGAAAACACTGACAGTGGCGTAAAGAGCTAAAGATTTTGAGGGGGCTAGATGGCGTATTGCGCAAAAGTTAAAAAAAGTTGCGAGTGAGCAAAGCGAACAAGCACAAATTTTGACATTTTTATTACAAAAATCAAATTGTGTGATAGATTTTGACATAAAATTGATCCTTCTCTCTTTAATTTTTTTTTTTTTTTGAAAAATAGGTTGGGGGGGGGAGCACCCCTCCCAGAAGCTCCCCCCTCTCCATTTGTAAGCCACTGATCGGCAATGCAACCAAGATCTGCGACATCCACTTATGTCCACTGATTTGTATCACACACGTTCAACTTCTGAATTACTCTCAAGTATCTATTCCATTTTAACATTGTCCTTTTTCTAGTCTCCATCAAGGACAAATCTATGTTCTTTTAATGGAAGGGTATACATGTAATAGGGGTTTCACATTATACCATGGATGAATAAATATTCAATTGCCATATCCTTAAAATGAGTAATATTTTCAGAGTCGTAATGTTGTCCATGTACTATCCCAGATCGTGTTCGCATTGCCAATAGAAGGATCTTGATAGCATTAGGTATCTAGACGTTCAAATGCTCATAAATGTCTTTGATCTTATTCTGTGAATTTTCTTCTTCCAATCAAGTTGCTCCAAGGGTTTAATTCTCATTTATAGGGAAAGTTCACCCCGAAAACAAGTTTATTGTAAAATCATCAGGAGTTATAAATATAAATATTAGTGAAAGTTTGAAGAGAATTCATCAAAGATTAATACAAGTTATTAGAATATTAATCGTTTGATTTTTGACGTCATATGCGGGCTGCCTTCCGACAAATCGTATGGTAAGAAAATGAATGAAACGTAAATTTCTCAGAAAATTCTTTAGTTTTTATTCTTATACCAGTATATCAATACACAATTCATTTCACACCCGCTCCTAGCATGCCTAGAAAAAGAACTGGGGAGTGTTTCATGAAATGACTTGTCGGACGTTTTATCCGACAAGTCCCATTTTATCCGACAGTTACCATAGTAACAGTGCCTCACAGCCAATCAGAGTCAGAGAAAGATGTCAGATCTGACAACTTGTCGGACAAAAATATTAATGAAACACCCCCCAGGTGGGTGTTTCATAAAGCTGTTCGTAAGATACGAATGAGTTTACGAACGACTGGTGATCCTTTTATGTGCTCTGTGATATCCCTATGTAATTGAGTTATGACCTAAGAACATGTTCCAGTCGTGCGTAAAGTCGTTCGTAACTTTACGAACAGTTTCATGAAACACCCACCAGATAAGTCACCATGAACCCCTGAAAATATTAAATTAATGCATTTTATATTACATAACATGTGGGGCAGCTGCTCGTATATGACGTCACAAATCAAACACGTCAATTTCTAATACCTTTCTAATTCTTTAATGGATATTGCTCAAACCTTCTCTAACATTCATTATTTTTTTTTCAGCCTTTCTTTTTTTTTACAACAAACTATTGTCAGGGTTAACTTCCCCATTAAGGATTCAGGATGGATGCAGAAGGGATAACGTCCTTACCCCTGTATTGAGAGTGTCGTTTGAGAGTGGTACTTGGATGCCCATACACGATGAGATGTTTACTGGTGTCGGCCAATATCCACCGGAAATAATCGTGTACTTGTCCACAAACTGGAAGAAAAATAAAAACAACTTAAACATGAGTAAAAAAGGAGAGATCTATCAATTAGATTACACAAAGAAGCAAATTGATGTTTATTAAAGGTCAAGTCCACCTCAGAAAAATGTTGATTTGAATCAATGGAGAAAAATCAGACAAACACAATGCTGAAAATTTCATCAAAATCGGATGTAAAATAAGAAAGTTATGACATTTCAAAGTTTTGCTCATTTTGAACAAAATATATGAACGAGCCAGTTACATCCAAATGAGAGAGTTGATGTCACTCACTATTTCTTTTGTTTTTTATTGTTTGAATTATACAATATTTCAATTTTTTTTAGAATTTGATGATTAGGACCTCCTTACCTGAAGCACAAAATGTTAAAATAATGAATTCCACGTGTTCAGGGAGGAATAAAACTTAATTTCACATGACAATGACGAGAAAATGATTATATTTCATCATTCATATAATAAAATACACAAGAAATAGTGAGTGAGTGATGTTATCAGTTCCTCGTTTGCATACCGACCGAGATGTGCATATAACTGTTTTGTGAAATAAAGCGAAACTTTAAAATGCCATAACTTTATAATTTTACATCCGATTTTGATGAAATTTTCAGTGTAATGCTTGTTAAATTTTTCTCTTTTTATTCAAATCAAGTTTTTGTTGGGGTGGACTTGTCCTTTAATAGAAATCGAATAACACTGAACAAACAAGAAGTTACTGCATACGTGTTATAATTATAGCTTTACGGAATCTGATTTTTCTTCATGATCATAATATATAACTAAATAAAACACATATTAAACACGATATTTCTCTTTACGCAGTTCAATATAGAGGAACGTACGAAACTTAAAATACTATAATTTCCTTATTTCACATCCAACGTTGATGAAAACTTCCACCAATATTGATACTTTTTTCTCCTTATTTTACTCAAATCAAGTATTTGTTGGTAGAGCCGGACTTGGATGACAACTTGGAATGGGACATGCTACATAATTCTGTGCAGTGTGGCCAGGCGTAGATATGGCAGCGGGGGGTGGGGGTAACATAACACTCCTCTCCTCTTTTAAAGGATTTGGCTTGATTGTCAGAAATGGGAGAAAGTGCAGATGCAAGAGTTTTAACCTGCTTTCCTTTTTCTTTATTTTTTTCATTTTGCTCGTCAGAAAATATTTGCCCCCCCCTTCTTTCTCTTAATCTTGGGTCCGCCCCTAGATAGACGCCCCTGAATATTCCGCCCTCTGTATAATTGTAGTGATCAGTCTTACCACACAGCATGTTGCAGGGTAGGTCTGGTCGTGAGAGGTGCCACTGATCGTGATCGTTGGATTGGTATCGTTTACCCAGGTGCTATCGGCCCAGTCTTCATATCCATTGGTTCCACAGCATTCAAGCTACAGAGAGAGAAAAAAAACAACATTTTTTTACCATTCTTAATCATTTAACAAATAATATAAAACATTTGTTACATATGGGTTTCATGTCACACCAGGGCTCCGTATTAAATACAAAGGTTTGCGATGAATAGCAAATATGAAAGAACACTTCTGATTGGTTCCTGGTCAGTATTTTGCGACAAATGCGCGTGTAACATTAATCTTGATTGGTCAATTCATTTAGCGATTGATCGCTAATCTTTGTGTTACGGAGCCCAGGACTTGTAAGGTTTATTCTTTTGTGCCAAAATGTTGGTCCTGAAAAAAAATACATGGCCACTTTTACTTTCTTCGCCGTGGAAGGCTCCAGAAGTTAAAAAGTTATTTTCAGTAAAACAAAAAAAAACACCTGAATAGGTGATTATTTCTATTCTAAATAGGATAATTTGAAGGAGTCTTTTAAAGACACACGCTAAAATTACAAACATAAAGGAGGGGGGGGGGGGGGGGACCCGCAAAAATAAGTGAAATATAATGTACAGATCGACCTCGACCACCTATGAGACAAATAGAATTATCAAATGGTAAATGAAACACATGAGAAAGGTTGCCATGGTTACAAATGAAAGTAATGCGTTTATTTATATTCCAAACATGTCCTACAAACGGGAAGTGGGAGTAAGATTCAAATATTCAAAACGGGCTCTTACAATATATTGTCAGGTATCGTCGGTTATGGTCTTCACTTTCAAAATACTGTTTTATACCTTGAAATTAGAGAAATGTTCCTGGTATTTCCAAAGTCATTACTTAAAATTTACATCGTTTCGTGTAACTAAATCTGCCATTAAAAGAAGCAGAACAAAGAAAAAACCCAAAACCAGCCGTAAAGATAATGTATTCACTAAGATTTCTATACTACTTTATCAATTACTACTTTGCATCGATATGATAACAAACAGGGGAGTTTGGGATCCGGTACGTTCATGCTATTTCTAATTATTTGTTAAACCTTATAGGGCATTCTCTTCCCTTGCCCCGGGTCTTTTAACTTCACATAATTGTAACAAAATTAAGACTCTCAGATCTGAGTTTAGGACTTATCTCTTCGGGAGCCCGAGCCTTTCTTACGGACAAGTGGCGCGCTAAAAATTCTGTTCATCATTATATCGTTTGACGGTTAAGGAAATTTAGTTTTTACATCAAAAAATCGAACATGTTAAATTCGAATGCCACTGTGACAGTCACACCACCGAAACCGACTCAAAACCGATCGATGGTACACTGTATAAACTGTGGTGTTCAAACCGACACCAATTGATGTTAATAGAGGACCACACCCTGAGGTGTTAAAATTACACCCTAGAGATTAAACATAACACCAAAGAGTGTAAATGTAACAACAAAAGGTGTTATAATAACACCTACAGGTGTAAAACTAACACTGATTTAACACCGGTGAAAATAACTGGTGTGGTCCTCTATGTACACCGGTTAACACCACAGTTGTTGCTGTGTATGTCATTGGTGACAAGTAATATATTTGATCGGTCCGGATTCAGATTTGTTCTTGTGACTTGTCATTGACTTAAAGGACAAGTCCACCCCAACGAAAACTTGACTTGAATAGAAAGAGAAAAATCGAACAAACATAACACTGGGAATTTCCTTAAAAATCGGGTGTAAAATAAGAAAGTTATGACATATTAAAGATTCGTTTCATTTCGCAATGTATGCACATCTCGGTTAGTATGCAAATGAGGGAACTGATGACATCACTCACTCACTATTTCTTTTGCATTTTATTATATGAAATACAAAATATTCTAATTTGACCGTGGGTGTATAGGCTCCACAACTCAGCAGAGGCGTCGATGGGGGGGGGGGGGGGGCAGGGGGCGATCGCCCCACCAATGAAAATATTGGGGGGGGGGCAAACATATCGTTTTGCCCCCCCAATAATTCCGGATGTGCAAAAATAAAATAAGATTGTAATGTTCAGCAAGCGAGATTGAGATACACAAATCGTTCTTTATTTCAAATCGTGCTCGAAATGTCAGCTTTTCAGATTGGAATATAAAAATTTTCAGCTCGCGCTTCGCGCTCGCATCATTTCTGTAGCAAATTTCATGATTAAATAGGTGAATAGAATGTCCCGTTTTCAGTTCTATACCTCAAAAAAAAAGCTCCCGCTTCGATTTGCAATAATCTTTTGTTGGATATATATCTTTTTTTTTTATCAAAAACGTCCATTAAACTGTCATTTTTGTCAGATCGAAATATCAAAATTTTCAGCTCGCGCTTCGCGCTCGCATCTATTGTTCTTTTAGATACCAATCTTAATCATTGCTACCAAAAATACTTACAATATCAAGCTTTCAGGTCAGAATGCAAAGAAATTTCAGCTTGCTCTCGGCACTCGCATTATCTGTTTAGTGTGATATGTATCCTCATGAGTTACTACAGTCCTAAACAGGTACGCTTTTCCCGTTTTAAGGTCAGTATACTAAAAAATTTCAGCTCGCGTTTCGCGCTCGCATTTATTTGTTGATGAGATTTATGTCTGTATCTCACGAGTCATATATATATATACACATTTGTTTTTCTTCTCCCACTACGTGTACTGTATTGAAGCAATATCTTTGATCCAGCTGAGGCATGGCGGCTTGTCATTGTTCGAAACCCACCTTCACCCAACAAAGGAAATTATAATTAGTATAGTGTCGAAAATCTGTCTATCTGACGGTCATTTTGATTGGGTTCGCCCTAAAAACTAACCCGTCTCTGTGGTCTAGTGGTTAAGGCACCGGCGTTCAAAGCTGGGGGCCCTGGTTCGATTCCCGGCAGAGACATTTTTTCGGCATCACCAATTTTTCCAAAGGGTAGATAGCTCTGGGGAACCTTGATTTAAGCTACGCCTACCATTGTTCTCTTCATCCATTTCTTTACAATATTTGAATAAAAAAGAGTTGCCAAAAGTTGTTGTACATGTATAAATTTACACACATATATATATATACATACCTGTGAGGGGTGTGTGTGGGTGGGTGTTTTGTACGATCGAGCGCCTTTGGAACGTTGACTCATGATTTTGCCCCCCCCCCCCATCTGAAAAATGCATCGACGCCCCTGCAACTCAGTATATTTGCATATCTACCGTTTTCAGTAACTTGTGTGATTTTTTTTTACTCCACACCAGGCCCGCGCTAAAAAAAAATAGTCCACAATATTTGCGTTCAGTAAATATAACAGTGCCGGTGTCATAGCCGAATGTGCCGGTGTCATAGCCGAATTGGCCCGAGCAGCCGATAGGCACCGGCAGAACTAATCGGCGGCTCTTTTACCTGCCGATTGGTCCCGAATTTGTTGGTCTCATTCGGCGGCAACACCGGCGTTACTTTTGCGATCAACCATTAAAAAAACGCGGGCCTGGCGCTAGACTGAAATAGCCCGCGCTATTCATAAGCTCAAAATTTTACAACTTAGCCCGAGACTAGTCCGGATCAGCGAGTTACTGACAGCGGTATAATTTAATCCCACTTACAAGAATCTGGATGGCATTCCATGCGGTGCTGGTGGTATCGTTAGCGGCCTCTCCCTCATAGAGATCCATTGTGGAGGATAATGAGTTCGTGACAAAATCATCAACCTGTTATAGGATGAAAAGATGAAAATCCATTTTGAGGGGTAAGGAGTTGGGAGCAGGGAAGGTGTGTAAGGTATAGGGGGAGAAAAACTTTAATATCTCGAAAAAGATCAAAGATTATTAAAAGTACTAATAGTACTACTACTTTCCACCACGACTACTTCTACTATTACTGCTGCTATACGTTCTACTACTACTACTACTACTACTACTACTACTACTACTACTACTACTACTACTACTACTACTACTACTACTACTACTACTACTACTACTACTACTGCTACTACTACTACTACTTTACTACTACTACTACTACTACTACTACTACTACTACTACTTCTACTACTACTACTACTACTACTACTACTACTACTACTACTACTACTACTACTACTACTACTACTACTACAACTATTGCTATACTCCTAATACTTTTACTATTGTTACTGCTGTTACTTCTAATGCTACTACTGCGTTTACTACTACTACTACTACTACTACCACCACCACCACCACCACTTCTACTACTACAATCACTGCTATACTGCTAATAGTTCTACTACTATTACTGCTTCTACAACAGTTCTACTACTACTACTTCTACTACTACTACTACTACTACTACTACTACTACTACTACTACTACTACTTCTACCACCACCACCACTGAACAATGAACGTATTAACCCCAAGCCATCTCATATGTCACAAATCGCATTATACCTAAATATGAAGTGTCCCACATGGAAATGCTTTAGGTCCTATATTGTTTAAAATCATTTGACCCTACCTTGCCCCTGTATGCAATAACCAAAGCACATCCAACCAGCTGAGCGATGAAGATAATTAAGATGATGATGAAGTACTGAGGGGATAAGGTGAAAACAAATCGTTACTTATACATCAAAGAAAAACATCTCATTCTGTTCTAGACCTAGTTTGTATCTAATTCCCGCCAACTGATGCCCTTTTCATACACGCAGGGTATATAAGTAAAAAATAAGTCACCAATATTTCGAAATACTTTTTAGCCACATTACTTTTCTATTCTACACTGGCAATGTTGTTCGGCATCCAGTCTATTAATAAACTGGATTCCAAGACAACTAAACAAAATGGGACAATCACACAGCCACACATAGATTCCCCGGGTAATGTCCCGATAAGCGGGGATAATCTAAACACGGGGTGTATTTGTGTTTCCGATAATGCGGATATTCATAATGGGTGAAGGGCCCACAGGCATGTAATTATGTATTCCAAATTACCATATTACACATTCTTTTTACCCAAGACATTTCCAACGTAACACAATGAACACAAAATTGTTAACGTAATAGATAAAAGTTCGGGGTTCGAACCCGGCACGGCACTTATGGCCAGAGCAAATAAACAAATATAAACAACCCTCCCTCCAAAAAAAATTGTGACGGCACTTCCATAAGGCTCCTTACTAATACTCCTAATTGTATTCTGAAGTCAGGTTTAACTTAGCCCATAATGGTCTACATCGTGCTAAAATTGATGGGAGTCAAAAGTTTAACAATTCAGTTGACTTTGTACATCTGCACAGCAAAAACTGTGGTGTTAACCGGTTTACATAGAGGACCATACCAGTTATTTTACACCGGTGTTAATCTTACATCTACAGGTGTTATTACAACACCTTTGGTTGTTACATTTACACTGTTTGGTGTTATGTTCAACCTCTAGGGTGTAATTTTAACACCTCCGGGTGTGGTCCTTTATGAACACCAATTGGTGTCAGTTTTAACACCACAGTTTTTACAGTGTGTGTTTACCATTTGTTTCCTGTTGCTTTCATAATGAAGAAAAAATACTTTAAAGTAGTTCAATTATCATTCCAAGACCATTATTAAAAATGTGAGTGTCAAATGAGTTAATAAATTGTATGTGTACTGTTAGGGATTCGTTCCCCAATCGGCGCTCCATAGTTTAACCACGACTTTACACCAGGCTTTAATTTAAACCCGAGTTCAGGATACCGGCCATACACTGTTAAAAAAACCCGTGATTTTCCAGAAAAAAGGATTTTGCAGAAAGCAATAACAGAATCATTCTGTAAATTCATAAAACAGGATTTTTTCTGCAATGTAACAGAACAGGTCTGTTTAAAAAGGGGAAAAGGGTGTTTTATTTAAGAAAATTTAGATTCCTTACACCAAATACCAATTTCATGTAAGATTACGCAATCTGGTAAGATTACATGTGTTCTCGAGACTCTGCTGCAGGAACTTCTTTTATTTTAAGGATAAATTTTCTTACAGTGTAGATTCTAGAACCCGACTTACAATCACAAGCATGCACTTGGAGTTCATACAGGCCCCGCAGCATCCTAACGCCGATACAACGATAATGAAAGATCCAATGGCTATAATCAGGTAGGCACTGTTCTGGATAAGAGGGTTGTCCAGGATTTCGAGGATTTCAATCTGGTAGGGTTGGACGATGACCCAGATGCCGACGGCGAGGAGAGCGATGCCGACCAGCTAAATTAAGATGAGAGAAAATGATGAGAGATAATATAGATATCCATTATGATCATGACGCTGAACGATAACGTTTCCAGCATTATATGCTGACCGATGTTTACATATTACATACATTTTTATACATTATGTATACAATATATTTAATGTCTTGCTGGAATACATTGAATGCCCATCAAAATGATTTTAGTATAACAATTTTTGCCCAACCAACCGACCAACCAACCACCAACCAACCAACCAACCGACCGACCAACCAACCAACCAACCAACCAACAGCCCAACCAACTGACCAACCAACCAACCGCCCAACCAACCGCCCAACCAACCGCCCAACCGACCGACCGCCCAACCGACCGACCGACCGACCAACCGACCAACCAACCAACCGACCAACCAACCGACCAACCAACCGACCAACCAACCGACCAACCAACCAACCAACCAACCAATTTATTCAACATAATCAGTAAACAGTGTTTCTCTCAATCAGCATGATCAGGTAAAAATCGATCGATTTATCATCAATTCAATCAATATCCCCAATTCATTACGTAATCAATATGTACTTACAAAGAAGAGAACGTTGAATATAATCAGAAGATATTTTGAGCATTTAGCACAACCGCCTAGTTCCACGCTTCCCATCTTGAATTAGTTATCTTTGACCTAAAAGTAAAAAAAAGATAATAGACGTATTAAATAAAGAGATTTCTATTTTGATTTCAATTCATATCTGAAATCAGACCATCATGAACGTAGAAAATCGTTTAAATTATTGATAAACTGGGCCCCAAAACCCTTCAAATACGCGTATGGAACGTTTCCTCAGGTTTACACAATTTTGATCCACTAGATTATTTTGTCTTCATCACTTTATTCAATATTCAAAATCAAACAAAGGAATATACGTGAATACACAATAAAAAAGAAAATAAGCCCAGGTCATGAACTAATAAATTACATGCAGGGCAACAGAGGTAAATTACAGAGAAAACGAATCACAATAAAAAAATATATATACACATAAAGAAGATCAAGTTTTGAGCAGAGAAAGGGAGGGGAGGGGGGCTGACCATGCGCATGATGCAGAAACACCATCAGGGGAACGTTTCATCAATATTTTTGTCTGACAAGTTGTAAGATCTGACATCTTTCCATGATTTTGATTGGCTGAGAGTCACTGTTCCTATGGTAACTGTCGGATAAAATGGGAGTTGTCGGATAAAACGTCTGACAAGTCCTTTTATGATACGCCCCACTGCTATTACTCTGTTAACATGTTTGCACGCGGACCCTGTAAATAGTGTAGACGATCGAGGAAACGCAATACAGAAATCAAGTTTGTTTATTAGAAAAAGGAAATAATTTCCTAAATGACTGGGTTGTTGTTTTTCTATCTAATGGAGTGAAACCTAATACTTGAAATCAAATCGTTTAATAAGTCAATACTTTAATGGAAACTTTTTTTCCGGTTTGAAAGGAAATCGAAAATGAAAGTTTGGTTTGTGAGAAGATTGAGGATCCATGGTAAGTGAGAAATGATTAAACAAAGTATTTGTTTAAAGGAGCACTCTAGGTTAAAAAAATGTGATTTTGAAGATGCAAGATGTGCAATTAAAGTCTGAAGAAAATCATTTAAAGTTTATCCTCAGTATATGAAAATAACTATGTTTATTAAGTTAAGGGTTTTGTATTTTTTAGTGAAGCAGTTGCTCGCAAATATATTCTCATAGATCGTATGGATACAGCCAACATGTACAAAACTTGATGGCCCGAATTCACAAAGGTGGTTTTGGAAACCCACGGTTGAGTCCATGGTTTATGTAGATCTCCTGTGTAAATTACGCCTAATTTAGCGGGCGCGTATGTAAGGAATGTCCAATGCTGATGCGCACTTTTGTCACAGTGCGCCAAATTGACGCCTGTTACCATGGTTAGATACGCTATTTTATTCATGAGTCCACTGTTTGAAGAGTGGACTTATTATTCAATACAGTAGACTCATGAATAAAATAGTGTGGATAACCACGGCAACAGGCGTCAATTTGGCGCACTCTGACAAAAGTACGCATCAGCATTGGACAATTTTTAATATACGCGGTAAAATAAACGTAATTTATACAGGAAATCTGCATAAACCATGGACTCAACCGTGGGTTTTCAAAACCACCTTTGTGAATTCGGGCCGATAGGTCATGTCCAATCATTTCATTTAATTTTTGACTTTATATGAAATAACTACACTCTCATTATTTTGTATTTTTGTGTATCATGAAATCTAAATTGCAATAAAATCCAGTGGCGAAATATGAGGGGAAAAAATGAGGGGGCAAGAAAGGGAATATCGGTGATAATTCATAACAAAAACTTGACATTTTTATGACAGAAATCCAATTTTGTGAAAGATTTTGATATAATATTCATAAAACCTTTCTCTCATTCCTTTTGCTTACAGTTTTCTATTTTTTCTTGGTCGTAAAAAAATTGGGGTCCATGACCCCCCAGCAATGAGCCCCTTTCTGACGCCAGTGTTACAAAAATTTGAATATATATATATATATATTGAATTGAACAAGCACATTCTTACAAAAATTGCCCTCTGGGCTGGCGCCATATAACTGGATGCGTTGCGGAGTAACTGAATCATTACGTTAACATGATTACGCCATAATCAAAAGGTATGCGTTGCCTAGTAACTGCAATATTATGTTAACATAATGTCACAATTTATACGTTTCATTATGATTCTTCTTCTGTCAATACTATTTACATATTTACAATCATTGAAATAATAAAAGACCTATTCTCTAATCATTCGGAGAAATACTAAAAAAATCACGGTCTATTTAAAACCGGTTGAAAAATGTCTATGAAGTATTTTCCGTTTTTTTTCATTATCTGTACTAAGGAACTGCATGGAACTCGGGACTAATTCCTTTTGCACATGTTGATTTGTGCTTACTTACATTAAGAATTTGATATTTGTTATCTTATACGTTGACTATAAAGATTCATTCTAATTCTCTGAATGCCCCCGTTTCTCCAATATAATATTTCCCACAACCGTTACAAGTCAAACGGTAAATTTATATATATGTATATATACATATATATTTATTTGTATTTATACATATATATATATTTATATATATATATACATATATATAAATATATATATATGCACATATATATATAAATATTGTTGTACATGTATAGCTTCACTCACATTTATATATGCACATATATATACACATATATATTTATTTATATTTATACATATATATGATATATATATTTATATTCATACATATACATATATATATATATATATATATATATATACACAGTTATATATATATATATATAAATATGCATACGTTAAACGGTCGTTGCAATGTAAACAGTAGATAAATATTTTTCTTTATCCACCGTCACTGGTTTTCACCCAAAAAAGTTTCACGGTCACGCGTCCATGTACTCTCCTACACAAGCAATGATGACAAGACTTTTGTATGTTCCAAGGACATTTGCTTCAACTAGTTCTAAACTAATAATAGGCCTGGAGGCATTTGGACTTCAGCACTGAAAGTAAAACAAAAATAATGTATACACAATCATGTAATACATCAACCATCACGGCCACAACAGTCGCAAGCCCATTTTAGAAATACATCATGTTTAATTTTCGGAATACTTACTATACGTTCGATCACTCCCAGAAAATATACGCCACAGCAACACACAGTCAAACACACGCTCTCAGTACCATGCACGTAATGACACACACACACAACAAAACACCAGTTCGAATTTCAATAGTCAAATGAAAAAGCCTTCACAAACGCCGCACGCTGTATTGGGGCGTTGGCCAATTCGGGAGTCGAAATTGAGCCGATTTATGAATGGCAAAAAGATGCAGTACTTTCGTCACTCGCCATAAACAATGGGTATTGGTTGAAGATCACAAATATGGGCAGGGGTAACAATCGGGATCCTCATTGAGGGTACAGTGACGTATACCTGATACGAGTGGGTAGTTTCTAAATGTTCCAGTACAAGGCTGACTATTGAAAAGTATTCTATGACAGAGCGGGTATAATGAAAACTTTTAAAAAGACGATTAAGCTTGCACGTTTTGATTCCACTTGGCAATTTATTGTATACGTAGTCTTCTATCCATCATGACATATTCCTGCTAACTGGCAGAAGAATATGGGTAATTTAAAATCGATTGTTATTTAGATTTTAGATTGCAGATGGGATTTCGAATGTACTTACATTTTGATAAGCTACCTCTATTTTTTTCTATTCAAGCGATTAAATTCACGATATCTTAAAACATAATGTCTTGCCGTGAAAACCCCCCAACGAATTGCACACTGAGTTATCTGATATCTTACTTTAAAATCAGGGAACGAAATTAAATTTTAATGGAATATTTTCACATAAAAAATGGACAGAATATCATTGATTAAATCAATAAATGATAAAAAAATCATTTGTGTGACTCATTGGGTTCATGATAAACTCTCTTCATTTTCTATAAATCCCGGATCTTTAGTTGATTGGGGTACACAAAATTAAAACCAAAACTTTTCAAGGAAACAAACTCGCGAGATAAGTAAAGGCATGACATCATTCTTTATCAAATTGTAAGGACCCCCCCTCGCCAAAACAAAACTTAAATTCGTTTTGTAATTTACGAATAGGTTTAATTAGCAATCTTTATTTTCTTTACCTGCTTATGTTCATGTCCGTTTTAAAATTGAAAATTAGATAGATCCACTTTATGATTCTCTTAAAAATATCATCATAATTATTACATTACATACTTCCCACGCCTTCCTTGAACATGTTTGCTATGTTTGTAGTTTTAAATAGTAATATAATAGTTTTACATGTATGTATCGTCGCAATCATCATCATCATTAACGTCATCACGATCATTATCATCGTCATCACAATAATAATAATAGTAATAATAATAATAATCATCATCATCATCATTATCATCGCCATCATCATCGCTGTCGTCGGCAACCTCGTTTTCATCATTGCTAATCCATCAACAATGATTCAACGAACCAAGAGGTGTCATTTTTTTTCACCGGATGGTCAGCATTTTCGGTACCTCAAAACTGCCCTATCCAATACACGATACATGTTCCAGTTCGTTCCGTTTCATTCTAACCTTAATACAAACGCATAACCCAGGCCTAATCGCGTATGATGAAGCATGAATTCTCAAAAGTTGATATTATTTTACAACATTTCATATAGATTTTTCTCTCTTACATACACACTACACCATGTCCCCTTGCTCTTATCCAACCGGCCACCCCTTCCTCCTTTTGCCCTTGAGTATGACCCTCGCCTTCCCCTCATTTAATACCCCATTAAAAACCCCTCTCTCGTCCTTTACCCCAATCGACTTTTGACTGAATTTCATAATCTCGCTCTACAGTATTCTATGGGCCGTTACATCCATGTTGATTTCCATTGGGTTATTTGTATCGTATTTGTCACGGTGACAACTGCCTGCTTCTATACACTAAGGCTCCTTTACAAACTCGGATAAAGTCTTTTCTTGTGTCAAGTAGAAAGGAATTCCAATCTATTCAAGGCCTGAATCAGATCACCTGTTTACCCCTATACAGAATGAGAATAGGGCCCATTCCCTATAGAAGCATAGATAACAAATTACCTAAGTAGCTTTATCATTTTCACTATTACTACACCTTGTTCGGCAAATAAAAAAAAAAGCAATTTACATGAGAATA
This sequence comes from Lytechinus variegatus, assembly GCF_018143015.1. Classification (NCBI taxonomy): domain Eukaryota; kingdom Metazoa; phylum Echinodermata; class Echinoidea; order Temnopleuroida; family Toxopneustidae; genus Lytechinus; species Lytechinus variegatus. Next base: position 29,004,129 of record NC_054748.1, on the reverse strand, counting down.
TACACAAAAAATATACAATGATAAAAAGAGAACAAAGTTGTTTACAGTAAAAATACAATTTACTTGGAAAATTAACAAAAAAGGGTCAAAATTAATTACTATAGCCCTCGGGCTTTCATCCCGACCCTTTTAACATCCATAAGAATTAATAAACAAAAAAATATCAAATTATATCGATAGTGCTTCCCCCTTTTTATTCTTGATATGTATTTTTGCATACTTTATGGCTTTTATAATTGTTAGGATAATCTAGTATAGATATTGTGATCGTTGGTGATAAAACAAAAAGTTACTAAAAAGACTTTATATTAAACAATAATATAGAAAAAAATAATAGAATTTCAAAATTGATATGTTCATGTTCTTTATCTTTCTTCTAGTACTGATGATGATGAGAATGATACATTCTTGTTTTTCAATTAAAATGTTAAAGGGGAATGAAACCTTTGGAACAAGTTTAGGCTTGTGTCGAAACAGAATAAGAACAAAGTAAGTTTGAGAAAATCGGACAAAAATGAGAAAGTTATGAGCATTTGAATATTGCAATCACTAATGCTATGGAGATCGTCCCATTGGCAATGCGACAAGGATGTGCGATGTCACATGTTAACAACTTCCTTTGATGGACTATAAAATACCCTCAAAATGTCTCTTTTTGTTTTTTCTTATGGTCATACAAACTGTTTATCCATGATGTATTCTTTAAAACTATGTATTACATGCCCTACTATAGAAAGAACACATGATCTTCTAATAGATGTGATAAAAGAGGAAATTTAAGGGAAATATATACTAAAGTAATGGGGAGGGTTGTTCACAAGTAACATCACGCATCGCATTGCCAATGGGACGATCTCCAGGGGTGGTATTCTGAGGTCATTTTATCTTTAAAATATTTTATTTTATCTCTTAAAATGAAATTGGTATTCTGAGATGAGATTTTATCTCTCACATAAAATTTTAGATTTTATCTTGCGTATAAATTTTATCTTGCGTATCTACAGATGATACGCAACAGAACAATGCCTGCGTACACCTACCCATCGCGTATCTGGCCGTTGCAACGCAGATGATGTGCTTGCGCCCATGTTACTTTGAAGAAAAAATAAAATAAACTTAAAAGAGGGTAGAGGCTATTTTATCTCTGCGACGTTTATTTCACCAATATTTCTAGGTGAATTAACACCAAATGGTGACATAAAAATGAAGAAAAATTATATTTTTATTGAGAATAACACCTTAACGTTGTTCCTGTACAATCAGAAAGTATTTCATAAAACTTTTCTTGACTAATATTGTCTTTGAAATGATGCTTGAAAAGATGCGATAAAGACTTCGAAAAAAGATGAGATTATTGTCCTTTTTGTTAAAATGAAATCTCGGTAAAGACGCGTAAGCGTATAGTGCAAGCGTATTTGAAGTCAATAAATTGACGCAATCTCACCCCTTTGCCACACCTCCTGGCGGAATGGATTTTAATTGGTTGAGTGATATGAGAGAGCTATAAAAGCGTGTTTCTAATTGGATATTGATTAAAAAATAGGTGTGTCTTACAGAGATAAAATGAAGATAAAATGGTTCTCAGAATACCAATTCGGAGAGATTTCAAGGGTATTTTATCTTACTGATTTTAACAGAGATAAAATATTTTATTTTATCTGAGATAAAATGGATCTCAGAATACCACCCTATAGTATTAGTGATCGCAATATTCAAATGCTCATAACTTCTCATTATTTGTCCGATTTTGCTCAAACTTTCGTTGATCTGTTTCTTTGATTTTTATGTTTTCACACAGGCTGTCTTGTTCCAAAGGTTTCATTCTCCTTTAACATGTGCTGAGAAATTAACAAGCATGTTGCTTGAATAACAAGCATGTTGGTTGAATAACAACCATGTTTGTTTTGAGAGGTTTAAATTACCGGATATACATGATTGTTTATCTTTTTGTTGGTTTTATAAACATGGTACAAGAGAAAGAACAATATCATGGACGGCATCGATGTAGTCTGCTGGGCAAACCCTTCGCTCGAGTTAAGGGTCTGAATGTGCAGCCTACTCATACCTTGTGTACTGAAGGCTCTCTACTGGAGCAACAAGTTTTGTTTGTTGATCAAAGTTCCAATGAGGGTCTGTGCCTGCAGACTAGCATTGATGGGTCCCTAAGAGGGAAGGGGGGGGGGCATGAATTTTCTCTATCCTCCAATCAAGGCGCATTTAAAGGTAAAAGACAGTAGTTGCAGCAAACAATTATTTCATTAGTAATTTTTTTTTAATCAATGTTAATTGTCAACACATTATTACACATCTAGATCTGGCACATCGATGTAAACTTATTTTTTTTAATCATGAATTCTTAAAAATCGATCATTCTGAAGATCACTAACACAGAAAAGCATTTGTGGGACAGTATATATATATACACAACAAAAAAGTAAGTCCCCCCTAAATCAAATTGCTGTAACTTTTGAACGGAATTATTTTGAGATATGATATTTCGTAGGTGGTTTTCCACACTCATTAGGCAACTCCTGGGGAAATATGAGATTGATCGGTTGAGTCATGCATGAGTAATCAAAGATTGAATTAAAAATGACCATTTTTGAAAGTCACAAGAGTCGTGTTTCAGATTGTGCAAATACAATGTTGGACCAAAGTCGTTTTTTTAAGTGAATTTTATGGTTTTATACTGGTTTACTATCCATCATTTAGACACTCCACACACAATTTTGATATCGTATGTTCATGGTTGAGTGAGCACATTCTATTGCAGGGGCCACGGAAGCGGGGGGAGGGGGTTCTGCCTCCCCAACTTTTTTTCAAAAAGCATGTACGAAAATGTAAAAATGACAGTACGATTGTGATTTTTTGCATGGTCAGCCCCCACCCTCCCACTTTTGGCTCAGCTCCCCCCCCCTTGAAAACTGTTCCGCAGCCCCTGTATTGTGACGTATCATCATAGGGGGTTATGGTAGTATCCTTTACAACTTGTTAGATCATGTTAAAATTTGAAAATGTTGGTGGCTCCCCGATTATAGGCCCCTCCCCCATTTTAAAATTATGTGTCCACCACTAATTTGCCCATAAGTTAAACTGATCATGAGAAATTGTTACGAAAAGAATACATTTATGCCGTATAAAGAGTATTCATTCCTAAGTTTTCGAATGTGCTCGCTCAACCATGAAAAGGTTTTAAGTTCGGAAAGTGTGTGGTGATAGAAATGATGGATGATAAAACAAAAACATTTGAAACCGAATTTGCCCTCAATATTCACTTTATTACCCTTTAAAATGAGTCTTTGACATTGAAAATACTAATTTTCCCACTTTGATGCGTGCTCACTCATCCATGAATAAACATATCGATTTCATTTTTGCACAGAATTCTGGCCATAGGTTGATAAACATTACTGCCAAACGACATTGCTAAAGACAGCCTTGAAAAAAAGTTCCACCATATTGAATGAGGGGTTACTTATTCTTAAACATATGCACCCATAATGTACACAAGTCTATGAGAGAAGAAGTCAAAATTTTCACAAATATGAAATGAGGGTTTGTTTCATGGACGGTTTTTGCCACTTCTGCCAACAGTTATTTCATGAAACTTCGCACATGGCTTCAGAGTAACACTATCCAAAAGGTGCGCACACCAAAATAACCATTCAACACGGCACAGAGTGGGGCCAAGGCTTTGAACTTTCTTCTCATTTGCATAATTTTTGAATATTGTGTGCTCACTGATGCATTAAACATCGGGATTTTCATAAAAATCAAATCAAATGAACTATGCAAGGAGGTTTTTAACAGATATCCATAGTTACAAATTGCATTTGTTCCAATAACGTAAAAAAGAGAGCATCACATTCCACATGTTCATTCAAGCGTGAATGTTTAATTAAACGCCTTTGAATCACTGCAGCATGTTAAATGATAGTGAACATAACGAAAAAGTTGAGAAAAGATCATTTTCAGTTACCAAAATGAAACAATACTTGCCTATGATATTTGAAAATCGTATTTTTTGTTTTTATTAAATGTTCATTGAACCGTGAAACGATGAATATTGTTGAAGATACTCTTCCCAAAAATAACTGTCATCATATTCTTTCATTCTTACTGATATAAATGTGTAAAAATCCAATTATTGCAAATTTGGACTTGTGTTTATTCAACCGTGAAATTTAGCCAAAAAAGTTGTATCGTCTTTTAGAAAGTACCTTTTACAAGCCTTCTGACTATTTTTCATGATAAGAATGAGGAATTAGTTCCAGTGAAATGGAATCAAAGTCATGATATTTGGCTTGTGACTTTTGAAAAGTGACATTTTTGCCTTCTGACGGTGCTCACTGAAGCATGACGCAAAATAAGTCCACAACATTTACTCAGAGGGTAGCTTATAAAATTACCTACACGCTCATGTAAAAAATATACTAAAAACTCGCATTGGTTCGGAAATTATTGATGTTTGTTTAAGGGGGGACTTACTTTTTTTGTTGTGTATATATATATATATATATATATATATATATATATATATTACTTATATATTTTTCTTCAAAAAATACCCGACGTTTCATGGAATTCTGTGCTTATTTTGCTGAATTCTGAGCAATTACGCATTTTTTTCCAGAGCCATTTGGCACATATTTTTTTTATTCATACATACAAACACTTAGGTGGTAATTTCATTGGATTCTCTTTGAACGCATTATGAGATCGTTATACACAACTGGTATTTATCTTTAACAAAATAATTCTGACCCCCGTCCACCGTTAAAATATGCTTTAGATAAACAGATTCCATGGATACAATACAAGTATCATACACGTAATACAAGATGTACGAAACAAAATATAATAAAAATATTATAATAGGAGGTAGCGTGTCTTGAAGGAGATAGAGGAGGGAGAGGGGGGGGGGGGGTGTACTGGGCCTTAAAATTAATTAATTAGTTGAAATTTGTTAATTTTTTTAAATACAACTAGGCCTATACAGTTTTTGTTGATAAATAAATAACTCATAATTACCCAAGATTACTATTTAAACGATTAACTGTTTTTCAAGTGGGCCCTCAATAACACAGATGTTAATATTACCCTTCTCCATTCTCAAAAGTCGAGCGTCTGACTCGAAGACAATTCTGGTATTTTGGACAACTCGGCTGGGAATCGAATCCACGACCCCTATTCATGAAGCGGACGCTCGACCTCTGAGCCACCATGATAAGTATAAATAAAAAAAATATTGGTGTAGGTTTGAACAAACCCATCGAAGAAAAGGGGAGTAATAACATTTTCAGAGCTTTTAATTTATGGCGTCATATGCAATTAGCTGCCAAATGTACCACGTAGGCGTAACAATTCAGTAAATCACAGTTGTTAATGTTTCATACCTGAAAATATGATTCTCGTAAGAAAATACGGTCTGGTGATATACGTGGGGAGGGGGGGGGGGGGGGTAAGAGCCCCCCAAGCCACCCCAACAATAATCGAGTGATTTTCATCATTGACGATTGCATTCGTTGCATATTAGAAAATGCTGTTCAGTTAGGAGAGGAGAGAAAAGAGAAGTGCTGAAATCAACACCCAAAATATTACAAAAACAGCTTTATGCACCTTAAGAATATTTTTTTTTACGAAAGAATATTGGGTTAATGTAACACATTCCCCTAGACGAAATAGCGAACAAATGGAAAGTTATAGAGACAATCTACTTGAAAGATATCGAAACAAACTTATGCTGCCATTGCTAGTTTATAATTTTTTCATGGCAAAAGTTTTATGCGAAGGGGCCCCCGGCCGTTTCATAAAGCTGTTCGTAAGTTAAGAGTGACTTTAAGAACGACTGGTGATCCCTTCTTTTGGTAAGTGATGTTCACCATTAAAATGTTCATTGGTGATTATTTAGCGCATAAGAAAGTTTCACCAGTCATTCTCAAAGTCGTTCTTAAAGTCGCTCTTAACTTACAAACAGCCTTGTAAAACCCCGCCAGGTATGTATACACTTCGGGAGCTTGGGTAAACGCAAACTGCCACTCTGCAAACAGCGGAAAGGTTTGGCTACCGCCTGCCTCATTAATTATTCCGCCTTTTACATCTTTCACGCTTGTATTATGATACTATACAAGTGAATATAATTTGTTTGTGTATGGAAGACGTGTGACGTGTTTATGAATAAAAATATTTTGTTTATAAAGCATTTTAATGATTTATCGGTTGAAGCGTGAAAATCATTATTACATACACGATCCTATTATGTTGGGAGCGTCTGTAAGAGAACGTGTTCTACTGCCATGCCTGTATAGTAGTTTTATTTGAACGTTTTATGAATTCAACCACGATATAGTATCTCAAAGTCATAGTCCATTTTAAGCACAATTTTGGAATAACCTTAAAGAGAAAATCAAACGAACATAATAATGAAAAAGGATGCAAATCGCGTATAGAATAAGAAATTCAGCTGTGACATTGATTTTAAAGCTTTACTTCTGATCATTTCACATGCAGAAAAAAGAAATAAATACTTCTCGGGTGAAACGCAACCGGGCATGTTCAAGACGTCATCTCTACACATTTTGCTTTTTTTGTATTGAATAAGAAAAATGCATTATTTGTAGACGTTAGATCTTGTAATGATGAATCTCTGATTGTTCTAGAATATTTAGTCCTTTTATTTGTGGAGGAGTCAAAATCGCTTTTAACAGGAGTAAAAAAAAGAACATATGGATTCTACAGAACATAGTACGCATGGTAAGTGTATGATTTCGTTGGCTCGCTCACTTGCATCTTTCACAAAATTATGGTCGTGCGACTATTTGCGGCCGTTGCTAGCGGGTAGATCTCCGAACAAAGTGTGGAAGGCCTTGAAACTGAAAAATAGAAGACTGAAAAAATAATTACGTCTTTACAATCACTTCGTTATTTGTTTTCTACAAATTGACTAGTCATCTAGCTATCTCAAACAGTTTGTTTTGCTTCTATTTTGATGTTGTGCGGCGGCTTTGCATTGCATAAGATGATGGCACGCGAAGATTATACGGGGCGAGAATAATATTATTTTTGTTACCAAAATAACACGAGTTGACTATCTCTTGCTTGTAGCACCGGTAACAAGCAAACAGTTATACACTGCCGTACATTGCATACATGTTCTTCAGCGCATACACAGTGCTTTCAAGGAGAACGCAATAGCGGTGTATGAACCGATCGCGGTGATAATTGCTCCAGTGACGCAAACGGAATACTTTTGTTACGGAAGATCTTGGAATTGTGTTCAATGAGATTATCACATTGTATTTCATGCTCGATGAGGTCCATATTGTGTCTGTAATGGAATGTCATGAATCAAAGCAATACACTCACTCACATCACATATGTTGTGCACAGAGCTTTCCATCTCATGAACAGTATCCAGGGCGCCGTAACACAAAGGTTAGCGATTGATCGCTAAATGAAATGACCAATCAAGATCCTCGTTGCATGTGCATTTTGCTAAGTAGACTTGCTATGAACCAATCAGAATTGTTCTTGAAATTAGCGATCAATCGCTAACCTTTGTGTTACGGGACCCAGAACATGGATTTTTTTTTTTTAAGGATGTTTTATTATATTCTCTCAAATCAACATACATAATCAGATTCTATAAACAATTTGTACAAACTATTTGAAACATAATTATAAATTATACAATAAATCCATGGAAATGAACATTACTATAAATTATACAATAAATCCATTACTATTAATCCATGGAAATGAACATTACTATCGATGCACACCTACATTTTTTTTGTGGGGTGGGGAGGGGGGGGGGGGTGGGCTCTTTTCTTCAGATTCATGCACTGGTCCTCGGTTTAAGCACTTTAGTAAAAAAAGAAGATGTTCTTAATGATGAAAATGATGATGATGATGAGTAAGATAATAATGGAATGAAAACAGCGTTTATGATAATTATACCAATAATAATGATATGATGATAATAACACTAATAGTAATGATAATAATCATAATATCAATGATTATTATAAAATAACATTAACAATAATATTGCAAAAATGGAGAAGACAAAATACTTTCAGATAACAGCAGATAAAAATGCGTGTATAGACGTAGACTAGACGATTTGGACACTGTTTGTTGACGAGTCCGTGAGTTGATGTATGCTTTTAGCTCGGGTCTGTCATGCTATAAATAGAAAGTGCATCATCATGAGAGAAAAGGCAGTTTCTGTGTGTAAGGGGAGGGGTGTGTTTTGTTATTTATTTATTTATTTTATTTTTCATTAATTAATTAATTAATTAATTAATTAAATTATTTATTCATTTATTTATTTATTTACTTACTTACTTATTTATTTATTTATTTATTTATATATTTATTTATTTATTTATTTATTCATTTATTTATTTATTTCTCTATTTATTTATTTATTTATTTGTTTGTTGATTGCTTCACGTCTGTTCACATGATCCGCGATCAAATGTGAGAATACAACGATACATGATTTTTATACAACGACAGTGTTATATAAAAAGAAAATATTATCATTAATAGAGCACACAAAGGTATCGCAACAGATAGGCGTGAAGCTTGAGCAATTACAAAACCATTGTAATGCCTTGAAAACTGGTGAAGGGTATATCCATGTATATACAATATTTACATACTAGTATAATAATGTAGAAGGAATATAGAGAGAAGTTGAAACCACGGAAATAGATTTTATTTCCGAGGGTGAAACAAGAACAGAAAGAAAGTTATCCACAATCTATACAGTATTATCAAGAAAAAACAACAACAAAAAACACATTGAATTATCACCGAAGAAGACAATATATTGGCCTACATTTTTCGTCAAATTTTCGAGATGTGTATGCCTCTAATTGCCGTAAAACAGTGTGTTTTACGTAAATTTCATCAAAGATAAGAGATTACATTCTGAAATTTTAGAAAACGAGGTCTGTTTACAGGGTTTAAAGGAGCAATGCACTTTTAGCAGTTTAGAATGTGTAAATTGATATTTCATTTGAGGGGCAGATCCAGGATTTTCCGGGGAGGGGGGAGGACACAATTTTTCCCAGGGAAAAGTTGACAACCAAAGAAAACAGCTGTCAATAAAAAAATGAATTTCATTATGTCCACGTGAAATTTGAAATCCCCCCCCCATAAAAAGTTCTCACCTCAGTATGAGCGATATATTTCCATACAAAATATTTGATGTGGCTATCAAGGGAGGGGGGGGGGCACTTGTGCTTGAACGACAGTACACATATTTACATTGAAAATTTGACTATGACTCTCAGAGATGGCAGAGGGGGGGGGGGGGGTGCACGGGCAGGCAATGCCCTCGCCCTAACCCTAACCTGGGATCCGCCACTGTTTCAATACATAATCAATACAAATGATATAAGAAAAATAGTAAATGAATTACACCAATGAATGCGTAAAAGGAAAGACAGAACAGGAACTAGATAGATAAATGAATAACAATAATATATGGTATTTATATTGCGCACATATCCACCTTGTTAGGTGCTCAAGGCGCTCCTATATTACCCGGCTAAGCTAGGCGTTCATAGCGCACACAGCTTTTTAAGGAATTACTTCCTACCGGTACCTATTTACCCTCACCTGGGTTGAGTGCAGCACACTGTGGATCAGTTTCTTGCTGAAGGAAATTACGCCATGGCTGGGATTCGAACCCACGACCCTCTGTTTCAAAGTCCGGAGACTAATCCACTGGGCCACAACGCAATAAGTACATATGAATTAATAAATGTTTGCTTATATGTTCTAGCCAATAAAGTTTTAATTTATTGAGGGAAATAACTCTTTTTTTGTTGTAATCTTTTTTAGAAACAAGTCTAAATTATCTCTCATTTTATTATGAAACCGTCAAATTTCATCTTTTTATGTTAATAATCCCATCTCTCTAATTAACAATGGTGGATTGAAAAAAAAAATAATAGAGCAGTACACAAAGCCTGATAAATTGAAATTGGTCTGACAGCTTGACAAAGCAACGCCACCAGCAAGTTTCGTAGATTGACATTCATTTTTATCAGGCTTGGGTATATGCATTATAGTAAGGGATATAGTAACAGATATGAATAACATAATTCAAAATACTTATTCAATGTGTATTACGGTATGACCCAATTCACACGTCATCATGAGTAGAAACTCATGATTTACACTCAGTCGCTTGCTTCTCTCGCTCACAAAGATAAAAACAGCTTTAGAAGAATCAGGGATAGAGAGAAAGAGAGAGCGAAAAAAGGGGGAGGAGATCTTCGGAATTTCTTTAGCTCTTCGAGAAAAAGCTAGTTACTCTTTCGATCGTGTGCATTGCATTGTGAACATAATCGGTGCCGGTGTTGACGTAACAATGACTATTGTGATCTCTTACGCACCGTTGGGTGAAAGTGATTGTTACGTAATGCAGATTAGCTGAGGATGAAATCCGCTTGTCAAACTTCAATGAAGATAGCTTCCATAGATACGACTAAACAATCATGTCCACGTTCAATCGATTTTGAGAAGCATGCATGGTTCAAAAAGTTTCCTAAAACGCTCTTTTTTAATAATCACAGAGCCATATGAAATACTCTATATTTATATTATGCCGAATAGGAGTATAACAAAGTTTTCCGCAATGATAATATGTTTTCCTCATTACCAACAGATCATTAAAAAATCCATAGATATACAATCATAACAATAATATTGAATGAAGAAACTAACATGTATTTCGATATCATGTGTATAAATATAACATATCGTAGAGGGCAAGTCCACCCAACAAAAAGTTGATTTAGATAAAAGGAGAAAAATCTAACGAGCATAACGCTGAAAATTTCATCAATTTCATCAATTTCATCGGTTGTAAAATAAAAAAAAAGTTATGACATTTTTAAGTTTCGCCTACTATCACATAATAGTTATATGCACATCCAGCATGTCCAGGGGCCCGTTGCATAAAACTTTTTTACCTGAGAAAACTCAGGTTGTTTTTACCGGAGTTTTTGCCCTGTGCTAATGTCAATGGCGGAAATCAGACTAGTCTTAGTTTTCAGTTTTTACCAGAATTTTCTCAGGTAATCAGTTTATGGAACTGGCTTCAGGTCGGTATGCAAATGAGGGAACTGATGACATCACTCACTCACTTTTTCTTTTGTATTTTATTATTTGAAATAGGAAATATTCTAAGTTTCTCCTCATTATCCTGTGAAACAAAGTATCATATCTCACTGAAGATGTGGAGTTGCCATTGCTTAACATTATACATGTATGGTTCAGTCAAGTTGGTCCTTATTGTTAAGTCTGTAAAAATTGAAAAATTGTATAATTCAAACAATAAAAAACAAAAGAAGTAGTGAGTGAGGGACATCATCGATTCTCTCGTATGCATGTGACTAAATTGTGCATCCAACTATTTTGTGAAAAATAAGCAAAATTTAATAATGTCATAACTTTCTTATTTTACATCCGATTTTGATGGAATTTTCAGCATTATTCTTGCCTGATTTTCTCTGTTGATTCAAAACAACTTTTTTTTCTGAGGTGGACTTGACCTATAATCATACACTAATAACTTTTTATGGGTCATGAAACAATCACAGCTGAAAATAACATTTCAATGCTGGAAATGAAGAGGGTCACTTTGAAACTGTGCTTATAAACCGGTCGAAAATAGCCAATAATAGTGAATTAGATAATTAAATCAATGAAAATGGCACAATCAAATTGTCGACTAGAAAAAAATAAAACAATTATGATTTCATGTAATAACACAAGAAAATAGAAAGTGGGGATATGACATCCTCAGCCCACCTAATGAATATTCATGAGGATGTGCATATAACCTTTTTTCACAAAATATTGATAGACTTTACAATTCAATAACTTTGTTTAATATTTGTTATTCGATTTTGATAAAAATTTCAGCATTTTGCTCTGTGAATTTTACTCTGTTTACTTAGATATAGATATTTTCAACCACCCCTTTAATCCAACATCGAAAGAATGATGAAGTACAATCTTTGCAGAATATTTCTTAGTCAAAATAATTTAGAATGATTTCCAGCACAGGGTTCATAGAGCTAAATCCATATGCTTTTCCCGCTACGTTATGAATATGTGTTATTTCACTCCACCTAGTAGTCTGCAAGCACAGACCCTTGTTTTTTCGCATCTCGCTCAGTGCATAACTCAGAGTCTGAGTTAGCAAGACTAGGTTCATCATGTACTCTGGCTGACACAGACACGGTCTTTGGAGTCTAGTCTTCACTCTAGACCTGTTATGATTGAAGTGTTAAATACGGGTCTGTGCTCGTAGACTACCAATCTACTTCTACTACTACCATATTGTTCGAAATGCCTGTGTCTCTGTCACTCGAGCTGTGATTGATGTAGTTTAAGGACCTATACATTCCTTGATAAATCATAAAGCCTTTCCATGTGAAGTGGATGTGAAGTGGAAGTCAAAAGACGCAGGGGAAAAAGGAAATATGGGTAAATATTTATTAGTCTGCTTTCATATTGTAACAATGCCATAACCATAATTATAACCATGCTGTAGGCCTAATGATATCAACCCCGAAAGAAAGAAAGAAAAATGCGCTCAAGAAACACACAAATTTCTCTTTCTATGTACAGTATATTATGTTGTGTCACACACACTAAAACAAAATGGCGGGTTTGTGTATCGATAGATGTTTGGGGAAAATGCATAAAAAAAATAAGTTAACGAAATTGCAATCCATTGACCATGTGCAATAAACAAGATTAAACCCAACCTGGTGAATTTTTGTATGCATCCAATTTATCATTAGAAGAGCTTGGAGTGAAATTGAAAATGCTATAGATTATTAGGCCCAATCTGTCCCCGAAATATCCCTAAAGTTATTAAAGAGAGGTTGTCTTTAATTTACATGTTTAACACCGGGTTATGACACAGTAAAAACGCTGTTTAAGATTTTATACAACGCTGTTTACTATATTAACCTTACAGTATTTGTTTAACCAATTAAACACTCATGTTTAATTTGTTGAAGATTATTGAAAATTAAACTTTTTTGCTGAAGATTTAAACACTTGTTTTAACTGTTTAAACAATTACTGTAAGGTTCATATAGTAAACCGCGTTGTATATATATTTTTTATTGTGTAGCTCTATCATGGTTTCCCCAATCCGTCGATGGGGGGGGGGGGCTTTAATCATGTTTTTTTTATATACATTTGCATATTGCAGGATAAATCACATTTCTTCATAGATAAAGATAAAATAGAAAAGGTAAAGATTTTACAAAATAAAACGATAATGACAAACAATGGGCGAAGAATAGAGGGATGGGGTAAGGAACGGGGGGGGGGGGGTGATTCCAACACCATTTAAATCACAATTCTCACGCTAACTGCGGTGTTAAAACTGACACCAATTGGTGTTAAGATTACACCCTAGAGATTAAACATAACACTAAAGAGTGTAAATGTAACAACAAAAGCTGTTGTAATAACACCTACAGGTGTAGATATGAATTTACAGCTTAAAAAGATCAATGAGTGGATGTCAGTCAATAATTTAATTGTGAATACTTCAAAAACCAATTATATGTTGCTTAGCACATGCAGCCATAAAATAGACAACTTGAAATTATACTATAATAGCTTTGAAATTACTCAACTTCACAATATAAAATATTTAGGTATTTATTTGGATGACAATTTATCTTGGAACTTTCATATTAAACAGGTCTGTAATAAGATTGCTAAAAAGATTGGGGTAATAGCTAAACTTAATTTTTTGCCAAGTTCAGTTCTAAAAATGTTATATCATGCTTTGATCACATCTACCATTAACTGTGGAGGGATTGCATGGGGATTTACAACTAAAAGAAATATACAGAAAATTTTTACTTTACAAACACGAGCAATCCGTCTAATAACTCATTCCAATTACCTCTCTGAAAGTGCACCTCTTTTCCAACGAAACAATATCTTACCGATTCAGAATATCATATCATTACAGACCTGTTTATTCATGTACCAATGCCACAACCATATGTTACCTAAGTCTCTTCAAGATTATTTTAAAATGAATAATTTATATCACTCATATCAAACTAGAAATTGTAACAGTTATCACCCTCCTTTGCCGCGCTTAGCTTTAACTATCTGTTTTTTTTTTTTATTTTGGACCACTCTTTTGGAACTCATTACCAAATTCTGTTAAATTATCAAAATCTTTAAATCAATTTAAACGTGCATTTCTTCAAAACTAAACACTTTTAAACACGGCTTTTTATTTATCGTAATGATTTGTTTTCACCCCCCTTCTCTTAGACTTATTTGTAATTATGTTATGATTATATTGTTTGTTTATTTTACATGTATTAATATGATTTTTCTATACTTTGGGGGCCAATTTATACAAGCAGTTATGCTTTCTTTGATCCCTCCACGTGTAATATATCTTTTAATGTCAATGATTTGTATATAAGTATATTTTAAATTGTGGAAATAAATTTGAATTTGAAAACTAACACCACCAATTTAACACTGGTGTAAAATTCATGGTGTGGTCCTCTATGTATACCGGTTAACACCACTGTTTTTGTTGTGCATTTTTTTTCATATTCAATACATTGCAGAGTGCTTCATGAGATCATGGTTAAAAAAAAAGGGGGCGTCAGGGTATTCGATCGAGAGGGGGAAGGGATGGAGGGGGGGGGGCAAGGTGGCCTAAAAGTAACGTCATTTTTCTCAATAAAATGTTCGAAACTAAACTAAAAACCTACCTTTTAACAAGAGAGTTTCAATAAACAAGTCACCTTTTTTTTTGTAGAGACAGTCGACTTCCCCTTTCCAGTAATTATAACTCAATCGTATTTGTGTTTACTTATCTTGTTTACTATTTCACAATTTTACTTTTCAAGTATTGTAATGCGCAGTTGAGTAGGCCCTCTATCCATGTAGAAATTGCACAATATAATAATAATTATTATTTATTCAGCCATAAAAACATAGAAATCCTACAATGTAAATAGCAAATTTCCTTTGAATAATTAGATATAGATTAGGGGGAAAAAGGAAGAGTAAAAATTGATTTCCATGGCCAGGGCTCGCACAAGTAAAATCCAGACTGTTGCCGAGAGGCATACGAGCTTCGTATGAAGATGCTCATTTGATTTCTTTCTCCTTTCTTCCTCTTCATTTCCACTTTATTTCCTTTACTTTTCTTCTTTTTTTTTCTTTTGTTTTTACTACGAAAAAGGAATGCATACAAGGGTCAACCCTGCCCATGTTTGTTCTGCCCCTTCACACAGTAAAATAATGACAAAAAATAACACGTTGTTAAAGCCCGTCACTCTATCAATAAGTTCTAATTGTTTGAACCTTTTAAACAACTTGTTTAAAAAGTTCAAACAGTTGTTTAAAAAGTTCACACAGTTGATTAAAAAGTTCAACAGTCGTTTAAAAAGTTCATACAGTAGTTGTTAGAGTGCCAGGCTTCAACAACGTGCTTAAAATTTCAAACAGCTTCTTTACAGTGTATGAGAAGGTGGGAAGTTTCAAGCTATTCAATGAAGTTATCTGAGTAATTTGAGCAAGCAGAGCTAATAAATTAAAAAGAGAAATATCGCCCCCCTGAATACAACGAATACAATAACGGTTATATTAAGGTTCACGCGTCATGATCTGTGCAGCTAACATTGAAAGTTGATCATGAACGCTCGTCTAGCATTATAAAGGATTCTTCTTTAATAACAAAATTATTTTCAAAATGTACGCCGTTGGATAAACTAATCTGCGAAAGAGGATGATGTTACCTACAGGCTGTTCTAATCAATAAAGTGCAAAAGCTACGCAGAAATTATACAATGGATGTTTTCAGATTATAATTCATGGAGATAATCTTTGAAATGACTGACGATTTGAAAACCCATTTGGGAAACGCGGAGCTAACAATACAGAGTTGACGGGATGAAAAGTGTTCGGCATTACCAATTTTCCTCTGATTATGAAGCACATAACAAAAACAAATAATAATAAAATTCTTTATCCATTGTTCATATTGTTCCAGTGGTGATCACGGTGTATTAGGGGTGGAGGCCTGGAGGGCATGGCAATTTCGTTTTCATAACATGATTTTCTCACTCGTTTTGATCACCAAACTCTTTAGACCCTGATCCCTCTCCTCTCATATAGCGCGCGAATACCTCACTAAATTAAATGAACTTTAACTATATGCACTTAAGAGAGATAGACATTTCATCTGTATTATTTTGTACATTCATGATATCATCTATACAATAAAAGTAGTCGAACGTCCAAACACGTTACCGAACGAATCATTAATTTGTGAAATGTTGCATGATGTCTTTTTCAAATGGTAAAGACCTCCCCATATACTTCCAAAATCGAGAACAAATTGCGCCTTGATTAAGGCAAGGGTGTGGTTGAAAAAAATCAAATAACACGGGAGCAACTCAGATGAAACATGGCCGTATATACGCAGAAATTTTATCGGGGGGGGGGGCAAGACGTTATAAAACATTTCGAAGAAACTCAAACGCAAGGAAGCGAAGCTTTTCTTCAGGGCACCTTTGCATTTTCTACATTGAAATTTAAGACTTTTATTGTATTATTATGATTTTTTTTTTATAAAAAAAAAATTGAAGTTTTCAAAATTTCGGAGGGGGGGGGGGGTGGGTGGAAGAAATGACACCCGCCCTTATGCTTTGTACGGCCATGGATGAAACTAGGAAGCAAGATCATTTCATTGATACACATTTAAACAGGTATAAGGAAGATTATTTTGTTTATTATTGTTTTGTTTTATTTGAATGTTCTTCAAAGAAATTTCTCCTTGATCAAGAGAGTTGCTGAACTTTTGATTATTTCAAATAGTAAAAACAAGATAAGGACAGTGCCAATGGCGTCTGGATGTAACGTCAGTACTAATGACAAACATTTTAACAACACCATTTGTTCGGTATGTACACGATCTTTGTATTTTCCACGACAAGTATAGTCATAATGTGTACTTTACACTTGGCATGTATATATTTGATGTATTATTGCTTAACAATCCCCGCGTGTCGTTTATAAGGCTGCTGAATCCATTTCGAGAATATTATTCTTTTATTTTCTTTCTACAGAGCTACGAGTTTCTTTCTCCCATTGAAGGTCATGTTTATTCGATCAAAAGTTGAGCTGTTTTTGTCACATTGGTAGGTTTTTAATAGGAGTGTTAGTTTCGGTTACTGGACTCCTCGTAATGGAAAAATGCGGATGTGGTTTCCAGTGGCGCGGGGTGACAAATACGATGATATGGAACGTAATGAGTCCTACCCCCCCCCCCCCGTAGATCTGCCACTGTTCTGCTTGCCCAACTCTCGATGTTACAGGGGACGCATGTTGGTTTTTGATCCCACACTATTTTTTTTTACATTTTTTAGGGAGCCCGAGGTGCGCGCGATATTATATGTATGCACTTTGCACAGTAACGTATGCAAATTTTTTTAAGGGTGGGTGGGTGGGGGGGGGGGGCTGTTCGTGCTGAATGAAAAGTTGACAAGCAAAAAAAAGATGTCTAACAAAATTAAAGGGGCTCCCTGCAATCCCCCCTCCCCGCGTACGCTACTCACTTTGTATATTTAGGGTAATATAACATAATGAATAAATGATGACATTTGAATATCGACCAGCGAGCGATTCGTATCTAAATAATGTGATCATGATAATGGATATATTTGAAATCTGATAGAATTATATTCATATAGTCAGAAAGCAAGGGGGTGAAGGGGTATGGGAGAGGGAGAAGGAGCAGAACGGAGAGATGAGGTGGGGGGGGGGGGAGAAAATGAAAGAAAAAGGAGGAGGAGAAGAAGGACAACTACCCCGATTTCAGTAGCACACCAAACCGATCATTATTCGGTGTTGCAGTTATTGGTGTTCTTTTATAACATATGGGTGTTAATACAAAACATTTGGTTGTTACACGTACTTTTGCATTCCTTGGTGTTATTTTAAATCTCTACGGTGCAATTTTAACACCCCAAGGGTGTGGTCCTCTGTGACACCAAACCCCAGCTAACATACTGCTGTTTTTGTTTAAGTGTCAAAAATAGGTTACGTCCCTGAGAAAACATCGTTTGTATCCATGCTAACGATGTTTATTTCGTAATTTCATTATAGACATTGGTATATTTGCAAAGTAAAGTAAACATTATAAATAAAGCCTTTATAATACTTTATTATACTAAAGACTATATCGTATTTATTGGAGATGACGTCTTTATACAAACACGAATTCAGCAGTGCTGTATGTATGGAAGTACATGTATAACAAGGAAGCCATGCTCAAAACCAGAAATATTAATAGTACATGAATACATTCATATATAATACATTGAGAAGTGGCGCTATTCGTTGCTATGTAAGATAAGAACCAGCACGTCGAATGCTGTAATAAGCGCGAGATGCTTAATACTAATTTCAACACAGAAAAACATCCAGGCAACATTCATAATGGTTACATATGTCGGTAAGACTTACCGTATTCCGTGCTATAAAAACCGTCCAAACGGAAACACAATGTTCGTCACTTGTGAAAGAGTATATACGCCCGGATTTCAAATATAACGCCGCGTCCTTCAGTCACAGTACGGCGCCGCGAATAGTACAGGAGCTGGATGTAGTATACTATTTTGCGCGTAGTATACAGTGCTTGCGAAGCATTATCTCTATGATGCGAAGGCGAAAAGTGGGGATGAATTGCATTTATGGAACAATAGGTGTCGCGAGAGTCGGTCGATATTGAATTAAAGCCTCTATATATTTATGAATAGTATTGTTATGCATGAGAGAATCGCGGACACTGAGAGTTCGTTGCGCTAAGGCATATACTCCGTTCGGTGATGATGTTTATTTTGAGGGATGGTGCAAGTAAGATGAGTTCATGGTTATTCTCGGAACGTGGTTGGTAGTACATTTCATGGTGCTCACGGTTTTTATGTCTGTTACCATGGTTACATGCCCTATTTATTTGGAATCAGGGATGCCATAGATGGGGACATATCAAACGTTATATCATTTCTTTTTTGTTTGATATATAGGAAAGGAGTAGGGGTCCGGGCGTTATAACTTTATTTTTTTTTACACATTTTTAATTTAGCCGATGCAACGTCAGCTTATTCATGATCACGCATAGAGCCTAGTGCTGGTATGTACTCAAAATGCTTCTTAAAAAAATATTAGTTCAAGTTTCAGACCTATTTGTCAAAGGAATGGCAGAGCCAACCCAATGTATTATGAGAACTGAAAATGATTTATCAATAGTCCCTATACCATTTTGTAATGAGTAGGTCGTAAATAATGAATACATCATTTTAACCATAATTAATTTTATTAATAATTATGTCAGTTACAGGTTTTACCATTGACTTTGAAATCAAATCAGTTCAATTCAATTATTTCATTTTCCACTTTCAATTTCATATTTACAATTATGATTCAATTGACATAGTAACATATTATAATCACATTTGAAGTACATACATTAAAATAAATAACCTTCTAAAATTACAATAGACAATCATCAAATCGAGATATATAAATATTTGAAAGGGAGGGAGGGCCAACTGAAAAGCAGAGCTTGTAAAATGTAGGCCCCCCTTAATGTTTTAATTACGTGTTTATAGCAACTGAATTGCTTTTTTTTGTAAAAACGAAACAAAACAAACAAAAAACTTAACAATATTTACATTATGTAATATATACATTATAATACAAATCGTATGCATCATATTAAAAAATATATATGTACTATTAATCATTCACAGTGTATACAAATTATTAAAAGTTTCCCACTTAACACTGAAGGCTTAATTTGAAATCGAACCAAATAGGTTAAGAAAAAGATACGACTGTCGGACTCCAACGTTAGTTTAAACAAGTAGCGATGATATTGTTCCTACCTTTAAGTGAATTAACGCTCGTCCTATTTGATTAAAAATCGCTCACCAAATGCACAGGGGAATAGACATGAATAATACTAACGATGATAATGAATACAATAATAAAGGATTCTGTTTCTAAGTTAAACCGCGCGTAGAGTTGATGACGCGTTTTGCGTCATAATGGAGCGCGCGCGTTATTTTGTCGCGGAAATAAGAATATGTTTCAGGCCCCCGAAGCTACCGCCATTTTGTTTAATCCATTAGAAGCTAAAATAAGCCCCCATTAATATTAATTTCGTAAGATGCTCCCTCGTCAACTGTGGTTTTGTACGTGTATTAGACAATACGTACACCAGCGCAATGACAAAGGTCAACTTGGCAAATTTATTAATGTATTCATTTTGTTACGCGCTCGTGACGCGAAGGATTCAGCGAATCAAGCAAGCGCAAATCTGAGACGATACGTTGCGCTTTATAAAGTATCGATATCACAAGCGATATCACTTAAAAACAAAACAATGTTTGTATTGTATTGCGTCTTAAAAGCCTATGCTAATTCTAAAAGGGAAGATGAAAAGAGTAGATCAAGTCGCGATTAGGTAAAAAGGTGGGATTGGGGGTGGGGGCAAATCATGGTTATTACAATGATGGTATTCATTTTCACTGGTTGAGTATGAATACTGAAAAAATAACTTTCACCACTAAAAGAGTAATTTCTTGTTAAAATTATTGGAGAAGTAAAAAAAATTAAAATCTTCATGGATCCCCGTGCCTGCTTTCTTCTGGCGTCCGTTTCATAATGAATTACACTGAGCTATTTAAACATCGCTATTATTGTGATAACCGTGGGAACCTTGATTATGATTGGTATTCGTAGTTACCATACTAGTACTTGTAACTCATGATGAAACGGGCCCAGTTTATCATGCTCAATGTTTCCTGTCCCCTTTATTCTCCAGCATTTCTTACTCTGTTTTTTTTTTCCATTTAATCATTTTCCCACTCATGTTCTTTTGTGCCACCTTTCTCCTACATATGAAGAGCTCACTTTTAAAAGGGGTTAGGTCAATTTTTAATCAAATTTGATTTTTATGTCTTAATTGATTTTTAGTAGCTCTATAAGATGATACCATAAAAAAGTTGAAATTCCCATAAAAAAAGTGAACTAAAAAAAGAAAATTCACTTTTTTCAAAAGGGGTTAGGTCCATACATAATTTTTCTGGAAAATAATATCTTAAAAAAATATGAAGATAAGTAGATTTCTTTTATACCCAATGTTATCTGTCTCCTGGTTTCCAAAAATCTCGTCTTATTTCTCTTCCACCCCTTTTGTTCCTACTTCCAACATCAGCTCTCTCACCACCCCCTCTAAATTATCTCTTCATAATTATGTGCCCCTCCATTTCTTTCTCATCTCTTTTCAACCCACTTCTCATCACTCTTTCCCTCTCTCGATCTCCGTCTCATTTTGAATTTTGCCAATTCCAAATCCCTTTCATTCAGTTAGTTCTGTACAAATACTATATGAACACAAATGAAAGACATGAAGGAATTCTCTGGTTAGTGGTGAATTTTATTAATTATCCAGAAATTATCAGAGGATTAAGCTTTACCTTTTTCTTAAGCGTATGTTAATAGTTTGAACCAAAAGAAATTTGTGTTTGTATGCTGGGGGGGGGGGGGCACAATTCCCCCTAATTTTTGAAGCACTGAAAAGTGCCTTTTTATGCAAGAAAATGCCCCATCACGAACGTGTACTGTGTCCCTTTCACCTGATGAGAACCTGTTTTAGGTAATACCAATTAGTGCTCTTCCTTATATGCATTTTTTACCCAAAAATGCCCCCCCACGTGTTCTGTGCCCTTCCATCTGAGAGCCAAAAGTGCCCCCTCGCCTTCTTGAAAGTGCCCTTACTTGAATAACTGCCCCCTTTTACCCAAGAAAAGTGCTCCTAAAGAATTTATTCTGTGCCCCTTTCACTTGAGAAGGATCTGTTTTATGGTCACCATGACGAGTGCCCTTTGAAACAAGAAAACAATATTTTCATTTCTATGATATACTTCTGAAGGAAATACTGTGTGCATTAAGTTTAATAATTCATGTGAGTGGGGTATATAAGCAGTTTCGTACAGATGGAGGGGGGGGGGGGCTTGAAGGACTCTTGCCCATAGGCGGCGGAAGCGGTGGGATAGGGGGACCTGTCCCCCCTAAATTTGAGGTGGGGGACAGTCCCCCCTAAATTTTTTGTTGAGAATCTTTTTTTTTTGCTCGTCAATTTTTTTTCCTGCGTCCCCCCTAAATTCAGGTAGACCCCCCTTAAAATTATTGTGGCCCCCCTAAAATTGTGGTTGACAACCTTTTTTTTGCTGGAAATTATTGTGGTCCCTTCTAAGATTTAGGTGGATAAATTCAGGTGGACCCCCTAAATTTTTTGCCTTCCGCCGCCAATGCTCTTGCCCCCCCAAAAAAAAAAAAAAAAATCGACCAAAGAAAAAAAAGAAAAAGGAAAGCAAAGGGTGAAATATATCATTTTGAATATTTTGTCGAAATCTATCACAAAATTGGATATTTGTTTTTAAAATGTCAAAATTTTGCTCGCTCGCAACTTTTTAAAAATTTCACATAAAACAGCATTTTCCCTGTGCCCCCCCCCCCCCACTTTCAAGCAACTTCAATCCGCTGCTCCTATTTGTATGTTTATAGCTTCTCTCTTTGCAACCAATTTTAATGAAAATCAATAAGAAATTTCATACGTCATGAATTTGGGTTGTGATAATAATTTTTTTTTTTTAAATTGGACTTGGAAAAAAAACCTTTTCCATCTTCATCACGTGGTTCCTAAGTCTTCAATGTTGAATAGTTGGATTACTTGAATGAAAACATCTGTTACACCAGTCCTGCAGATTGAAAAAATAGAGAAAGAAAATCAATTAAATTGTCATGATTTATAAAACAAATGTTTTAAGAAAAGTGAGACTATGCATATATATGTTTCTTCAACACATACCATAGGAAATCTTACTTCTACTAATTATAAACTTGTACTTCTATAAAGCATATATATCACTTAAACATGTTCTCTGCAGTTTACATACCACTCTCCATTCTAACTACATGTACTCTTTGAAAAAATGACAGAGATTTCTTGTAAATATGAATATATAAATTAACATATGTAAATTATATAAATAGACAGAATTAAAGTTGATATGTTTTGTTGCACAGAATATTTTGATCTGTAATTAAAAACGACAATAACTATAATCTAAAAACAAAATTGAAATGGGTTTTTCAAAGGCAGGTCTATTTGTTGCCAAAAAAAATGTGAACAACCTCCATTATCAAAAATAATCACTAACTAGCTCACTCACTCATATAACCGCTGTAGTTTGTGTTTCTCTTTGTGGTCCAGGCACTGTTCTATTAGGCCTACTTCACCAATTATTTATCATCATCAATCACCTCCATGGAAATTGTCAAACTGCATCATCCTATTAGACAAAATGTAAAACCAAAAAAAAAATTGTAAATCTACAAATATGAAATATGAATATCACACTAAAGAATGAATAAAATGAATTTTATAAAATATAACTCATGAAAAATAAATATTGCTTTGTTTATAAACAAATAGGAAATAAAAAGGCAATTTAATTACTAGTAGATCAAGGACACGACCTAATTTGATAAATTTGCCCAAAGTACATATCTTTTGACATTGGTTCTACTTTAGACTCGAGAGCCTATATATTTAAGAAGTGTATGTTCAGTACAGATCCTACCTCTTTGTGGCTCAGGTTATTTTTATTTAATGTAAACATGGTTGACATACAAAGCATGTAATGTATCTGTAATTTTGAATGGGTTAGTTTAACTTTAATACCTGGATGAGAATCTGCAAAATGATGCATGCACTTATGATCATCATCTTGAACCACATAGGTAGACCTCTATACTGTTTTTCTTGTCCTTCAAACTCAACCCGTTTTTCTTGTTCTTCAAACTCAACCTGTTTGTGAAAGAAAAGAGTACAATAATAAGAAGTGATATTTTTCATGGCCGTTTGTATAGGGGAGGGATTTGGGTAAGAGCTGAAATGTGAAAACCTTCATCAAAAAAAGAATTGCATGACATCCTTCAATTTTATTTTAGAAAATGCACAAAACGGCCATAGGTAATATTGGTTACTTCTGGCCCTCGCTTTCTGAATTTTAGGTTTCTCTAAATTTTTTCAAATGTCTGCCCCCCCCCAAAAAAAAAAAATCTGCATCTTTTAATTTCATCTCATGCACTGGGTCTAGATCTATTTGTAAGAAAATGAAAATCTAGTCCAAGACTCAGAGCTGTGCAACAGCATTCGCGTATCTAAATTACTCGTAGGTCTAGATCTAGATAGTAACGATGGACTCTCGATCTATCTAGACCTAGAAAGTAAAGCTTTGGTTCTAAACTGAGATCTAGGCCTAGGACCTATATGGATTTGATGTCTGACTTTTATTCCTGGCTAAAAGTTTAAACTTCATTGCCATTATTGACCAAGATTAGATCTAGGGCCTAGTCCTTGGTCCACTGACACTGACAGACATACTCGTAGTCGTAGGCCTACATGTAAATGGAGTCGTTTAGGCCCAGACCTAGATCTAGGCCTAAATTACAGACCTAGATCATAAGCCCTGGGCCTGGGGTAAGTGTCGCGGGTTGGGAAAGTATAATTTAGATGACTAGATTTGAATTAGGTTGGCCTAGAATTAGAAAGCATCGATGAATAAAAGTAAAGTACCGTAGGCGTAGGCCTAGATCTAAGTCTAAAATAATAAGAAGCAACACTAGTTGCTGGTTTCTAACCAAGTTAGAAATTAGATCTAACGTTAGGCCTATCTAGATCTAGGTCCTAGATCTAGCCTATTGATAATAAGACAAACATGCAGAGCAGCATATTATTTCTTATAGACCTCTACAGGAATAACCGTCGTTTCTGGGGATTTATTCAACAATTTCTGACATTAACTATTCGTGAGTGAGCCAACACAGTTCAGCGGAACCAAAATAGAGAGACTGAAGCTTTTGGTCTAGTTATTTCTAAGACAGAGTCTAACTATAGACCCTATTTATAAATAACAATAAGTTAAAATGGGTGGGGGCTAACATTGGCGGCGGAAGGAAAAAAATTTTGGGGGTGTCTACCTGAAATTTTGGGATGGACACATGTAAAAAATTGGACAAGTGCTCCAAAAAATTTTGACAAGCAAAAAAAAAAAGGTAATCAACCTAAATTTTAGGGGGGGACAACACACGTTTCAATGGGGGTCCACGTGAATTTAGGGGGGAACGCAGGGAAAAAATTGACAAGCAAAAAAAAAAAAAAAAAAAAAAAAACGTAGCAAAAAAATTTAGGGGGGACCGTCCCCCCACCTAAAATTTAGGGGGGGGGGACACGTCCCCCCGCTTCCGCCGCCTATGGGGGCTAAATGCAGGCCAGAAGCCTGAAGTTATGCAAAATAAATTTGATATCTGAAACTGAAAGTGAGGATTGACACAATCAATGACAGGCAATATATCTTCATCCACACTCCACTTCACAGTTTATTCCTGACTGGGTTTCGATCTACTGAAGATAGATGCAGATCTCCCTCCATCTCCCTCTAGATCTAACGTTACAGTATACAAAAAGAAGCTTCATTCTTCTTGATTTAATCAATCATGGGTTGGTCCTTGTTAATTGGAAATGAACCAAACCGGCCCGAAATTCTCTCGATGACCAATCGGCTAGGAGCCCATACAAAATACATGTGGTTAACACAGCGGCATAACCGCAACACTGCAAGCAACATACAGGCTGCACTGGGCGACGATGACAATCTAACTTCAATTTCAAAGACCAAATTCTGCTTTCCTTTAACAGAAGAATGATAGCAAACTCTCTAATTTGGTAGAGAAATAACCTGAGATCACAAAATACTGTGTGAAATTTGTAAATAGTCCACTGAATTCATGTGGTTATATCAATTTACACGTACTCACCGGAGTGTTCGTAGGTCCATTTTTGTGTGGAAAGAAAAGTTTCAGATTCGGGTTCAGAATGAATAAATTAGATGACGTAATGAGGTCAAATGAATAATTACTTCTGTAACACGATACCACTAGTATCGATGACAAAGAATCGGGGAAATCGCGTATTAATGACGCTCTTAGCCAATGAAAAGGGCGGAATATGAATATATTTACGCTCATGAATGTCAATGGGGGCTTATTTTTGTCTTCAAATGATCGCGGTAGGCGGAGCCTAATCTCATTTGTTTTGTGCTGAACGCGCGCGCAGCTTTCGGTCTAGTAATATATTATAAGGTCTTTGGTATGTTTTATTGTGTACGATTTGTGTGATTAATCAAAAAATGAATAAATAAAGCAAACGTGTAAAACGGAAACTAAAAAGAGAAAGAATTTGTAAAGGATAAGAAAGAAGAGAAGTAGAAGGAAGAGGAGATGGGGAGGAGGAGGAGGAGGGGAAGAAGAAGAAGAAGAAGAAGAAGGAGAAGAAGAAGTAGAAGATAGAAAAGAATAGAAAAAGGAGAAGAATTGGAAAAGTGGAAGAAGGGGGAAGATGGGGAGGTGGAGAACAGACGCTGCGAAATATTTTCAGTTTTGAATGGTTACAATCTTGAGGAAGTAAGGTAAAATCTTGAACGGGCACAATCTTGTGACCTAGGCAGATTCTAGGCGAGGGGGGGGGGGGGGTGGGTTTCATTCACATTTCCCCCAACTGGCCGCTTAAGCTTATTTGCTGTTGTTGCTTTTGCGGCCTTGAGAGGGCAGTCGTTACTTTACAAACACAGTCTCACTCTTCATGCTCTTACAAACAAGAAAAGGTATCTCATGATAATGCGAGCGCACGGTAGCTCAGTCGGTTGAGAAGAGGTTTCGGATTACTTTTTAAAAGTATATTTTAAGATAAATCAACAAAAATCACAATAAAAAAAAAACAACGGTGAGCCTGGTTGGATTCCACTTGGTGCGCTGGTGTCCTTTGGTAAGGCATTGTCCTCATGCATTACCAGGTCCCCAGTAGAGGACCTCAGGCCATCGGTCCTCTGGTTGCTTGCTTACAAGCATTTATGCTTTCCAAGCAAAAAGTCACCACCATTTACCATTTAATCATGGATGGGTGCGAATTTCGCTAACAGA
This sequence comes from Lytechinus variegatus, assembly GCF_018143015.1. Classification (NCBI taxonomy): domain Eukaryota; kingdom Metazoa; phylum Echinodermata; class Echinoidea; order Temnopleuroida; family Toxopneustidae; genus Lytechinus; species Lytechinus variegatus. The sequence goes on along the minus strand of NC_054748.1, from coordinate 28,976,979 downwards.
GAGTAATGAAAACTCGAAACGCAAGCAGAAGGATTGTGCATATTGACTTGAGAACTACCCTAGAGCTCCTCTCTTGATCAGATTATTATTTCTCTCAACAGAAAGTTTTCGCGAGCGCGCGAAAATTTAATTTTTATATACTAGTAATGACCTGAATTTTGTGTATTCCCCTCCCCTTATTTCATTCAATCATCTTCCTCCTATTGTGTTTATTCATCCTTTTCTTATATTCTTCCTTTTTTGCACCACAATAGGTGTAGGGGGGGGGGCGCTTCGCCCCTCTCACTATCCCCTCCCACAGTGTAGGGACTTTGTGTAAAAGTGGAATATAAAATTCGCGTTGATAAATCATTTCAAAACAAATTTCTTGGGAATTATGTAAAATTCCCTGCGAAAGAATAAAATCATGATGTAATAACTTATGAAAACTATTCATTTTCAATTTCAATTTATTTGCTCATAAAAATTGACAAAGTATCGTATTTACAAAACAGAAAAAAAAACAACTAGAAATAAACAGTGGATTGAATATGAGAGGGACAGCAAGAAAGGAACAAGCCTTGTGATGAGCTGATCCTAGAACATAATAATTATACAAAGACTTTAATAACAAAGATAGAACAACAATCACTAAACTACAACGTAAGGGGGGTACCTATAATGCCTGAATGAAATTTATACAAACAAACTTTATGAATAACTATGTAAAATAAATTGCCTTGATTTTGACTTAAAAACATTTAATGAAACTGATTGAATGATAACTACAGAAACAAAATTCCAGAGTTGTGGTCCTTGAAATAAAATTGAGTTTTAAAAGATGAGAGTCTTGGCTCAGGTAGATGAAAATCCTTTGCATTTCTTGTGATGTATCCATGGAAATCACTATTGAACTTAAATGATGTTTTGATGTAATCTTGCAAGAGGTTATTGTTACATAAATACAAACATTTTACTAAGTACGGAAGCAATACAAATTATTCTTATATTGCAATCAACGCAGAGGAAAATGAAAAGGCTTTTTAGCAAAGATATGTTTTCACATGACATGGGTCATATCATCTAAAGGACGCAATGCCACCGTCTTTACATTAATTTACTCATACGGCAACGTGCAGCTCAGTGGCGTTTTTTATATTATTTTTTAAGTTACGAAATTGACAAGTTTAGACAAGTAAATTGCCTTCATTGTTTATTTTGTTAAAATATTGATTATTTTTTTTCCTTGTAGGGCGAACACTTGTTTTGCCGCCAAAATATTTTATGACAGTGCCCCCTTTACATCCGCTTGTAATGCAGGAGGATAATTTACCGTAGATGGCAGCATTAGATTTCATTTCCACAGACCTTAAATCTTCGGTTTCCGCTGGAAAGTAGACTTGTTAAGAGGTTGAACGCTGCATTTTTGAGTACAAATGTCCCACTTGGCACAAATGTTCCTTGAGTCAAAAGAAAAAGATTCATCCAAAGAGACACGCTGTATCTATGCAAATAAGCAAGTAATTTGCATAAATTTGCATATTAGGTCGATATAGTATAAACAAGTAATTCAGAATAAATATTTCACCAGAACTGCCCTAAAATTGGAAATAAAGACTTAGGGTAAGACAGGGAAGAAAATTGTCATAAAATAATTGGGATATCCTTGTTTATTATTACCTAATTTACATAAATTATGCAAATTATAATTTAAAACAGACTTTTTTTTCAAGAATCCTGAACTGTTTTATAAATAACAGCAATTAATACAAAATGTCAACATTCTACATGAAAGAGAATATATTAGCGAAAACATCGATATGCTTCATGACAGTATTAGTGTCTTAATTTGCTTAGAAAGAGGGCAAATATGTCAAAATGTATGACGTGATATTGCGCTAAAACGAGACCAAAACAATCTCTATGTCACAGTCACACTCACGAATCGGACAATAAAGCGATCAATGGTATGTCATTCGAGATAACACAATCTCAACACAATAGCTTCCATCGGCTTCTCGTATCGCTTTTGTTGGTGTGTCTGCACACCGTAATCTATGATACATACGGGCAAAATGCATTTCGGTATCGGTAAAACACTATTGATTTTGTTTTATTTGTTTCTAATTTGTTTCTCTTGGAAAATTTACAGGAGACATTGCTTTGCAGGTTACTGCTTTAATGAAGCTCTGGCACATTAATCATGACGAATGTACCCCACCTCAATCCATATATTAACTTTGTTAAAATATATATCTTTTGGAGACCCCAAAGTGGCAAAACTGCATCTCCCCGGCATTCCCGCTACTTTACAAAACCAGTTTGACTTGTGTTATCAACTTGGAAAACACAGATGTATGGGACATCAGACAACATGATTCTTGAAAAAAAGTTTTTTTTTAAATTTTTGTTTATTTAAGCCCACGGGAGCCATCCGACTTACCCCATCCCCTCTCCGTATTTCGACTTTAAGTAAAAAAAAAATATATCATGTTTTAAAGCCATCGGCAAGGCAAATTGCGTTTTTTGGTATAATAAAGCAACTTTTATATTTATATTTTTATATTTACATTCATCATTATTGATATTATTATAATTATTATTAATATTATTATTATTACTATTATTATAATTATTATTATTCGGCCGTTTGTAATAGTGCTCTAGCACAGTAAAGGCTATAACCCAACAGGAGCATGCCTCGGATACCCTTTCCCTTTTTGGTTTTATGTATTAAAAATAGTTTATTGTCTTTAGAACTCTTAAAAGATTACTTTTGTTTGTATTGATACCTTGGAATAGATTGAGGAGAAAATACTCTTCAATTGACATGTAGAGGAGCTGTGGTAAATTGAAGAACAGCCACACGGCCCTTTATCATGTTTATTGATTCCACTCTATGTTGAATTTAAATATTTTGAGAGCCCAATCGGAGGAAAGATACATTTCTACTACACACAGTAAAGCCTCTTTGCGTTCTCCTCTTGAAAAAAAAAACATAGAAGGCATTGTTTTATATCTCATAAAATAAGTTCGTGTACGTGACGGTGGCCTGTCGAAGTTGCCAAAACCGTTTATTTTGTTTTGATAATATATATTTAGAATATAATCTAAATGAAGCCCTCATCTTATTAAAGGCAGCATCTTATATAGAGGAGGCCTTGGCACTGGGAAGAGGGGGCTGAAGCTTGTTTAAGTTCTTGGGACCAAAATTTTACATTGAACCTTTTTTTATTTTCAAATTTACATCAATAAATTTTACGGGCAAATAAACAAAAAGGATTGCACTACAAAATGAAGTTTTTTGGGTAACGTTTCTTTTTTGTCACATCTGCCGGAATTCCGGGGGGTGCTATCTATCGAGAATAATACACGCATCACCCCCCCCCCTCTTCCGGAAAATCTTGCGGGTGCTTCAGCCCCGCTTTCAAGTACCAGGGCCTCCTCTATATAATGTAGATGCTGCCTTTAATAAGTGCCCTTTTCCAGATGAGGGCTTCATTTAGACGATATTGTAAATATATATTGTCAAAACAAAATAAAGGGTTGGGCAACTTCGACAGGCCACCGTCATGTACACGAATTTATTTTATGCGATATAAAACAATGCCTTCTATGTTTTTTTTCAAGAGGAGAAAGTAAAGAGGCTTTACTGTGTGTAGTAGAAATGTATCTTTCTTCCGAATGGGCTCTGAAAATATTTAAATTTAACATAGAGTGGAAGCAATAACGGGGTTTGAGTATTATAGAGCTTACGTGTGGCTTCTTTTTTCAATGTACTACAGCTCTTCTACATGTCAATTGTAGAGTATTTTCTCCTCAATCTATTCCAAGATATCAATACAAACAAAAGTAATCTTTTAAGAGTTCTAAAGACAATAAACTATTTTTGAATACATAAAACCAAAAGGGAAAAGGGTATCCTAGGCATGCTCCTGTTGGGTTATAGCCTTTACTGTGCTAGAGCATTATTACAAACTGCAGAACATAAATAATAATAATAACATTAATGACAATATTAATATAGATAAATATGAAATATAGATATACAAGTTGCTTTATTAAACCAATAACGCAATTTGCCTTGCCGGTGGCTTTTAAACACGATATTTTTGTATTTAGTGTCGAAATACAGAGAGGGGATGGAGTAAATTCGGAGGGCTCCCGTGGACGTAGGCTTAAATAAACAAAAAAAAATATCTTCAGGAAACATGTTAACTGATGTCTCATACATCTGTCTTTTCCAAGTCGATAATACAAGTCAAACTGGTTTGTAAAGTAGCGGGAATGCCGCGGGGGAATGCAGTTTTGCCACTTCGTGGTCACCAAAAGACATATATTTTAACAAAGTTAAAATATGGATTGAGGTGGGCATTGGCGGCGGAAGCCAATAAATTTAGGGGGTGTCCACCTGAAATTTTGGGATGGACACATGTAAAAAAAAAAAAAAAAAGGTCATCAACCTTAATTTTAGGGGGGGACAACACACGTGTCAAGGGGGTCCACGTGAATTTAGGGGGGGACGCAGGAAAAAAATTGACAAGCAAAAAAAAAAAAAAAAAAAAAAAAGGTTTTGAAAACAAAATTTAGGGGGGGGGGGGGGACCGTCCCCCCACCTAAAATTTAGGGGGGACACGTCCCCCCCGTCCCCCCCGCTTCCGCCGCCTATGAGGTGGGGTACATTCGTCATGATTCATGTACCAGAGCTTCATTTAAGCAGTAACCTGCAAAGCAATGTCTCTTGTAAATTTTCCAAGAGAAACAAATTAGAAACAAATAAAACAAAATTAATAGTGTTTTACCGATACCGAAATGCATTTTGCCCGTATGTATCATAGATTACGGTGTGCAGACACACCAACAAAAGCGATACGAGAAGCCGATGGAAGCTATTGTGTTGAGATTGTGTTATCTCGAATGACATACCTATTGATCGCTTTATTGTCCGATTCGTGAGTGTGACTGTGACATAGAGGTTGTTTTGGTCTCGTTTTAGCGCAATATCACGTCATACATTTTGACATATTTGCCCTCTTTCTAAGCAAATTAAGACACTAATACTGTCATGAAGCATATCGATGTTTTCGCTAATATATTCTCTTTCATGTAGAATGTTGACATTTTGTATTAATTGCTGTTATTTATAAAAACAGTTCAGGATTCTTGACAAAATACTTTGTTTTGAATTATAATTTGCATAATTTCTGTAAATTAGGTAATAATAAACAAGGATATCCCAATTATCTGATGACAATTTTCTTCCCTGTCTTACCCTAAGTCTTTATTTCCAATTTTAGGGCAGTTCTGGTGAAATATATATTCTGAATTACTTGTTTTTACATATCGACATAATATGCAAATTTATGCAAATTACTTGCTTATTTGCATAGATACAGCGTGTCTCTTTGGATGAATCTTTTTCTTTTGACTCGAGGAACATTTGTGCCAAGTGGGACATTTGTACTCAAAAATGCAGCGTTCACCCCTTTTTTTCCAGTTAACAAGTCTACTAGGAATAGGAGGGGGCGGGCGGGCGGGGGGGGGGGCAGAGGGACAGTTCGGAAGGGGGGGGGGGGACAGAGGGAGAGAGAGAGGGGGAGGGGAGAAGAAAGATCGAGAGTGTAAGTATTTTAAATGACATAGAGAGGTGAAAACCCAAAGAAATCACCGAGGTGGGAATGAAAAAGAGGATGGAAAGGGAAAAAGTAAAACAGAAAGGGAATTTTTAAAAAGATAAAGAAATCGAAAGAACAAAAGAGAGAAAAGAGAAAGCTAAGAAGAAAAGAAAAGAAGGGGAAAAGGGAAAGGAAAGAACATAATGCATAAATCCCAAAGATTTGGATAGAGCCGTCATTGTGAAGGAGGAAGTATCGTAATGATATAAGAAAAAAAAATAAGGGGGGGGGGCACGTGTGCCTATAAGGCAAGATTTCTAAACAGATGCTACTTTTTTTGATACAAAAATTTAATTTCATAATAAATTTCAATACAATATCAAAAACAATTATATATGTTATATCTCTTTTCGATTCACCTTTCTTTCTTTCTTTCTTTCTTCCTTTCTTTTCCTGTTTATTTTTTTGCTCGTGAAATGGAGTCCATGGCCCCCTTACTGCGATAGTCCGAGCACGTACTGTGGTGTTCGCCACTGCAGAGGCGATGTCCGCAGGGCTAATGCCCCGAGCCACCATCTGTATATTAATGGGATGAGGCGATACCCTCTTTCCTTTAATGTCGTATCTGAAAGAAAAAGAAGGTTTATTGCCATTTCGTCTACTGCAATTTTGTCCACTCACCACATCGTCTAATTTCGTTTCGGCTACCATCACTTGGTCCACGATCCACATCGTCCAATTACCCTTTTGCCCAATAGCCAGTTGGTTTAATAACCATTTCGTCTATTATCATTTGGTGAAATAGCCATTTGGTCTAATTGCATTTTTTGGCCAATCGGTCCAATAGCCATTTTGTCAATTTTCATTACATCTTTTACCATTTAGTCCAATAGTCAACTGGTCTATATAAAGGCAAATGGTCTAATGACCAATAAGTCTCCTTTCATTTCGTCTATGTTCCATTTGGTCTTACTGCAGTTGGTTCACTGTCACTTAGTATAAACCCATTTCGTCTAAAAATCATTTGGTCTAATCACCAATAGGTCCAATTGCCATCTCAGCCAATCATCATTTCGTCTACAATCATAGTCTACTACTAGCAACCCTACGTGTTTGGTGCCTGTTTATTGCTGACGCGACTCCTGTTGCTCTTGTGATTTATTATTAATCAAATCCTGTTGTATTTTAGGTGTGCACTTGTATGAAAAAAGAAAGAAGGGTACAATCCAAATCAAAGGACCCTATTTCAATATGATCCTTGTTAACCACTAATTTTCCCCCTTTTGCGTGCATGATGTGAGGGAGAGAAATAGAGAGAGAAAGAGAGAGAGAGGGCCCACATTCTGATAGTAGGCCTAGTTATCATCATGATTTTTCAAATCATTTATTTTATCTTCAATTTGAGAAGTCATTTCGCCACCTCCACTCGGCTAACGCGACGTATTGGTGTTAGACAAAATGGCTTTTGGACCAATTGGCTATTGGACTAAATGGCGATTGGGCGATTAAGGAATTGGACGAAATGGTTATTAGACGACGTGGTTGTTAGACGAACTGATTATTGGACCTAACGGGTGGTGGACAAAATTGTAATTAGACGATAATGCAATTGGACGAAATGAGTGGTAAACGAAATACATGTGTGTTGAAGATTCATCGTGATGTCTTGTACCTGTAATAAAATCAACTTCTTCTCGCAAGCTTTTAGTCACGGGTATTTATTTGCCTCAAGGCGAGAATATACTTCAGCTTGGTTTCGTGATTTCGGAATTACGAAGTGTAACCGTCAATAATATACTACTACACTGTTAAATAAAAACGTGATTTTACAGAAAATAAACAGAAGATTTTGCAGAAAGCAATAACAGAATCATTCTGTAAATTCATAAAACAGGAATTTTTCTGTAATTTAACAGAACAGGTCTGTTTAAAAAGGGGAAAAGGATGTTTTATTCAAGGAAATTTGTAAGATTCCATACTCCAAATACCAATTTCTTGTAAGATTACGCCGCATACATTCGTAATTCCGAAGCTTCGTAATTCCAAAGGTTCGGTTATTCCGAAGGTTCGTATTTCCGAAGGTTCGTAATTCCGAAGGTTCGTAATTCCGAAGGTTCGTCAATCCGAAAACGAAATAAGGTTCGTCATTCCGAAGGTTCGTTAATCCGAAAACAAAATAAGGTTCGTAATTCCGAAGGTTCGTTAATCCGAAAACAAAATAAGGTTCGTAATTCCGAAGGTTCGTTAATCCGAAAACGAAATAAGGTTCGTTAATCCGAAAACGAAATAAGGTTCGTTAATCCGAAAATTAAATAAGGTTCGTATTTCCGAAAATGAAAATAATTCATTTTGGTGACAAAAACGATGTTGTCATTACAAGATAACACGATATTATGCAATGATAGTAATAACGATCGATGATACATGCGTGTGTTGGGGCCAAAGCATGTATTTCATTAAGAATATAGGCGCCCTGATCAAGCACAGGCTAATTTCGATTTTATCTGAGCAATTGCTGCCTATAAGCAAATGGTTTTTATTAAAGATGCAGGGGATCAAGTGTGTTGGAAGCGTGCGAGCAACCTCTAGATAATAGGATTTGTATTGGAGGGGATGTCATTTTTAATAACAGCTTCTGCTGGTAATTAAAATAAAAATAATACTAATAATGATCCTTGTGAGATGTTGAAAGCGAATCACAAGCTCAAACTAGTAGACATTTCATGTAACAAGACGTGAAGTGAGCATTCGGAGCATTTTTTGTAATCGTGAGAAAGATGTGTATCTTTCTAAAGAATTAATGCGAGGGCGAGCTGTAATTTGTTTATATACTGACCTGGGGCCCGTTGCATGAAACTTTTTACCTGAGAAAACTCAGGTTGTTTTTACAGGAGTTTTTGCCCTGTGCTAAAGTCAGTGGCGGAAATCAGACTAACCTTAGTTTTCATTTTTTACCAGAGTTTTCTCAGGTAAAAAGTTTTATGCAACAGGCTTCAGAAAGTAATCTTTTAAGGACTGCATTTAGTGACTCATGAATAGAATATATATCTTACGAACTAAATAATGAGAGCGCAAACCGCAAGCTCAAAATTTGTGATATTCCAACCTGAAAACTGGACATTTCATACTTCTTTTTTGTAACCAGGAATAGAATGAGTTCCTCAATAAACAATACTTGATGCGAGCGAGAAACGTGAGCCAAATTTTTCCGATTTTCCAACCTGAAAACTGGACACTTTAACCCTATCTAGGCCGGGGTATTTTGGGAGTTCCTATGGCCGGGGGGGGGGGCCTCCCAGGCCCCCCCCCCCCTAAGATCTCGGCCGTCGACTGCGCGATCGCGCCGAAAATTGGCACGCGGGTTGTCTGGGACATAATCTACAAGATTGTATAGTAATTTATTTCATGCGAATCGCTATTAAGTGATTATGCTAATTTATGCGTAATTAGTATGCGAAATCATACTTTTTCCTCTAACTCCCTAAATAAAGCTCCAAATGTACTAATTTTTGGTATAGAAACTCTTTGTGGTGTCCTTAGCAAGAGTACATGAAAAAAATTGTGATATCAAATCATTTTCTTATGTATTATATTGTTTTTTGCAATTTCTTATGTATTTCTTTGTTTTTTGGACCTTTTGTTTTTCATTGTTTTTTCAATGAAATTTGTTGGGGACTCTTCTGTGATTATAAAAATCATAAAATGAATACATTTAGACTGGCAAAACTAAAAATAATCATACATTTATGGATTTTTGTTGAAATCTGTGGAGCGTTGTGGCCCAGTGGATTAGTCTCCGGACTTTGAAACAGAGGGTCGTGGGTTCAAATCCCAGCCATGGCGTAGTTTCCTTCAGCAAGAAATTTATCCACATTGTGCTGCACTCAACCCAGGTGAGGTGAATGGGTACCTGGCAGGAATTTATTCCTTGAAATGCCACCGCGCTGTAAAAGGCTGCGGGGCTAAAGCCAGGGTAATAATATCCAAGTCCTTTGGAAGCGCATAGAGACGTTATTTATAATGTGTTATGCGCTATACAAGAACTGTCTGTTATTATTATTATTATTAACCACAATTTGCATTGACTTTGTACACGAAATCACGTTTTTGAGCAATTTTCGGTCTGACATGCACTTACATAATGTTGTGTAATTTCGGAACCACATACCCGGGTGACGCAAAATTGGTCTCAAAAGTTGCGCAAGACTTGAAAGTAAAAACTCAGCGAGCGGCGTAGTCAAAAAATTTCGCACGCCGAAAATATCGCGCAATTCGTTGCGGGGGGGGGCCTCCGAGGCCCCCCCGGCCTAGATAGGGTTAAGCATTCTTGTAAAAAAATAATAGCTGGGAGAATAGTTTTCAGAACTGAAGTGGCTTCCCTGGGTAAATAATATCTATATCAATATTATCATTCTAGGCCCACATGAAATTTCCAAAAGTTTGAGCACGTGATTCGCTCGCAACATCTCACAAGGATGCCCTTTTAACAGTAATTGACCAAAAAGGTGAATTTTACATCTTCAGATTTCCCTTTTTCCCCCAAACCGCTTGCTCTCTACGCTCGCAGAAATGAAACGTAAATATATAACTTTAGTGATCACTTTAAAAATTGTGCTCAATGTAGTTACTACAAAACACACAACCTCGTTAAACAGATGATAATCTAATGGTGAAAATATCCGTTTGCACCAAAATGCCCCTATTGGCCCCCTTTTTTTTGCTTTGCCCCCCCAAAAAAAAACGTTCCGCCGCCATTGGTTAAAACACGCATCGTCTTCATGGCTAACTGCAAAAAGTTCTTAAAATGTCCCCTTTAGATTAGGTCGGGAGGGAGGCAGGGGGCATCAAAAATGAAATAAAAAACATGGGAATTAATATTTTCCAAAATGGGAAAGTTCCTTTTTGAAAAATAAATATGCCGTTTTTCATGGTTTTTCGAAATAAAATGCTCTTTTTAAAGTATACAAGTTAAGTTAAGTTTTCAGGCTGGAATATTGAAAATTTTCAGCTTGAGCTTCGCACTCTCATTCGATTGGTGAAATATGCATCCTAAAGAGGTCACTAAATGCTTTCTTTAACAGGTTCCTTTTCTGGTCAATATGTTTAAGCTCGCGTTTTGCGCTCATGTTAATTCTTTAGTTAGATGCACATCTTTTTAATGACAGCAGAAATCTGCTCGGATTTTTAAAAACTAATTTTCATTTTTTATTGAAATAACCTAAAATTTTAGCTTGTGATTCACGCTCGCAACACCTCGCAATAATGCCATTTTAAGAATAATTGACCACAAAAAACGTTATACAACTTCACCTTTGAATTTGTTTTACCAAGCCGCTCGCTCATTATACTCTCTCCCGAAAAATAAAGCCTAAATATACATTTTGCCATAATAAGAAGTCACTTCAAAAAAGTTTTTCTCTACTTAATCACTATCAAACACACAATGACTTCAAGCAGATGATAATCTTAAGGTGAAAATATCACCAAAGTGCCCATTTTGACGTATGAGTTTCATTTTTTTGGCTTTACCCCCAACGAAAATTCGTTCGGCCGCCCTTGCCTTCCCATCCTCATAATAATTGAACGGCAAAAGTGTCCCCCGCCCCCCTCCCCTTGCCTCTGCCTCTGCTTTCCCGGTTTTCATTTTTCGGATTAACGAACCTTATTTTGTTTTCGGATTAACGAACTTTATTTTGTTTTCGGATTAACGAACCTTATTTCGTTTTCGGATTAACGAACCTTCGGAAAAACGAACCTTATTTCGTTTTCGGATCAACGAACCTTCGGAACAACGAACCTTTTTTCGTTTTCGGATTAACGAACCTTCGGAACAACGAACCTTATTTCGTTTTCGGATTAACGAACCTTCGGAACAACGAACCTTATTTCGTTTTCGGATTATCGAACCTTCGGAATAACGAATCGTCGGAATTACGCCACAAATGTTCGGATTAACGAACCCCTTTTCGTTTTCGGATTAACGAACATCGAGGTATAGGCAATTTACGTGTTTCGGAATTACGAACCTTCGGAATAAAGAAGCTTCGGAATTACGAAGCTTCGGAATTACGAAGTGTAACCAGATTACGCAAATCGGTAAGATTACAGGTGTTCTCGAGACTCTGCTGCAGGAACTTCTTTTATTTTTTCTAACAGTGTAACATTCCGATTTTTTTTCAATCAGGTAAAAAAAAAATCCACGCCGTCAAAGAACCGTTATGCTGAATTGAAGTACATGAATGCACAATTAGAGCATGTCAAAGGTTACTGGGAATTCCAAATCACTAAAAATAGTTCGATATTGAACTGGAATTCGTAAACAACTGTAAATTTGCACACGATTCAGTACGCACCACCATTATAAATTGATGTAGACAAAATATCTAATACTGCTACTACTAAACCCCGTATAATATTATTGCTTCGATCAAACTGAAAAACATATGGTTTTTAACGGACATAAGCAGATTGAGGTACGTATTTTGAATAATTCATGTATTTTCCAAAGATAATCTATATCTATTTTACACATTCAAATGCCATATGTATGAGAAACGTGTCAAATCTATAAAAATCGGTGTTTAGGGTGATCAGACTTATTTTCCAACCCGGAAGTAATGGGGAAAATTAAAAGGTAAATGGGGAAAATTAAAAGGTAAATGGGGAAAATTAAAAGGTAAATTGCCGATTCGTCTAATGCCAATTCTTCCACTATTCACATGGTCTACCTTAATTTAGGCTAATGCCATTCCGTCCATCAACATTTCGTCTTACAACCAATTGGTCCAATAATCACTTCGTCTAATCAAAAGTTCGTCTATTACCATTTCGTCACATAACCAGTTGGTCTAATATCCATTTCATTTTTATTTATTTTGTCCAATTAACACTAAGAAACGGTGGCCCTATGCCATTGGACCAACTGGTTATTATATAAACTGGTGAGTGAAAGAAATGGCAATTAGACCATGTGGATAGTGGACTAACTGATGATAGACCAAATAAAAGTAAACCAGTTTGTAAATGGACGAAAGGGCATTTGACTAATTGGAAATAAACCAATAAAAATATATTCTTTTTTAAAAGCAATATTATTCTTATTTCTCTTCTTATCTTTTCACTAGTTTCCTTTCACCTTCTCAAATTATTCCCATCATCCCAAGCTCCTTATCCCATTCCCTTTCTCCTTCCCCCCTCCTTTTATCATTCCCAATTTCCCCCTGCTCCTCCTCCTCCTTTCCCCATTTCAAAACCCAGATGATCCTTTTATTACTCAGTGGTGTAAGTCAAATGACAGATTCTATGGTTCATACATGTATATTAATTTTCATTGTGCTTTGTAACATTTTTTTATTCAGTCTCATAAAAATCTAACCATGGCTGAAGCATTAAAGACTGTCATCTCCCAGAGTACAGAGTGTCCAGTGTGTCTTTCGACATTCACCGATCCCAAGATCCTATCTTGTTCTCACACTTTCTGCAAGACCTGCCTGGACAACCTCTTAGAGTGTCACGGTAACTGCCAGATCCGATGCCCTGTCTGCAGAGCTGTAACGCAGGTCCCAAACCAAGATGTCGACAAACTACAGGTAAATCTCGCTTTGAAGAGTCTGATAGATGACATGAAGGGCCGACCTCAGATTTGCACAAATTGTAAATCCAATGACAAGCCCCATGCTGTTGTCTACTGCCATGACTGTGGCAAGTATCTCTGCACCTCTTGTCTTAATACACACTCTAAATGGGAAGGCTTCATCGGCCATGACGTCATTGCAATGAGTAAGATCTCGTCAGGAAAGGTTTCGGTCCGTAAATACCGGAAATGCAGGAAACATCCAGTAGAAGATGAGGGTTGCTTCTGTTCCACCTGCAGGAGATTCACATGCTTCAGATGCGGTGTGATGGAACATACGGGGGAAGGACACAAGGTCATCGAGGGAGCAGCTTATGAGGACAATCACATGAAGGGTATCGAAGAACTTAAATCAAAGGTGAACAAGAAACGATCATGTTTTCAGAAGTACATTGATTTCATGGATGAAGAGATGAAGATTGTTGACAATACTGAGAAACAGTGTGCAAGTGACATCAACAAAGCATATGATGATGCAATCGGGCAGTTGTCAGAGAAGAGAGAATCCCTACTAAAAGAAGTCAAGGAAACGACTGAAGGAGTAAAGAAAGAACTGGAAAGCATGAAGACATCGGCTCAGAAGCACATCAATCGGTTAACGACCACTGCTGAAATGGTAACCAACAGAACGAAGATACCGTTAGATATGGATACGTTGGCTGCACATGACACTCTATGTGAAGAGATAAGAGAGGTCTTTGAGCAAGAGGATCCCGACTACGAGCAGCCGATGAAATCAAGCAAGAAGGGGAAAAGTGTCTGTTTTGAGAGAAATGTTGGAGTGGATGAGCTAGGCCTTGGAAATATTGTTAATGTAGTTGTAAGTACCGTCGCTTTGCCTCCTAATAAGATTGTTAATGCTGTTGCAGAGAACGTCGATTCGCCTACTATCATGAATAATCAAAGGCGCGGAAGGGGGTGCAGAGAGAGCTATACGTCACGTGATCAGGACAACTACCCCCAAGACAATTACCCCCCGGACAACTACCCCCGGACAATTACCTCTAGCACAATTGCCCCCCGGACAACTACCCCCCGGACAATTACCCCCCAAGACAATTACCCCCCGAACAACTACCGCCGGACAATTACCTCCCGGACAATTACCCCCCAAGACAATTACCCCCCGAACAACTACCGCCGGACAATTACCTCTTGGAGAATTGCCCCCCGGACAACTACCGCCCGGACAATTACCCCCCCGGAAAAGTACCCCCCGGACAAATAACCCCTGGACAACTACCCCTGGGCAATTACCCCCGGACAAATACCCTCCGGACAACTACCCCCGGACAGTTACCCCCCGGACAACTACCTCCCACGGACCCCCCGAGGACAATTACCCCCTGACAATTACCGCCGAGGACAATTACCACCGGGAAAAATTACCACCCCCACCAGGACTATAACCCACGAGGCAAAAGGGGTGCACAGAGTCATATGTCGGTCGCCCGTACGTTTGTTAGAAGAGGTTCTCTAGTATCTAGGAATCCAACGAAAGCCGTAAGAAAGCTGTAAAAGTGAGCTACATCCATAGGCGGATCCAGGAGGGGGGCGAGTGGCCCGCCCCCTCCTATCGGCAGAGCAAAAAATTGAAAAAAAAAGAAAAAAAGGGGAAAGAAAAGAGGAAAAAGAAGAGGTAAAATAAGAGGAGGCAGACGAGTGGAAAAAAAAAGTAATGGAAAGACTTGGAAAATGATTTAGAAATATATTTCATGTCACTATATTAAATTTTTCGCATAGCCTGTTCGATGACATACATGTCTTGCTAAATGGCCTAATATGTAGCTTAAAATATCATGTTTTGAAGTCGATATACAAAGCATATTTCAGGTCGGACATTATTCATTATTTTGTTTGATTTACAAACTGATTTTGTAAGTGCTCTGTTTAATGTCGATTTTATGGTGTGAATATAACTTGCAGCTTGCGCTATATGCGCTAGCATTATTTGATATGCCAAATTATATAACAAACTACTACCCCCCTTTTTATGACAATTTACCAAAACTTTCGTCTCACGATTTGCGCTCGCATTTTTGTTCAGAATATATCAACTCACAAATCCTATTCATGATTACAAAATTACTTAAAATGTCAAGTTTTCAGGCCTCAGTGTCAACACATTTCATTCAGTCATTAGGCTTATTACATTAATAAATATGATACTAATATTTTCATAAATTCTTAATGACTAAATTGTCCCTTTTCAGGAAAGAATATCGACAATATCACAGTTCCATATGTTTCATATCGCGCTTAGGAAGAGGAATAAGAAAGTTGTCATCATTTTCACATGATGACCAAATGTTTTGAGACCTAGAATGTCCAGGACCTAGGTCAAAATAATAAAGAAGATATCAGCTTGCGCTTCACACTCGCATCATTTATGAAGTGCTTTCCACATCCACTTCACAATTTCCCTATACGATACGATTGTGCTCAAATTCACAATTTTCGTACAGGAATATCAAGTATTTTGCGTTATTGATTTTCGTGATAAAAATATCAGAATGCCCAGATTCTGTCTAACTCTAAAACATGCGCACAACATTGAGATACGCAGCTTCATCTTTATTCAAAACGTGCTAAAATTGTCCAGATCAGATGGCCCTTTGAGCTAGCATAATTAATGTAGGAAGAAACAAAATGACCCTTTCTCTTTCATGATTTACAAAACATGATCAGAGTGTACCATTTTTAGGTCTTAAATCTCAATTTTTTTTTTCGTTCGCGCTTCGCGCTCGCATCAATTGTTCGGTTTTGCACCTATACCGTTAATGATTACAAAAAGTGCTAAGAATAACATTTTTGTAAGGTCAGAATATCAAAAGAAATTCAGCTCGCGCTTCGCGCTCGTATTATTTAATAGTTGAAATACGTACCGTTTTAATGGCTAACTGCAAAACCTCCTAAACAGGTCCCTTTTCGATCAAGCAAGAAACCATATTAAAAAAATTCTGCTCGCGCTTTTGCGCTTGCAGTAATTATCTAGTTACATACGCATCTTGTTCAGGTTCACAAACATTGCCCCGAAAAGTCAATTTTCAGGTTAAAATATATGCATGCAATTCCAAAAATTTTCAGCTCGCGCTTCGTGCTCACATTGCTTTTTCGATGAGATTCATATCTTGCTCAATATAGGCTAATATGGAGCTTAAAATATCTAGTTTTGAAGTCAATATACAAAACATATTTCATCTCGGATATCGAGCTTTCATTATTTCTCAATTTACAAATTGATTTTTTCAAGTGCTCTGTAAAATGTCCGTTTTAGATCTAAATATTAATATTTTCAGCTCACGCTGCTCGGTCGCATTATTTGAATTGCATAAGCCTACTTCTTTATAAATTCTTACAAACCGTCCTTAAAATGCACCTTAAACGAATTGTTTGCTATCATGATTGCCAATTTGTATAGAAAAAACAACTTAATTTTGATGCTTTCACCCAAGAATAATACAGAAAAAACACCTTGTAATTTTACCATTTAGGGCCTAAATGGTTAAATTAC
The DNA here is from genome assembly GCF_018143015.1 of Lytechinus variegatus. Classification (NCBI taxonomy): domain Eukaryota; kingdom Metazoa; phylum Echinodermata; class Echinoidea; order Temnopleuroida; family Toxopneustidae; genus Lytechinus; species Lytechinus variegatus. The sequence continues at coordinate 28,960,238 of NC_054748.1, read as the reverse complement.
AAGGTGTTCTTGTGTGTATCATCTTTGCATTAAGTTTATTAGCTTACTGGAAAGTGAACCAATTGTTTCATAATTTTTAGCTTCTTGTTAGTTGAATTGTTTTAAAATAACAGGATTATAGGTCCTACTTGACAGTGTTAGTGTTGATAGTTTTTTCTGATGAATATCATCATCATCATCATATCAGCCATGTTCAGCCCACTGCAGGGCGAAGGCCTCCTCAAGTTGGTGCCAAAGGTGCTTGTCTTGTGCTGACGCAATCCAATTTATACCAATGAATTTTGTGAGCTCGTCACTCCATCTCAATTTCTGTCTACCCCGATTTCGTGATCCTAGCCGTGGTCTCCATTTTGTGATGCGTTTGGTCCACCTATTGTCATGTGATCTTGCAAGGTGGCCAGCCCATCTCCATTTCATTGATTTAATTGCTTTGATTATGTCTATTACTTTAGTCTGGTTCCTAATCCATTGTATGGTTTTCCTATCGCGTTTTGATATCCCTAGCATTATACGTTCCATACTATGTTGAGTGGTTTTTAATTTCTGTTCCATTTTCTTTGTTACAGACCAGGTTTCGGAACCATAGGTCATTGCCGGTATAACACATTGATTAAAGACTTTTCTTTTAAGGCAAATTGGCATATTGCTCTTCATAATGTCATTGAAATTCCCAAAAGCGATCCATCCAGCTCTTGTCCTCCTTTTAAATTCTTCCAGTTGTTCATGATCCATTCTGACATGTTGCCCAAGGTAGATATACTGATCTACTCTCTCGATTTCAGAATTATCCATTATGATTCTTTGCTCTGTAGCAAATTTGTTGAACATTACTTTTGTCTTTTTCATGTTGATCTTCAGCCCTACTTTGTTACTTTCAGTGTTGAGATCGTTAAGCATATTTTCTAGCTTGAGGCCATCATCAGTGATTAGAATGATATCATCGGCAAACCTTAGGTGATGGAGACACTCGCCATCAATGTTTAGCCCTGTACTTTCCCAGTCTATTTTACGTATTATTTCCTCCAGTGCAGCGTTGAACAGTTTGGGTGAAATGGTATCTCCCTGTCGCACTCCTCTGTTAATGGGGAATTCATCACTGTCTTTGTGCAGGTGAATGGTTGCAGTTGCTTGGCTATACATTTCCTGAATTAGTTTAATGTAGCTATGGTGCACACCTTGTACCTGTAAGGCTGTTATTACTGCCTGAAATTCTACACTATCAAAAGCTTGTGCAAAGTCTACAAATGCCACACACAAGGGTTGTCTGTATTCGCAAGTCTTCTCTAATAATTGGTTTAGCTGTTTAGTTTGTGGAGATGGTCTGTAGTAGAGAAACCACTTCTGAATCCGGCTTGTTCCCTCGGTTGATTAAAATCTAGAGTTCCAGTGATTCTGTTTGTTAGAACTTTTGTAAATAATTTGTAGGTGTTTGAAAGTAAGCTAATTGGCCTATAGTTTTTAATATCCTTTATGTCTCCTTTCTTGTGGATGAGGATTATGATTGCATTGTTCCAGCTGTCTGGTGTTTGTGTTTTTACTAAACAGAGTGTAAACAGCTTGGCCAGCTTTTCTAAGATGACATCGCCTCCATCTTTAAGGACATCCACCAGCACCTCATCGCTGCCTGGTGCTTTACCACGCTTCATTTCTTGTAAGGTTTTAGCAACCTCATCTACTCCAACTGGAGTTATGTCCTCATCTGCATCTAGAGCAATGATTGGTGCATCAACATGGACCTTGCTGGAGTACAAGTGTTGAAAGAAAATCTTCACATGATTAATTATCTGGTCTCTGTCATGAATAACACTTCCATCCTCCCCTTCAATAGCTATCAGTTGTGATTTCCCACTGGAGAGGTTACGTTTGGTTGCTTTATAGCTGCTATTATTTGTTATGGTCTCTTGAACTTTCTTTATGTTGAAACTGCGAATTTCACTTTTCATACGTTTTCTTATTGTTTTACACAATTCTGTATACTCTATGCTATCCTTCTGTGTTGATACCTTCATCTGTCTCCTTTTTCCCATCAGATCGAGTGTCTCCTTTGTGATCTTGTCAGTTGTTTGATTTTCCCTTTTACCTGCTATCTCAAGAGCACAAGTTTGGACAGTGTGAGAAAATTTATTGTAGATATCATTTATATCTTCGTGGCTTACTTCATCCTGAAGCACTTGGAATCTGTTCCTTAGCTGTAATTGAAACTCATCCTTACGTTGTTTAAGTTTGTCCACATTTAGGCTGGCATTCTTCTTCCTTATTAGTTTACTTCTTTCTAGCTTGAAATTGACATGCATTTTAGCTCTCACAAGCCTGTGGTCACTTCCAGTATTGAAACGATTTAGCACGGAAACGTCTGTAATGATGTCCGGTCTATTTGTTAGAATAAAATCGATTTCGTTCCTGGTAGTGCCATTTGGGCTTTGCCAAGTCCATTTTCGATGTTCCTTTTTGTTGAAGAAAGAGTTCATTACCTTAAGACCTCTGCTGGAAGCAAATTCCAGTAGACGATCTCCCCTATCATTCCTAGTGCCTATTGCAAATTTACCTAGCATCATCTCACTATTATCTTCCCTTTTACCAACTTTAGCATTGAAATCTCCCATAACTTTAGTAAAATTTGCTTTGTCTTCATCAAGTAGTTTAGCAATTTCCTCATAGACCAAATCAACCTCTTCGTCCGCATGGCTAGAAGTTGGAAGGTATATTTGGATGATTTTCATGGTTTGTTTCTTGGAGATTTTTAGGATAATCTGGGATACTCTGTCTGAAGTGCTCTTGTAGCTAATGACATTGGATGCTATGGTCTTGTGAATAAGGAAACCCATCCCTCCTACGCTACTTTCCTCCTTTCCCCTTGTGTACAGCAAATGACCACTTTTTAGTTGTTGTAGATGTTCCCCACGGCGTCTAACCTCACACAATCCGACTATGTCCCATGTGATGTTGCCTAGTTCTTTTTCCAGATCATATAGCCTATCCTCTCCTAAAATGGAACGTACATTATATGTACAGATGGTCACATCCTTTAAGGAGCCTGTCCTAGCCCAGAGATTCTTAGCACCCTCTGCTCCTTCCTTACCACAGCCGCTCCCGTAGCTGGGCAATCCAGAGCTGCTGGGGACTGAGGGCCATTTCTTTCTTTGTGCTGCCATAGTCTTGAGGGGGTGTGGCCTTGACTCACCATGCTGGCCACAGTTGCATGTTGGTGAGTTGTGGATGCCGTTGATCAATTATGATTCCTCCGCCTTTAGATGGCATTTCCTCCATCAGGGTCCCACTACCCTCTCAGGTTACCTGAGTTGGCCAGGTTATTTTCCGCCGCCTGGGGCTCGGCGTTGGCGTTTGCTGGCAGTACTGGCTCACTGAGTGTATCAGTGTAACGCCACAGTAGCAGTCAGGTTCTAATACCCCTCCTGAGGTCATGACCTCACTGGCCAGACTGATCCTACTGGAATATATGCATAGCCAAACGGGAGGTTTCGGGTGCAAGACCCCCCCCCCCCATTTTTCATGATGCAGAAGGCGCCGCTAAACATAAAAAGAGCAATACACAAGAAAAAGAAAAATTATCAACGTAAGAAAAAGTAGAAAATATTTCAAAAAACCTGTGCCACCGACCAAAACTTGAAATGGGTCCCGCTTTATTATAACATTGATGCTGGAGAGGAGAGAAGGGAGGATGTTCTGGGGGTAATTGTCCATGGGGTTATTGTCCTCAGGTGTAATTGTCCGGGGGTAATTGTCCTCGGGTAATTGTCCGGGGGTAATTGTCCTCGGGGGTAATTTTCCGGGGGGGGGGGTAATTGTCCGGGGGGTAATTGTCCTAGAACGTCATGGAGCGATTATTGAAAAAAAAATAAATAATCAAAAGCATTTTTATCTTCTTCTTTCTTGTTTTTTACATAAAACTTATAGAAAAGTATTAAAACAAAATAATAAGTTATTTTGCATATACTGAAGAGTCAGTATTGAGAAGTTGGCTGGCAAATCAAGATTCATTAGATTAGAGTCCACAATGCTGGCGGTGATGAAATGGATGATGAAACGTGATGGATAATAACAGCCACTTTAGTGAGTTAAAATGTCCGTGAAGGCGAAGTTGATGATGATAAACACTTAATTTCAGCAATCCATGGGCTGACAGATGTTCTTAAGAATAGGTTAATGATCTTGATGAGAACGGAGAATTCTTTTCTCAAAATAAATGTTAATTGATGCAAATAATTGATGGTATACAATGCCCTTACATGAAGGCTAGAGTGAAAATCTGTGTTCTGATATGATGTGATCCTCGAAGAAACTGTCAGCTTATAAATATGAATGTTAACTATTCTGGAAGCTTCTAGTATTTACTTAAAAAGATCATTCTCCTTCTTTCTTGAAAAGTCCAATGCTAGAAGAATCTTGAATGACCTCAGGGAAATTAACAATGTAAACAACAAAGCTAATCCTATTGTCCTGCTAGCAGTCTCTATTGTCTGCCATTGGGCATTTCAGAAATACCACACATTACTCAGCCTCATGTAACAAAGCTGAGACATTATTCTTAATATGCAATGAACTTTCATATAGAAAAAATAACTACATGGATGAATATAATTTCTTTTTACAATTATTCTTATACATAGCATCTCACTAATAAAATGCCAGCGAGCAGCGTGAACTGAAAAATCTCCATACTGACATGAAACAGGGACAAACACTGTTTTGGCAGGATTGCTAATAAGATTATTTTAAAGAACGTCGCTTTGCATACTAGTAGCTTCACGACCATGGTTAGTACACCAGACGGTAAGATGGCACTAGGATCTAGAACAGGTGGCATCTATATCTTTTCTCCTGATAGTAAGCTTCAGCAGACAGTTCTGAAGGATGTTCGAATTGTTGGGGTGTGTTGGGGTGGGGTTCCTCTCTGATGGTCGATTTGTTGTGATTGATATTTCAAACAACATCACTCTGTACACACCAGAGTACACACAATTGAATGTAATGTTTAAAACACTAGGTCAATGTGAAGGTGGGGTTTCTGTTCTCACTGTTGATGGTCATGATCAGATCTATGTGAGCTACTGGGAAGTCATGAAGATTCAGGTATTTTCAACAGCAGGTGGGCAAGCAGTCAGTGAGATACCCTGCAACGGGTACAGACCATATCAAATCACAAGTTACGATGGTTCTCTGATCACATCATCAAATAATATTATATGACTCAAACGGAGATTCTTGCCATCTGATTGGTTGAAAGGTGTTCAATATTTGGTCCATTCTTTACTGCGTGCATTTTGTAATTTTCCATTGCACGGTGACCGTGCATTTTTTTTCCATTGCACGATAAGCGCACTAGTGCTCCCTCATTATAATCATGTGTATGTCTACTTTGTGTGTATGTGTGTTGCGTGTTTGTGTTTACGCGCATGAAGTTAGCGCAGATTAAACTGACTGTGCGCAATGCGCGTCACAAAACAATGAAAGCAAAGGGCTGATGAGCTGTCGATACATGGTGTAATCCACCGACTTGCAATTATCAGAGAAAAGGAGTTGATGGCAATAGGCCAACCTAATCTTTTTTATTCCGTTTTTACATTTAAAAAACTTTGTAACTTATATGAGTTGAATAAAACAAATAATGAATGTAAATATTTGTGCAAAGGAAAGAATATACACATTGATTATTTGTATACTATAAGATTGATAGACAAAGTGGGTGTTGTAAAACATTAATTAAACAAACGGCGTAGCTTCCTTTGCAATGCTGTATCTCTAAGGAATACAATCTTGATAGCCAAGATGGAGCTTGTTGAATATTTGGTGAGCATTGACGAGTATACAAATGAACTAAGGCACATTCAAAACCTTGTTACTGATTACAAGATTGAGAAGGCATGGCAGAATTGGTTTTATTTCCAGCAGTACCGATCAGGAGAGATCGCTTTCTGCACTCCGGATAGACTCTATAATTAATTATATTCTACTGAAAGTAAGAGATGACATCAACTTTGATGTACAATATCACAGAAGAGGGGGGGGGGGGGAGTGGGGCGATACCCACTGAATTGCCACTTTCTGCCAAATTAAGTTTGTGCATAAAACCTAGCAAGAAGAAGTTGTTGGATAATTTCTTTCTTATATCTCGCCCATGAAAAACTTACAAATTTTTATTTTAAGATTTGCATTTATCAAGCATCATCTTTATTATGTTTTTCCTGTGTTGGGAAAGTTCTCGTACTTATATTTTAGACTTAATGTCGTTAGATATTTCCATGATAAACCAAATGATTCTCTATTCATATACATGTATATTATTTTTGACTAGTAATGACCATGGTGGCAATGTGATATTTACCATTGATATATAAGAATGTATGCTCTATACTGTTTATTCGTGTATACTTGTAACTCTATTCATAAATTGGGATATTTCACGATTCTATGCTGTAGACCTAGACATTATTATAATGTGTAAATATATAAATATTGCCTTTATGTAAATGGTCTGAACTACACTCTTCAATATTTTTCGAAGTAGTTCAATGTGAAACACTAAAAAAATATTGCATTTTTGAAAATTGCACGAAAAATGCATAAAAAACAGTCAATGGATCTCGATTTTTATTTTCAGTTTTCCATATATCAAGCATCATCTTCATCATGTTTATCCTATGTGAGGGAATGTCTCGTACTTAAATATCAGACGTAATGTTAAATATACATATTTTATGGGAAATCAAATGATTCTCTATTCTTTGCCCTCTCTCTCTCCCTCTCGCCCCCCTTTCAGTACTTTATTCCTTCTCTCTTCCCTCTATTCTTTATCATGTCTTTGTTTTCTTTTTAGCTTTTAGTATCGTCCCGTATCTCTGTCATCTTTTTATCATTTCTCGCTATCACTCACCATCTTGTTATTATTTCCAATATTCTATTTTAGCTTATTGTATTTACACCTGCGAATGAGTCCCATTTCTCAAATGTTAAATATACTTTCTTAGGGGATCCACGCTCTACAAGCAATGCTTTTTAGTGGATCCCCTCATTTCCATATCAGATTCTGTTAAAACTATTCTACAAATATTTTGTAACTTGTAATTGATTTGTAATCATTGTTATCACATTTCATTTGTTTTGTTTATATTTATAATGTATGTTTGATTTGTATTTGCTTGTAATGTTGATAATGGAAATGGAAAATAAAACTTGAACTTGAATAAAACAGAGAAACTTATTATGTATAATAATCAAGATAGGTCGGAAACGGAGGAAGCTGCTAAGAAGCGAAGCTTGTAGAATGCAGCCTCCTATTACATATTCGTATGAACAATGTAAAGAAAACACATATTTATATGCATGCATGTGATATTTGTCTAGCAATTACCATGGTGGCAATTTGATATTTACCATTGATGTTACAACGTGCATGCTAGAGTAACTGTTTATCCTGTGTGAGTTCTTGTAGTTTAGACATCATGTTATTAGATATTTTATGAGAAATCAAATAATTCTCTAGTCATAAACATACTTTATATTTAACTAGTAATGACCATAATGGAAGTATAATATACCATTCATTTTAAAGATTTTATGCTGTACTATTTATGTATGTACTTGTAATGTATATTTTATGCATTGATCATGCAAATAGGAAGTAAAATCGTGATTCTTACGGTAAAAAAATATTCTCCGGTACAGAACACGCGTATATACTGTGTAAAATATATTCTGTTTATCTGTATTTGATATAGAACCGATGTAAACTACACTACTTCGATATATTCGACATGTTCGAAGAAGTTTAATTAGAAAATGCAATTATATGGAATAACTCGAATATGGAATAGAATAGCTTTACGGATAATAGCTTATTGTATTTCAGGCAATGGCACGAAATGTATATAGTAAAAACGCAGGTGAAATGAGTCAGTGGATGTCAATATTTGCCATCCATACAGGCCCGATGAACTTTTTATTGGTCCATCACTATTTTAAATCTATATTTGCATATTGCTTTCTAAACATTATAACTTTGCTAAAAAAAGAATTAAATGAAGCGAAATGAAAATTTTTGAGGGGCAAAATTCCTAAAATACCGCAAGCGAGCAAAATGCGGCTTATAGTGCAAACATCTAATTTTGTGATAGATTTCAACATAATATTCAGACGATAGTATATTAACTTCTTTTCCTCCTAGGTCGTGAAAATTTTGAGCAACATAACTCAATCAAATTTTACATTTTATTTAAGTTTGGAAAATTACTCAATAATAATTTCAAATTTCTGCACTAGATTTTGCCTTTTCAAAGGGATTCAATTCGATAGAAGATCACGTTAGATATGACTTGCTATTTCTGTGGAAAAAATGAAACTTTACATCATAATTAGTCGTATTCTCTACAGGTAAACTTATTTCAGTATAAATTTTATTTCATTAAGAGTCATGCAGTATATCCAGAATGAAGAGAAAATGTAATTAATTGGTTATACAATTGAGAAGAATAGTATGATCACTATACCATAGTCTAGATCTAGATGCCATCCAAAAATCGAAAGTTATATTGTACATATGTACCATATAACTTTTTAAAGGGAGGTCACGTGGTACCAATCCAGCCAATCACAGCTCGTATTTTACTACCACTATTTACTATATATATATATATAAAATTATATATCATGTATGTATGTAAATATATACATAAATACATGATATATAATTTATAATTCTTAGAAACTTGCTTTGCGTTTTATTTCTTCTGAAAATGTACAAAACCAAACATTATAATGTAAACGTTGGAAAGTGAATAAAGGAAATGAAATATCAAAATATGTGAAAGAGTAATAAGATACTGATAACAGAATGTCATAATTCATATTTGCTATAACTTGGCTGTTATCATTATTGTTATTGATCTGTTTTTTTATCTTTTAGCGATTTAATGAAACAACATACCTTAATTACGATAAGACAAATTATTCGTATAAAGTTGATTAATCAATATAATTGTTAAAAAATAATAATCGGTAGTAATATAGTATTGACTTGTTTAGAAAAAAATATAACGAAAAATGGAGAAAGATAGAAGTAAAGACATAAAGAAAGAGAGGTAGGGAGGAAACGGGAAGAAAGAAATAAATGGAGAAGGAAAGGAATGAAGGAAAGAAGGATGGAGATTTTTCAATAGATAAATAAGGAACGGAGGAAACGGTTTCTTGAATGTTGATAATCTTTTGAAAATGCCTGTCAAATTACAATGGACAGACTAGAGGTCATTGTCGAAAGTTGGTGGACCGTGACAGTAGGCCTACATCGCTTTAAGACTCGGACCGGACGAAACATATCTAACGTGTCGGTTGCCTAGCCAGAGTCTAGGACGACACTGCTGATTTGATTCACCCGATTTTCGACAAAGACAGTTTTGTTATGAAGAGCTATGGTCAAAAGATTATCTGTGTTGTAGAAAGTGGCTGCGTGGTTCATCTCTCTCTCTCTTTAGTTTCTGTTCTTGCTTATTTCTCACTAATTTTCTCCTTTTCTACTTAACCCTAAAAAGACCTGGGGGGGGGGGCTGATTCTGCCCCCTCGACATTTTTCGGCGGTAAATCTGTAACGCGAAAAGCTGGCGCCGCGCAAAGCCGTTCCATGACTTTTTGTTCAAGTCTTGGGCAACTTACTAATCACAATAAATGAATTTCATTTTGTTTATGATCAGAATACGGTCGCGGACAATTTTCATTGTAAAAAAACAATAGAAAACAAAAAGTCGAAAAACAAACAAATACATAAGAAATGTTAAAAACAGCAAAAATAGTTAAGAAAATGATTGTGATATTGATCTTGTTTTAGTACATTTGATTAGAATCCTACAAAGAGTCTGTCAATAAAAATAATGCAATTTAGAGGCCTTATTTAGTTAATTAAAGCAATCTTCGATTTTAGGCATAAATTAGTATAATTATGAGATTTCTCGGAAAATTTGGTCCTACAGTGTTGGAGATTATGCTATGGTGTGTGTCACGGCCCTATATTGGGGTCCGGAAAGAAAAGAGAGAGGTAGACTTGTGAACGGATACTCAGTACAACAAACCTTGACACTTTGAGTAAATTTTATAATATCATTTAATTAAGAAGTTCTTGTTCCAATATCAATTTACAACAGTGGAAAGGAGTTATTATTAATTACAAAAGCTTGGAAAACCTTATCGAACACTAGTGTGTTCAAAATACATTTGAGAGTTTGAATCATATATCAATTGAAGAGGAAAAATATTCACGGACTAAATAAAACACCCACACGCAATCACACACACGCATTCACACGAAACCTGATTATCAGTTCGCGGTAGGGTGGGGCCCCTTGGTTTTGAAACACGGTTCCAACTCTTGCCGGTGATGGCGCTGTCGTTATTTCTGCGACAAATCGGTGATCTGAACGGTGTTGCGACGTCCCAAAATGACGACCTTGAGCTGTCCTTGACGATCAGTATTGGCTGCATAATCGTACCCGATAGGGTAGCCGACTCCAGTCCCGACGATGGAACTCTATATTAAAACAATAATCCAAAATGTCTTTCGAGAAAAGGATCTTTGAGGTTAAGAATTATATTTACCCAAACAAACATTCGCATTCATCCTCAAGCATACATGCCAATCATGTCCGTTTGGATTACATTTCCTCATTTTACCTAACGCACTAAAGATCGAGGTAAACAAATCTTTTATGAATGAATCATTTCAAAAGATTAAACCATCCTTTCATATGCTCTTTAAAACATTTCATAAGAATAATAAATTAACAATCAATGATGGAAATGATCTACAAAAGATGCTTCTATCACATTATCTATTCATTTCTTCCGTTTTTCCATTAGTAGTAATTGAGTTTAATCTATAGCAATACTCAATAGCTGTTAATTTGAAATCAGTTCTATATTTAACATTCAAATGCTTTCAAAAGTCGTATTTTGCCTTAAAGATGGCGAGAGATAAATAAATACAATCATTGCTTACCACCGCAGTGAGTTTTTCAGATACACCAAAAAGGACGACTTCTCTACACGTCTCGATCATAAGTTGATATACAGTAATTATTTGGTGACTAAATAACTCGAAGATACAACTCAGGAAACATAAAAATGGCGACTGGCAGGAATTAAACTAAGACGACTACATGTCTTCACTCAACGAAAGCAAAAACGTAATGCCTTCTACTAGCTTGTACACCAACCAATACACCTTACCCGACGTATCAACTTGGGCGTGGCACATACGTGTACGTATATACATTTGTAAAGATTCAATTACGAGCCACGTACGCTCGGTGAACTAATTTGCATAATTACCATAGAGACGAGCGCTAAGAAAAAAAAAATCGGCGGCAATTTGCCACCAAGCTATTTTGCTAAACATTTGAATAGGCCCGATCATTGACCAGTATTTTGTTTCAACGTAAATATTAAGGAATTTTTTCCTCAGTTAAATTTTGGGAGATAAAAGTAAGAAAAAATATATTTTTAAAAAGATGACAATTTAGGAACTCGACTTGTGACAGTAACGAACGTGACAATTTTCGTCGCGATCGCGCGGTCGACGGCCGATATCATGGGGGGGGGGGCGGGGCTGAATCAGCCCCCCGTCTTCATAGACATCAAAATAGCCCATTCTACCTTTCTGTTTTACTTCTTCCCTCTTCAGTTCTCTCTTTGTTAGTTACTGCAAAATAAATCTAGATCAGAAATCAATCCCATTTTTAACAGTCTTGGATTAAGAAATAAAGATTAAACATATTGAAAAAAATACACAAAAGCGGAAAGATGAAATCCTCGGCTTTCTCATTGCATAAGACGACTTGCATGAATAAACATGTTTTACCAAAATACTACAAAATTTCATGTGTCATCACGTTGTATTTCCTCGTACGCTTTTGATGAGATTTCCATTATGTTCTTTGTCTAAATATCCCTTATTTTGTTCCAATCGTCGTATTTCAATTCTGAAGTATCACCCCCTTTAAGAATTTGAAATATGTTTGTCATCAGTTAGCCAGGGGCGGATCCAAGGGGAAGGGGCCCATCCAGCCCCCTATTTGGGGGCAACCTACAGAAAAGGTATTCTTTCGAACTAGTCAAAGAGTGAAACGCTGAAAAACAGAAAGAAAAGTAAGAAGGAGGTTGCATACCCATTTATATCGACCGGTCCGACCCTAAAGGCCTACTCGCAGTGGCACCGCGTCCGTTGGTTCACATGAACGCAAACCACGCTACCGCACCTGACACGTTTTAGCTGATATACAAACAAAACATACCCATCACCATTATACTAAAAGCGTATATTTTAGAATCAATGACATTGTATATGACATGACTATATTGGATTTATTACATTGGAATATTTCATTTGTTGACAGCATGCATGAATGTAAAGAAGAAGATTGGTAAGTCACCCCTACTCTACCATATCTACATTGATTAGTGCGTACCACGATCTTACTTTTCTATTTCAGTCATCAAGCTCCCAGCGTCAACTTTAGGTCATCAAAACGCCTTTTTACTTAAGAAGTCGATAATTTTTCACATAAGAGTGAATGACCTTAGAACGCTGAAATCGAATACGATGAGGGGTTTGATTTCACAAAATATTTTTGGGGAGGGAACCCAGATACTCCGGGCATGACGTATCTTTGATGTGTGTTACGCCCCCCCCCCCCAATTTACAAATTTCTGGGATTCGCTCCTGTTAATAAATCTTGAAAAGACGAGATGTCAAATCAGGATTTGTCTCCATGCAGGCAAGTAAGATCAATTTCTGCTTTTACATTTCTCTTTTATTTTCTCTTCTTTTCTTCTCCTTTCTTATATTTACTCCTCCATGTTTTGCCTATTGTTTTCCTCTTGTCTCTTTTTATCTCTCACTTTCCCTTTTTTTTACTTTTACGATTTTCTTTCTTTGGTCTTTTGTTCCTTTCTCTTTCCGTTTTTTCTTATTTCATTTCTTCTTTTCCCACCCTCTTTTCTTTTTCAATGTCTACTTTGTTTCTTCCTTTTTAACCTTCTAATTGAGCCTGTTTTTATCTTCTTTCCATCTTCTCTTTATTATTCCTTTCTTTCTTTCTTCTTTCTTTCTTTCTTTCTTCCTTTCTTCGTTCCTTTCTTTTATTCTTTCCTTTTTCATTCATTCATTTCTTTCTTTCTTCCTTTCTTTCTTTCTTCCTTTCTTTCTACATTTCTTTCTTTCTCCCTTTATCTATCTATTCATTTTATTTATTCCTTCCTTTTCTTTTTATTATTTATCCCTTCCTTTCTCCTTATGTCCCTTTTCCCTCCCTACCATATATTTCATTATATCCTACTTTTTTTCCTACAATTTATTGATTTATTTGTTTATCTTCTTTCTCTTATTTTGTTTTCGTTCTTTTCTTTTTTTCTCTAAACAAGTCAATAATATACTACAAGCATTCCGATTATTTTCAATCAGGTAAAAAAAAACACGCCATCAAAGAACCGTTACGCTGAATTGAAGTACATGAATTAAGCATGATTAAAGCATGTCAAAGGTTATTGGGAATTCCAAATCACTAAAAAAAGTAGGATATTGAACTCGAATTCGTAAACAACTGTAAATTTGCACACGATTCAGTACGCAGTACGCACCACCATTGTGAATTGATGTAGCCAAAATATCTATACTGCTACTACCAGACCCTGTACAATATTATTACTTCGATCAAACTGAGAAACATCGTTTTGAATGGACATAAGCAGATTGAGGTAAGAATATCGAATAATCCATGTATTTTCCAAAGATATTCTGTATCTATTTTACACATTCAAATGCCATATACATCAGAAACGTGTCAAATTTGAAATCACACTCTGATTGATATGGCTTGTTTAATGATTGTATCTTTAATATTACTGCATATCATTTTTCTTTAATAATAACGCAATTATTACCAGAGAGAAATGTAACATCTTTATTTATGAACAGACAAGATGGAAACAATTAAATTCTATAAAAATCGGTGTTTAGGGGTGATCAGACTTATTTTCCCAACCCGGAAGTAATGGGGAAAATGAAAAGGTAAATTGTCGATTCGTCTACTGCCAACTCGTCTACTCACCACATGGTCTACCTTAATTAAGTTTGATGCCATTCCGTCAATCAACATTTCGTCTAACAACCATTTGGTCCAATTATCGCTTCTTCTAATCACCAGTTCGTCTATTAGCATTTCGTCTCATAACCAGTTGGTCTAATATCCATTTCACTTTTACTCATTTTTTGCAATTAACACTAAGTCCAGTTAGACCAAATGGTGCACCTAATGGCTATTGGACGAACTGGTTATTAGATAAACTGGTGAATGAAAGAAATGGCAATTAGACCGTGTTGATAGTGGACTAACTGATGATAGACCAAATGGAAGTGAACGAGGTTGTAATTTGACTAAATGGCAATAGACTAATTCGAAATAAACCAATAAAAATACGTACTTTTGAAAAACAATATTATTCCTATTTCTCTTCTCTTTTCATTCCTTTCCTTTCACCTTCCCAATTTATTCCCATCTTCCCAAGTTCCTTTTCCCATTTCTCTTTCTCCTGTACGTCCCCCTCATTTTATCATTCCCAATTTCCCCTTGCTCCTCCTCCTTTCCCTATTCCAAAACCCCACGTGATCCTTTTATTACTCCGTGATGTAAGTCAAATGACAGATTCTAAGGTCCTTACGTGTTTATCATATTTCATTGTGTTCTGTAATATTTTTTTTTCAGTCTTATAAAAATCTAACCATGGCTGAAGCATTAAATACTGTCATCTCCAAGAGTACAAAGTGTCCAGTGTGTCTTTCTACATTCACCGATCCCAAAATCCTGTCATGTTCTCACACTTTCTGCAAAGCTTGCCTGGACAACCTCTTAGAGCATGTAGCGTGGCACGGTAACTCCCAGATCCGGTGTCCTGTCTGCAGAGCTGTAACCCAGGTCCCAAACCAAGATGTCGGTAGACTACAGGTAAATTTTGCTTTGAAGAGTCTAATAGAGGATATGAAGGGCCATCATCAGATTTGCACAAATTGTAAATCCAATGACAAGCCCCATGCTGATGTCTACTGTCAAGATTGTGACAAGTATCTCTGCACCTTTTGTCTTATTAAGCACTCCCAATGGGAAGGCTTTATCGATCATGAAGTCATTGCCATGAGTGAGATCTTATCAGGGAAGGTGTCTGTATGTAGATACCGTAAACGCAGGAAACACCCAAAAGAAGATGAGGATTACTTCTGTCCCACCTGCAAGAAGGGAAAAGGTGTATTTAAGAGAAACATTGGAAATAATGAGTTAGGCCTTGGTAAGGTTGCTAATGTAGTTGAAGAAGATGAGCTAGGCCTTGGTAAGATTATTCATGTAATGATAAAAATAATAGTTAGTTTTTGTTTAGTTGGTCTTGGTATGATTGTTAACGTAGGCCTAGATGAAAAGAACGTCGTTTTGCCTACTTACAATATTTTTAATGTAAAGCACGTTTCTTTGCCAGCTAAGGATAGTATGAATGCCATGGTTAGTACACCAGACGGTAGGATGGCAGTAGGATATTATACAGGTGGCATCTCCATCTTCTCTGCTGATGGTAAGCTTCAGCAGACAGTTCTTAAGGATGTTAACATTTTGGGGGTAGAGTTCCTCTCTGATGGTCGATGTGTTGTGATTGATACTTCAAACAACATCAGATTATACACACCGGAGTACACAAAATTGAATGTAATGTTTAAGACTCTAAGTCGAGATGAAGGTGGGTTTTCTGATCTCGCTGTTGATGCTGATGATCTGATCTATGCGAGCTACTGGGAAGCCAGGAAGATCCAGGTATTTTTAACAGCAGGTGGGCAAGCAGTCAGGGAGATACCATGCAACGGGTATCAACCAGAGAAAATCACTAGTTACCATGGTTCTCTGATCACTAAATCATATGATACTATCAGATTGATAGACAAACATGGTGCTGTACAACATGAATTAGAGAAACCGGTGAGCTTCCTTTACGCTGCTGTATCTCAATGGAATACAATCCTGACAGCCAAGGTGAAGCATGGTGAAGGTTTGGTGAGCATTGACGAGTATACGTATGAACTAAGACACATCCGAAACCTTGTTGATGATTACAAGATGGACAAGCCTAAGAGACGTTGGTATTACCTCCAGCAGTACCGATCCGGAGAGATCGCTTTCTGCACTCCGAATAGACTCTATATATTCCGCGTAAAATAATTGATGACATCAAAATTAATATATAATATCATAATTATTATCGCGGAAAATTGGGACCGGGAGGGGGGGTTATACCCACTGAGTTACCATTTGCTGTTATAATGTAGAAATACATAAAACAGTTGTTGGATGATTTCTTTCTCGTTTCTCAACCAGAAAAAGCATTTCGCTGCTTACATCTTTTTATTTCCTGTTTTGCATTTATCAAGCATCACCTTTATCATGTGTATCCTGTGTGTGGAAAATTCTCCTACATGGAAATCAGATATAATGTTATTAGATATTTCATTATAAATCAAAATGATTCTTTATCCATATACATGTGATATTTGACTAGTAATGATCATGGTGGTAGTGATTGTTATTTAAGGTCAAGTCCACCCCAGGCATGCCAGGAAAATGCTGACTTGAATGAATAGAGAAAAATCAAACTAGCGTAGTGCTGAAATTTCATCAAATTCAAATGTGAAATAAGAAAGTTATGACATTCTAAAGTTTTGCTTATTTTTCACAAAAACAATGATATGCACATCTAGGTGAGTCAGTCAATGATGTCCATCACCTACCATATCTTTTGTTTTTTTATTGTTGAACTATGCTATGTATCACTTGACAATAAGGACAAAATTAGCAAATTTCCCATTTCATATAATAAAATACAAAAGAAATGGTGAGTGGATGACGTCATAGTGTCCTCATTTGCATACCAGCCAGGATGTGCATATAACTGTTTTGTGAAATTAAGCAAAACTTTAAAATGTCATAACTTTCTTATTTCACATCCAATTTGATGAAATTTTCAGTGTTATGTTTGTTGGATTTTTATCTTTTTATTCAAATCAACTTTTTGTTGGGGTGGGCTTGTCTTTTAAAGAGTGTTTGCTGTATGCATGAATTGGAATATATCGTGATTCTATGCTATTATTCTATCTAGACATGATTACACTGTGTAAATATATAAATATTACCGTCATTTAAATGGTCAACACTCTTCAATATTTTTCGAAGTATTTCAGTTTGAAAATGCAATATGGAATATCTCGAATATGAAACACACAAAAAAATATTGTATTTCAAAAAATTGCACGGAAAATTGATAGAAAAAGCATAGTCAATGGATCTAAATCTTTATTTTGAGCTTTGCTATTATCAAGCATCATCTTCATCATGTTATCCTATGCAAGGGAATTTCTAGTTCCTGTACTCTAGACATAAATTTATTAGATATTTCACGAGAAATCAAATCATTCTCTATTCAAATACATGTAATATTTGACTAGTATTGATCAAGGTGGCAGTGAGGTTTTTATCTTTGATATTAAAGAGTGTATATAACTGTTTATCTATGTATAACTCTATTCTTTGCATAAATAGGAAAAATGATTATTATAATCCTTACAATGTATTTGTATTCTGCATTATGGTAGACATACTGTATATGTATAGGCCAACTGCGTACAGATAAATTTACCTGCTTTGATGCGGAAATGGTTTGAATTACAAAACTTATTTTTAAGTATATTGCTCAATGCAATGATAATGCACTTATATAGAATAAATCAATTGTGAAACGATAAAATAACTTTGTTGTATTTTAGACAATGACACAAAAACATATGTAGTATTAGCCTGAGGTTTTTAATAGGTACATCATTATTTTAATACTTTTTTATATTGCTTTGTATATATTTCAATTTTGTAAAAATTAACGAAATTAAATGAAACGAAAATAAATTGATTTTGACATAATATTCAGAACATGATATAATCAATAATGCAGTTTAAAATTTCTGCATTGAATTTTCCCTTTTGAAGAGAATTCAATTCGATAGAAGATCACGTCAGATATGATTGCTAATACCACGGGAAAAAATCAAACTGTATATCATTATTTGTTTTGTTGTCTACATGTAAACTTATAGCAGAAATTATCTTTCATTAAGAGTCATGCAGAATAACCTGAATATCCAGGTTGAAGAGAAAACGTTTTTAATTGGTCTTACCAAACTCATATGCAAGGGTTATACATTTCTTTAAAAAGTCAAATATATTTTCGAATTTTCAATTTGGGTTTCGCGAGAAGCATACAACACATGCCATTTTACACTTTGTTGATAAGGTTGCCCCTGCCTTGGATAATTACTTCAGCTCATGTCCCCTTTTTGTCCCTTTTGTAAATGTGTCTCTCACCTCTCCCTGCCTCTCTCTTTAGTTATCATATTATATTAAATTGCCATCTCTGTGTTGTTTATCTAATGTTCTTTGAATTCGTAATGAGGTACCTTAATTTACAAGCATTGCTTCACTTAGGTCTCCTCGTCTTCCTTTAAATTTTTTTCTTTTCTGTCTTAAGCTGTATAATGTATTTAAAAACGACGTTTTCTGCATAATCTGTTTATGTTTACCTGTATGTTATATTATTTACTCTGCTTATTGTTTCATACACACTTGTATGTTTGTCATGTATTCAAACTCAAAGTTGGAAGACAAATAAAATTGACTTATGAACTTATAAACTACCATTGAACAGGAAGATATGGTCCAACGAACGTAGAGGGCAGCAACACTGCCGAGGCAGGGTTGCTACCCACTACGTTCGTCGATATGATCCTTATGAATGCAATGTTTGCTCTTCGCACAAATATGGTCAAGAATAATAATATACAAATCTAGGAATAATAACATATAACTTTTTAATAGTTATGTTCTTTATTACATAATTTTTAGAAATTTGTTTTACGTTTTATTTGTTAAGATGTACGAACCCCAAAATTATATTGTGAATTTTGGAAATTTAATAAATGAAATGAAATTTCCAATTCTGGAAGAGTAATTATATGACATAACATCTTAATATTTAAAAAGAGCTAATGTGTTAAACATTTACAATACAGATCCATATTTTATTTCATTTTGCTGTTATTATTACTGTTTTATTGTATTGTATTTTTTCCGATTTTAATGAAATAAATACCATAGATGAGGACGTAACACAATAAAGTCTTTTTGAAAAATAGTCGGTGTGCCAGTAGTTTAGTATTGACTTGATTAGGAAAAAGGGTAGACAGAAAGAAATAAAGGAAGGAATGAAGGAAAGAAAGAAAGAAAGAAAGGAAGGAAAGAAGAAAAGAAAGAAAGGTATGAAAGAAAGAAAGAAAGGAACGAACGAATAAAAGAAGGAAGGAAAAGAGAAAATAGATAAGGAAGAAGGAAGGAAAAGAGAAAGAAAGAAAGAAAGAAAGGAAAGAAAGGTAGAAGAAATGAAGAAAAGGAGGAAATGAATAAGGCAGAAGGTAAAGAAAGAAAGAATTCAAATTACAATTAACAGACTAGAGGTCATTGTCGAAAGTTAGTGGACCGTGATAGTAGGCCTACATCGTCTAAAGACTCGGACCGGACGAAATATAACTAATGTGTCGTTTACCTTTATAGAGTCCAGGACGACACTGCCGATTTGATTCACCAATTTTTGACAAAGACTGTTTTGTTATGAAGAGCTATGGTCAAAAGATTCTCTGTGTTATAGAAAGCGTCTGTGAAGTGATTGTGAGAATGCCCTAATCAGGTGCGCTAGGGAGGAGGAACGCCTCATTTGCTATCTCGTCTTTTTCCAATCCAACCTGTCCAATGGCATTTCTCCTTACAAATATACAGTGCGTATAAAAAAGAACGAGACAGATTTGAAAAGTCTATAACATTTTTGTTTCAAATTATGATGTATATATTTTGGTGTTAATAGGTGCTCTGAAGTCTTATCTTTCTAATGTCATTAAAAAAATTAGTTTCGTTATATGCTTGAGCAAACACGGAATGCATTTGTCTGGGGTTAAGTTTTAGTATGTCATGAAAAAAGGAAGCTTGCACCAAAATGGCATAAATATGATGATCGGACGCATGGGTGTCGATCGGTATTCTTGGTTGGGGGGGATGATTGACACAAATGTTCTTGAGGATGGGGATATTTCAACATTACCCCCACTAAAATCACAAGTTAGGACATTTGGGAGTGATTGATATGCACGGTGTTCTTGGAAATTCCTTTATTGTTTTAGTGTACTATATTTGTATAATTTTTTTTTGAAAATTCAATTTGTGTTACAAGTAAGCCTATTCTAAACTCATACCGAGAAAAAAATGACAAAAATTGACTGGACCATGTACATAGTGATCTGTTTATTGAGCATGATGTATACATAGGGGCGTCGATCCATTTTTCAGATGGGGGCAAAATTATGAATCAACGTTCCAAAGGCGCTCGATCACAATATATATATATATATATATATATATATATATATATATATATATATATATATATATATATATATATATATATATATATATATGTATATATATATATAACTCGTGAGAAAGAGACACTTATCTCACCTTCACCAACAATGCGAGCACGAAGCGCGAGCTAAATTTTATTAGTATGTCATGAAAACAGGAAAAATGTAGTACCTGTTTAGGTTTGTTTGTAGTAACTCATGAGGAGGGTCGATACATGTATCTCACCAGAGAGGGAGCTGAAATTTCTTTATATTCTGAACTGAAAGCTTGATATTCTATGCATTTTTGGTACCAATGATTAAGATGGGTATCTAGAAGAACAATAGATGCGAGCGCGAGCTGAAAATTTTGATATTTTGATCTGGAAAAAAGGACACTTTAATGGAAGATATATATCCAACAAAAGATTATTGCAAAATCAAAGTTCTTTTGAGGTTTAGAATTGAAAACGGGACATTATATTCACCTATATAATCATGAAAAGTATGGGGTTTTGGTACATGATGCGAGCGCGAAGCGCGAGCTGAAAATTTTTGTATTCCAATCTGAAAAGCAGACATTTTGAGCATGATTTTAAATCAAAATCGAGTTGGTATCTCAATCTCGCTCGCTGATTTCAGTGTAGCATTACAATCTTATTTTATTTTTTAGTTGCACATGCGGAATTATGTGGGGGGGGGGGCAAAACGATATGTTTGCCCCCCAATATTTTCATTGGTGGGGTGATCGCCCCCTGCCCCCCCCCCCACCAAGGATCGACGCCTCTGTGTATACAACTTCTCTCTTAAATCTAACCTGACTGGCAATATCTTTATTCTTCTTAATGCATGATGATAAAATGCAGATTCGGACCAATTAAGACTAGCACAAATTACAACCTGTGTGGCTTCTCGTGCGCTATCGGGCTTACCGTCATTCCTTTATTTATCTTGCCACCCTTTTACTCCCGTTTATTTTTCCACCCTTTTGAGTTAATGATTTATTTAAATTAATTTATTCACCACTGGTGGGATGGAAGACCTTATCAACAAAAGTTGATTTTCGTTGGGGTCCTTTTATGTCATGTGTTAAAAAATATCAGATACATAAACATTTATTCTTTTTCATCTTGAACCTCCACCCATCTGTTTAATAGTCCTGAAAAAGAATGTTTTTATTGAATAACAATACAGTGCGTATAAAAAAAACGGGACGGATTTGAAAAGTCTATAAAATTTTAGTTTCAAATTATTATTTCTATATTTTGGTGTTAATAGTTGCTCTAAGGTCTGGCCTTTCAAATGCTATTTAAAAAAATAGTTTTGTTCATGCTTGAGCGAACACGGGACGTTTTTGTTGGGGGTTCAAAAAGAGGCTTGCGCCAGAATTGCAGAATATGAGCAATATGATGATCGGACTTCTGGCTTATTAGCAGACTTCCTCTTAACCTTTTCATTATCTTTGCCATAATTTTCAAATCATGCGGTCAAAATGCATTTTCAGATCTATTTATTTGCTTGAATTATTCTGTTATTTCTTTTTAATATGCTCTCTGTTAGGTTTGAATATTCCTTCTTCAAGCTAAAATTATTTTTTTCAACCGAATTATGGGAGAGCATGGATTTTTTTATTCAAATCCTTTCATTATGTGCTACAAAGATTATGGTGCCTTTTGAACAAAGCCACACAGATGGGTGGGCGCTCGGGTTGCTCCCCCCCCCAATTAAAAAAATCATGACCTAAAAAAGTGGACAGGAAATAAAAGGAAAGATAGAAAGTAAAATATGATATTATTTTCTGAATATTATGTCAAAATCTATCACAAAATTTGATATTGTAATAAAAAAAGTGGGAATATTTGCGTGCTCACTTCGCTCGCTCACAACTTTTTACCCCGGATCTGCCATATCTAGCTCCTTCAAAATTGACTCAATACACCGTTGTCATTGAAAGACATGAATCCCTTCCTGTGTTTCCTGTCAAGCAATTAAACTTGGTCAAGGAATTAATGACCCATTGAAAAATAGATTCATGTCTTTTAAAGGTACATGTACATTACATTGTTTGTTTCACATAATAAAACGATTTCAATAATCACAAGTTTTCCCAATTAATCATTCAAAACTTCTTGCTTGGGTTGACAAAAAAAATCTTCTTTAAATTTCTCAGTTACTTATGAAGGAAAATTAAAAAGGTAAGAGAAGATCAAATGAAAAAACGAAATAATTCAATTAAATAAATAACTTTGTAAATGAAATTTGAGAGCATAATTCGAAAATTGTGGCACAGATAATGAAAAGGTCAAGAGGAAGTCTCCTCATTAGCAAGAAGTCTGATCATTGTATTACACATTCTGCAATTCTGGCGCAAGCCTCTTTTTGAACCCCCAACAAAAATGTCACGTGTTCGCTCAAGCATGAATAAAATTTATTTTTTTAAATTGCATTTCAAAGATAAGACCTTAGAGCATCTATTAACACCAAAATATAGACATCATTATTTGAAACAAAAATTTTATAGACTTTTCAAATCTGTCCCGTTTTTTTTGATACGCACTGTATACACAAATTGCGAGGGAAACAAACAGATTGATGGCATACTATAAACATCATGATCAAACTTTTATTTTTTCATCATCATTATTATAATTTTTCTACCCTAAATTATTGGGGGGGATGATAATACAGGCCATCCCCCCACTTGAAATATTGGGGGGATATATCCCCCCGCCCCCCCCCCGTGATCGACACCCATGATCGGACGTCTTGTAATCATCCGACTACCTCCTAACCTTTTCATTTTCTTTGCCATAATTTTTAAATAATGCGGTCAAAATTAATTTTGTCTTAAGACTCGGACCGGACGAAATATAACTAATATGTCGTTTGCCTTTATAGAGTCCAGGACGACACTGCTGATTTGATTCACCGATTTTCGACAAAGGCTGTTTTGTTATGAAGAGCTATGGTCAAAAGATTCTCTGTGTTATAGAAAGTGGCTTTGAAGTGATTGTGAAAATGCCTAATCAGGCGCGCTATAGGGAGAAGGGGAACGCATTTATTTGCAATCTCACCTTGTCCAATGGAATGAATTTGTCCTTTCTTTCCTTACATAATATGATTCTCTTTATTTGCTTCGCATCTTTTCTTATTTTATCATCTCTCTCTCTCTCTCTTTGGTATCTGCTCCTTGCTTATTTCTCACTCATTTTCTCCTTTTCTACTTAACCCTGAAAAGACTGGGGGTTGATTCAGCACCCCTCGACATTTTTCGCGATAAATCTAACGCGAAAAGCTGGCACCGCGCCGTGCAGTTCCATGACCTTTTTTAGGCTTGCGTAACTTTTGAGACCAAATTTGCGACGGTCGGGTACATGGTTACAAAATTACGCAACATTTCGTAAGTGCATGTCGACCCATAATTGCTCTAAACCGCGAATGCAAATTGTGTTTTTAGGCAAAATTCATATATGTATCATTATTTTCAATTTTACTAATCAAAATCAATTAATTTCATCTTGTTTATGGTCAGAATAAAGTCACAGACAATTTCCATTGAAAAAAACAATAAGTCGAAAACATAGAAATACATAAGAAATTTTAAAAACAATGAAATACATAAGAAAAGAATTGTGATATTGACTTTTTTAGTACATATTTTGATCAAAATCCTACAAAGAGCCTGTAAATAAAATAAATGCTGTTTAGAGACCTTATTTTGTTAATTAGAGCAAATCTTTGATTTTACGCATTATAATTAGTATAAATAATGAATTATTAGATTTTTCGACGGCCTAAATTATGGGGGGGGGGGGGGGAGGCTGAATCAGCCCCCCCCCCAGTCTTCATAGGCATCAAAATAGCCCAGTCTACCTTTCTGTTTTACTTCTTCCCTCTTCAGTCTTTGTTTTTTGTTCTGTCTTTGTTTGTTACTCCTATCTTACAAAATAAACCTAGATCAGAAATCAATCCCATTTTTAACATTCTTGGATTAAAAAATAATGATTTCATATATTGAAACAAATACACAAAAGAGGAAAGATGATATCATCGGCTTTCTCATTGCATAAGACGACTTGCATGAATAAACATGTTTTACCGAAATATTACAAAATTTCATTTGTCATAACGTTGTATTTCCTCGTACGCTTTTGATGAGATTTCCAATAAGTTCTTTGTCTAACGTTCCCTTATTATTCTGTTCCAATCATTGTATTTCAATTCTGGAGTATCACCCCCTTTAAGAAATTTGAAATATGTTATAGTCATCAGTTAATCAGGGGTGAATCCAAGGAGTAGGGGCCCCTATTTTGGGGTGTCCTTTTTAAGTAGAGAGAAATCTTTAAAACAGAAAGAATGAGGTATCATACCCATGTTTAGATTACGACCTCGTAACGGCCGGCCCGACCCCACAGGCCTAATCGCAATGGCACAGGCATTCCGTTGGATCACATTATTGCAAAACCACGCTACCGGACACGTTTTAGCTGATATACAAACACAACTTACTCATCACTAAAAGCGGGTTTTTTTTAGAATTGGTGACATAATATATGACATGACTATATTGGATTTATTACATTGGAATATTTCATTGGTTAGCAGCATGTGTGTGTGTGTGTCCTGCAGGTTGCTTGTCCCTTTGAACATATTTTCTTCCTTGTTTAATATCTTTTCATTGTTTGTACTTGTTAATATATGTATGCATTTGTTATTTGTGTGCTAGTCCACTGATGGGGTTACCCTGGGTAAACAAAACGAAATAAATAAAAAAATAAATAAATGCATGAATGTAAAGAGGAAGACTTGGTAAGTCAAGCCTACTTTACCATATCTGAATTAATTAATGCGTACCACAATCTTACTATTCTACTTCAGTCATCAAGCCCCTAGCGTCAACTTTAGGTCATCATATGGCCCTTTTACTTATGAAATCGATAATTTTTTACATAGAGTGAATGACCTCAGAACGCTGAAATCGCATACGATGATGGGTTTGCAAAATTTTCTGGAAGAGGTCCCCTAGATCTCCCCGGAACGACGTACCTATTTGGTGCGTGTAAAAAAATCTTGGTATCCGCCCCTCTTAATTTCATCTTGAAAAGACGAAATGTCAAATCAGGATTTTTAGCTTTGTTACCTCCAGCCAAGTAAGATCAATTTCTGCTTTTTCATTTCTCTTTTCTTTTCTTCTTCTATTTTACTCCTTTCTTCTATTTCCTCCTCCATGTTTTGCCTATTGTTTTCCTCTTGTCTCCTTTTATCTCTCACTCTCCTTTTTTACTATTAAGTTTATCTAATTACTTTGATCTTTTGTTCCTTTCTTTTCCCGTTCTTTTCTTAGTTCAATCTTCTTTTCCCACTCTCTTTTCTTAATCAATTTCGACTTTGTTTCTTCCTTTTTCATATTCTAATTGTTCCTGTTTTTTTCTTCTTTCCATCTTCTATTCATTATTCTTTTCTTTATTTCTTTCTTCCTTCATTCTTTCTTTCTATCAATCTTCCTTTCTTTCGTTCTTCCTTCTTCCCTATCTGTCTTACTTTCTTTATCTATCTATTCATTTTATTCCTTCCTTTCTTTTTCTTTTATTCTTTCTTCCTTCCTTTCTTTCATTCCTTTTTCTTTCTTTCTATCTTCCTTTCTTTATTAATTTCTTTTCTTCTTTCGTTCTTCCTTCCTTCCTTCCTTCCTTTCTTTCTTACTTTCTTTTTTTCTTTCTTTATCTATCTATCTATCTATTTTATTAATTCCTTCATTTTCTTTGTTCTTTCTTCCTTCCTTTCTTTCATTCATTCTTTATTTCTTTATTTCTTTTTCTTTCTTTCTTTCTTTCTTTCTTTCTTTCATTCATTCTTTATTTCTTTCTTCTATGTTCCTTTTTCCGTCCTACAATTTATTTCATTATTTCCTATTTTCCTTCCTACCATTTCTTTCTTTATTTCTTTATCTCCTTTCTCTATCTTTTTTTCGTTCTTTTTTTTCTCTAAACAAGTCAATAATATACTACTAACATTCCGATTATTTTCAATCAGGTAAAAAAACCCACGCCATCAAAGAACCGTTATGCTGAATTGAAGTACATGAATGCACAATTAAAGCATGATTAAAGCATGTCAAAGGTTATTGAAAATTCCAAATCACTAAAAATAGTTCGATATTGAACTCGAATTCGTAAACAACTGTAAATTTGCACACGATTCAGTACGCACCACCATTATGAATTGATGTAGCCAAAATATCTATACTGCTACTATACTAGACCCCGTATATTATTATTGCTTTGATCAAACTGAGAAACATCGTTTTTAACGGACATAAGCAGATTGAGGTAAGAATATTGAATAATCCATGTATTTTCCAAAGATATTCTGTATCTATTTTACACATTCAAACGCCATATACATCAGAAACGTGTCAAATTTGAAATCACACTCTGATTGATATGGCTTGTTTAATGATTGTATCTTCAATATTACTGCATGTCATTTTTGTTTAATAATAACGCAATTATTACCAGAGAGAAAATTGTAACATCACTATTTATGAACAGACAGGATGGAAACAATTAAATTTTATAAAAATCGTTGTTTAGGGATGATCAGACTTATTTTCCAACCCGGAAGTAATGGGGAAAATGAAAAGGTAAATTGTCGATTCGTCTACTGCCAACTCGTCTACTCACCACATGGTCTACCTTAATTAGGTTTGATGCCATTCTGTCAATCAACATTTCGTCTAACAACCATTTGGTCCAATTATCGCTTCTTCTAATCACCAGTTCGTCTATTAGCATTTCGTCTCATAACCAGTTGGTCTAATATCCATTTCACTTTTACTCATTTTTCCAATTAACACTAAGTCCAGTTAGACCAAATGGTGGACCTAATGGCTATTGGACGAACTGGTTATTAGATAAACTGGTGAATGAAAGAAATGGCAATTAGACCATGTGGATAGTGGACTATCTGATGATAGACCAAATGAAAGTAAACCAGTTTGTAATTAGACGAAAGGGCATTAGACTAATTGGAAATAAACCACTAAAAATACATTCTTTTTAAAGCAATATTATTCATATTTCTCTTCTTCTCTTTTCTTTCCTTTTACCTTCCGAATTTATTCCTATCGTCCCAGGCTCCTTTTCCCATTCCCCTTTCTCCTCTCCCGCTCATTTTATCATTCCCAATTTCCCCTTGCTCCCCCTTTTCCTATTCCAAACCCCAGGTGATCCTTTTATTACTCAGTGATGTAAGTCAAATGACAGATTCTATGGTCCATGCATGTATATTATTTTTCATTGTGTTTCGTAAAAATTATTTTTCAGTTTTCTATAACCCAACCATGGCTGAAGCATCAAAGACTGTCACCTCCCAAAGTGCAGAGTGTCCAGTGTGTCTTTCTACATTCACCGATCCCAAGATCCTGTCTTGTTCTCACACTTTCTGCAAGATTTGCCTGGAAAACCTCTTAGAGTGTCACGGTAACTCCCAGATCCGATGTCCTGTCTGCAGAGCCGTCACGCAGGTTCCACACCAAGATGTCGGCAAACTACAGGTAAATCTTGCTTTGAAAAGTCTGATAGATGACATGAAGGGCCATCCTCAGATTTGCACTAATTGTAAATCAAATGACAAGCCCCATGCTGATGTCTACTGCCAAGAATGTGGCAAGTATCTCTGCACCTCTTGTCTTAATGCGCACTCTCAATGGCAAGCCTTTAATGGCCATGAAGTCATAGCCATGAGCGAGATCTCATCAGGAAGAGTTTCAGTCCGTAGATACCGCAAGTGTAGGAATCACCCGAAAAAGGATGAGGATTACTTCTGTTCCACCTGCAGGAAATTCGCTTGTTTCGAATGCGGTAGGATAAAACATAAAGACGAGGGACACCAGGTTGTTGAGGGAGCTGTTTATGAAGACAAACACATGAAGAAAATCGAAGACCTGAAATCAAAGGTGGACAAGAAAAGATCATGCTTTCAGAAGTACATTGATTTCCTAGATGACCAATGGAAGAGTGCTGACAATGCTAAGAAACGGTGTACTAAGGACATAAAAAAAGCATACGATGAAGCAGTCCGACAGTTGACAGACAAGAGAGAAAGCCTACAGAGAGAAGTCAAGGAAACGACTGAAGGAGTAGAGACAGAACTGGAAAGTATGAAGACCACGGCCCAGAAGCGCATCAATCAGTTGACGACCATTGCTGACATGGTAACGAAAAGAACGAAGATACCGTTAGATATGGATACTCTGGCTGCACACGACACTCTGTGTGAAGAGTTACGAGAGGTGTTGGATCAAGATGATCCTGACTACAAGCAGCCGAGAAAATCAAGCAAGAAGGGGAGAAGTGTATTTAAGAGAAACATTGGAAATAATGAGCTAGGCCTTGGTAAGATTGTTAATGGAGTTGGAAAATATGAGCTAGGCCTTGGTAAGATTATTCATGTAATGATAAAAATAATAGTTGGTTTTTGTTTAGTTGGTCTTGGTATGATTGTTAACGAAGGCCTAGATGAAAAGAACGTCGTTTTGCCTACTTATGATATTGCTCATATCAAGAATGTTCCTTTGCCAGCTAAGGATAGCATGAATGCCATGGTTAGTACACCAGACGGTAGAATGGCAGTAGGATGTCACTCAGGTGGCATCTCCATCTTCTCTGCTGATGGTAAGCTACAGCAGACAGTTTTGAAGGATATTGGAATTCGTGGGATAGGTTTCCTCTCTGATGGTCGATGTGTTGTGATTGATATGTCAAACAACATGAGATTGTACACACCAGAGTACACAAAATTGAACGTAATGTTTAAGACTCTGAGTAATATTAAAGGTTATTCTTCTAAGCTCACCGTTGATGCTGATGATCTGATCTATGTTAGCTACAGGATAGCCAATAAGATCCAGGTATTTTCAACAGCAGGTGGGCAAGCAATCAGGGAGATACCATGCAACGGGTATGAACCTCAGCAAATCACTAGTTACCATGGTTCTCTGATCATTATATCATATGATACTATCAGATTGATAGATAAACAGGGTGCTGTACAACATGAATTAAAGAAACCTGGTAGTCTCCTTTATGCTGCTGTATCTCAATGGAATACAATCCTGATAGCCAAGGTGAAGCATGATGAAGGTTTGGTGAGCATTGACGAGTATACATATGAACTAAGACACATCCGAAACCTTGTTGATGATTACAAGATTGACAAGCCTAAGAGACGTTGGTATTACCTCCAGCAGTACCGATCCGGAGAGATCGCTTTCTGCACTCCGGATAGACTCTATATTATATTCTACTGAAAGTATTGGATGACATCGACATTGATGCATGAGATAGCAATATCACAGAAGATGGGGGGGGGGGGGATGATCGATGCTCACTGAGTTGCCATTTTCTGTTAAAGTAAGCCGCTATTATATAGAACTACCAGAAACAGTTGCTGGATCATTTCTTTCTGGTTTCTTAACCATAAAAAGCATTCCGCTCCTTACAACTTTTTATTTTCAACTTTGCGTGTAACAAGCATTATCTTTATCATGTTTATCCTGTGTTGGGAAATTCTAGTCCTTGCATATCAGACACACTGTTGTTAAATATTTTATGACAAACCAAATGATTCTCTATTTATATATATGACTGTATATCATATTTGACTAGTAATCACCATGGGGGTTGTGAGGTCTTTATCATTGATATAAAAAAGGGTATAATATGCTATACAGTTTATGCGCGTATACTTGTATTTGTATGCATAAGTTAGAATATATCTTGATTCTATGCTATGATTCTATCTAGACATGATTATAATGTGTAAATATATAAATATTACCTTTATGGAAATGGTCTGATCAACACTCTTCAATTTTTTGCGAAGTACTTTAATTTCAAAATGCTATTATATTGAACAACTTGATTGTGAAACAATAAAAGAAAAATGTTGCCGGCATTTCAGAAAATAGCACAAAAATGCATAAAAAGCAACGTCAATTGACCTCAATTTTTATTTTGAGCTTTGCTATTATCAAGCATCATCTTCATTGTGTTTATCCTATGTTGGGAAATTTCTAGTTCTTGTATTTCAGGCATAATGTTATTAGACACTTTATGAGAAATCAAGCGATTCTTCATTCATTTACATATATATGTTATTTGACTAGTAATGACCACGGTGGCGGTAAGATGTTTATCATTGATATAAAAAAGTGTATATAACTGTTTATCTAGGTATAACTCTATCATTTGCATAAATAGGAATAATAATGATCATAATCCTTACAATGTATTTGTTTTCTGGTAGACATACGTATTATGTATAGGCCTAGTATTTACAAATAAATTTACCTGAATTTGATGCAGAAATGGTCTGAACTACAATGCTACCTTTTTAACGTACATAGTTCAAAACTTCAAATTGATAATGCAATTATTTGGTATAACTCGATTTCGAAACGCAAAAATAACTTTATTGTCTTTCAGACAATGGCACGAAAATTGTACAGTAATAGTGTAGGCGTAATGAGTTAAGGGATGTCAATTTGGGCCATTCACAAAAGTCTGATGTTTTTTTATAGGTACACCATTATTATTATTTTTATTGTTTTGTATATATTTGAATATTGTGAAAAAGAAATAACGAATTCAAGTGAAACTGAAATAATCGAAATAGATTTTGAAATAATATTCAGAATATGATATATTAAGTAATGTAATTTACAATTTCTGCATCAGATTTTTCCTTTTGAAGAGGATTCAATTCGATAGAAGATCCCGTCAGATATGACTTGTCATTACCATTGAAAAAAAAATCTAATTGTATATCATAATGTGTTGTATTGTCTGCATGTAAACTAATTTTAGCAGAAATTCTCCTTCATTAAGATTCATGCAGTTGGATTTGAACATCCAGGTTAGAGAGAAAACGATTTTAATTGGTCTTACCATTGAACAGGAAGATATAGTCCAACAAACGTAGAGGGCAGCATCACTTCCGAGTGTTGCTGCCCTCTACGTTCGTTGATATGGTCCTTATGAATGCAATGTTTGATGTTCGCACAAAAATGATCAAGATTAATGATATAAAAATCTAGGAATAAAAACATGTAACTTTTAATAACCCTGCTCACATGAGCTCTACAACACACGATTACTTGTAGAATCAGTTTATTCTATGATAAAACAATTATGTTCTTTATTGCAAGAATTTAAAGAGATAATCGGTCAACAATTTGATCATTCTACACCCGTTTGTATGATACTCTTGAATATATAATTGTTAGAATTCTTAGAATTTTGTTCTACGTTTTATTTGTTTTCAAGATGTATGAACCCCCAAATTATATTGTGAATTGTGGATTTTGAATAAAGGAAATAACATGTCAAAATCTGTAAAACAGTATCAATATAATAACAGAATATCCTAATTCAAAAAAGCTTATGTGTTATAAAACGCAATTCAGATCCGTAATTTAACTTAATTCAATTTGGCTGTTATTATCATTATGTTATTGAATTGTATTTTTTACCAATTTTAATGAAATAAAATCCAAGACAAATTATTCTTATATACTTGATTAATCAATAAAGTGTTTTTGAAAAATAATCTGTTTGCCAGTAGTTTAGTGTTAACTTGACTGTTTAGAAAAAAGGGAGAGATATAGAGGGAAAGAAAGGAAGGAAGGAAGGAAAGAAAGAAAGAAAGAAATAAGGAAGGAAGAAATAAAGGATGGAAGGAAAGAAAAGGAAAAAAGTAGTTTAGTATTGACTTGTTTTGAAAAAGGGTAGAAAAATAAAAGGAAACAAAGAAATAAATAATGAAGAAAGAAAGGAAGGAAGGGAGGAACGAACGAACGAACGAACGAACGAAAGAAAGAAGGAAGGAAATAAGGAAAGAAAAAAGGGAAAAAAGAAAAAAGAAAGACGGAAAGACATAAGAAAAAGAAAGATTAAAAGACGGAAGGAATGACAGAAAGCAATGAATAACGAAAGAAAGGGAGGAAGAAAGAGGGAAATGAATGTATTAATGGAGAGGAGAAGCATGAAACCCCTTCTTGAACGTTGATAATCTATTAAAAATGCCTGTCAAATTACAATGAACAGACTAGAGGTCATTGTCGAAAGTTGGTGGACCGTGACAGCAGGCCTACATCGTCTTTGACTCGGACCGGACGAAATATAGCTAATGTGCCGTTTGCCTTTATAGAGTCCAGGACGACACTGCTGATTTGATTCACCGATTTTTGACAAAGACTGTTTTGTTATGAAGAGCTATGGTCAAAAGTTTCTCAAAAGTTTCTCTGTGTTGTAGAAAGCGGCTGTGAAATGATTGCGAGAATGCCCTAATCAGGTGCGTTAAGGCCTTGTTGGAGCGGTCGTGGAGCGGAGAGAAAAAATCATCACCGCTCGCTACCGTTCATTATTTTCGATTTCGATTGTTTTTGTTTTGTTTTCGATTTTTGTTCTCGATTTTTTCCCCAATTTTGTGAGCGAAATTCGACCCTCTCTCCCTACCGCTCCACGACCGTTCCAACAACGCTCGGGCGGTGTGAACCACTGATCTCTCCCCTAGCTGGATATGCGGCGGGGGAGGTCCTTTGTTTGAAGCCCGCGAGTTCTATTGTCCGCCATACCAGTTCCCCCAAAAGGAATGCGATCACTCCATTAGCATGTGCATTGTGAGCGATACGCTAGCTGTCTGCACACTGAAGCTCTCATTGCTTTTCATACAAAACTTCATATATTTAAGGTGCCAGAATTCGCAATTTTCTTGAAACCATGGTACTTTCCCAGTATACATTTCGGAAACATAATTTTGAAGGGGTTGGCGTTTTTCTCACCTAAGAAGAAAATGGATGAAATACTTGACTTGACCTATTGTTTTCCTCTTGTCTCCTTTTATCTCTCACTCTCCTTTTTTACTATTAAGTTTATCTAATTACTTTGATCTTTTGTTCCTTTCTCTTCCCATTTTTTTCTTATCTCATTCTTCTTTTCCCACCCTCTTTTCTTTATCAATGTCTACCTTGTTTCTTCCTTTTTCATCTTCTAATTGTTCATGTTTTTATCTTCTTTCCATCTTCTATTTAATATTTCTTTCTTTCTTTTTTTTTTTCGTTCTTTCTATCTATCTTCCTTTCTTTGTTCATTTCTTTCTTTTTTCTTTTTTTTTTTCTTTCTTTCTTTCTTTCTTTCTTTCATTCATTCTGTCTTTCTTTGTCTTTTCATTTTATTCCATCCTTCCTTCCTTTTCTTTTATTCTGTCTTTCTTCCTTCCTTTCTTTCATTCATTCTTTCCTTTTTTTTCCTTCTTTTTGTATTTTTTTTATTTCCTTTCTTTCTTTCTTCCTTTCTTTCTCTCTACCTTTCTCATTGTGTTTTTTTTTTCCGTTCTACCATTCATTTCATTATTTCCTACTTTCCTTCCACCATTTTTTTTTTATTTCCTTCTTTCTCTATCTTTTTTTTTGTTCTTTTCTTTTTTCTCTGAACAAGTCAATAATATACTACTAACATTCCAATTATTTTCAATTGGGAAAAACAAAAAACTCCACCAAACAACCGTTACGCTGAATTGAAGCACATGAATGCACAATTGAAACATGTAAAATAAGGTTATAGTCAGGCAGCATATGTCATGATTTACCGGCTACTTCGACAAATTGGCTAATTCTGATTTTTTCACTTTTATATGATTGGTAACATCACAAGGAACAAGTTTCAACTTGGTGACAAATTTCTAATGGTCATATGACTGACTACAGCATGCCTGCACGATGTTGCCTCTTTTTCAGATATAATATAACCGTCACACATTAGAATTAACTGAGGAGCAATTGGAGCCCAACTTATCATATCATCCTCAATCCTAACCTCGTTATCTTATTCGTTAGTTAATCCAAATAAGATGATATGCATTTTTCTTAGGAGCTGGGAATACTGATCAATCAATGAGTTTACTCTGTTAACATAGTATTACACATACATGTACTCCAATACATTACAATAATTGCTGTTGATTAAAATATTCTGTACAAAGCAAATGGATGAAATATTTCTTTACTGTAACATATAAAAAAATAGTAAATTGAAAAGGGATTGAACTTGAATTGAATTTTTAAATTAAGAATCTCGGAAAGAGCTGGTTGCACTTATAACATCATGAAGATGATACGATTTTAAGGGCATTAGTGTCTGTCAAGTCGTTTCAAGGTATGCCTGCAATACCATGATACCACACAGTCACTGAATGTATTCGACGTCTCTGCATGTTTGAGCACATTTGACCCCTTTTATCTGATGGATAATGTCTTCTTATAATTAGATAGAGACTTTTCAAAATGAAGAACCAACTTCTATTTTGGCTACCAATGAAAGTTTGTTGACCTTTTGCCCTTTCCCTGACCTTGTCTTGACCCTTTATATGTTCTGGATTAGGAATTATGAAGCCGGGGGGGGGGGGGCACTTACATTGACGAGTGGATACCATGCGCGACCCCCAAAACACGTAAAAAGGATGTCTTTTATACGATAGGGCATGTTACGTACGTAACGTGATAAGGGTGTCAAAACACAAAAATAATGAAAAAAGGGTATCTATTTCGCTAGGAAAATTACGTGTTTAGGGTCGAATTTGCGGGGATGATAAAACAAATGAAAATGTTTTATAGAGGATGTCTTTTTTGCCCGAACACTCCGTGTTTAGAGTCCGATTTGCGTGAGGTGTAGAAGGTGGGGTTGTACTAAACCAAATAAGGTAAAGCAGACGACCGAAGGACCCGTAACAATAAAACATTCCTGTACTTGTTTAGGGTTCATTTCAGGGAATATTTGCCAAGAGTATCGTTTTGTTTCCAATATTTGTTAAGGGCAGGGTTTCA
Organism: Lytechinus variegatus; assembly: GCF_018143015.1. Taxonomy (NCBI): domain Eukaryota; kingdom Metazoa; phylum Echinodermata; class Echinoidea; order Temnopleuroida; family Toxopneustidae; genus Lytechinus; species Lytechinus variegatus. The sequence continues at coordinate 28,924,827 of NC_054748.1, read as the reverse complement.
CACGCCAATACTTGTTAAGGGGTGCATATTCAGAATATGGAAATCACGTGTTTAGGGTGCTTTTCGAGACCCCATGGTCGCGCATGGTGTCCACTCGTGAATGGAAGTCCCCCCCCCCCCCGGGTTCTGAAGATAAACTTATCAAAATCGAAAATAACGGGAAGTCATGAGTCACGACACCGACATAATATATGCTGCCTGACTATCATTGGGAATTCCAAATCTCTAAAAATAGTCTGATATTGAACTCGAATTCGTAAACAACTCTAAACTTGCACACGATTAACGATTAAGTACGCACCATCATTTCCTTTTTTGATGTAGCCTAAATATCTATACTGCTACTAGACCCCGTATAATATTATTGCTTTGATCAAACTGAGAAACGTATCGCTTATAATGGACATAAGTAGATTGAGGTAAGTATATTGAATAATTCACGTATTTTCAAAAGATATTCTGTATCTATAATACACATTCAAATGCCATATGTATCAGAAACGTGTCGATTTTGAGATCACACTCTGATTGATATGACTTGTATAATAATTGTATCACCAATATTTTGGACAGTCATTTTTTACAATAAAGCAATAATTAATTACCAGTGAGAAAATTGGAATATCACCATCTATGAACAGACAGGATCGAAACAATTAAATTATTTTTAAAAAATCGTTGTTTTAGGGGTGATCAGACTTATTTTTCCAACCAACCCGGAACTAATGGGGAAAATGAAAAAGGTATATTGTCGATTCGTCTAATAGTAATGCCAATTATTTCACTCACCAAATGGTCTACCTTAATTTAGTCTAATCACCAGTTCGTCTATTAGCATTTCGTCTCATAACCAGTTGGTCTAATATCCATTTCACTTTTACTCATTTTTTCCAATTAACACTAAGTCCAGTTAGACCAAATGGTGCACCTAATGGCTATTGGACGAACTGGTTATTAGATAAACTGGTGAATGAAAGAAATGGCAATTAGACCGTGTTGATAGTGGACTAACTGATGATAGACCAAATGAAAGTAAACGAGTTTGTAATTGGACGAAAGGGCATTTGACTAATTGGAAATAAACCAATAAAAATACATTTTTTAAAGCAATATTATTCATATTTCTCTTCTTCTCTTTTCTTTCCTTTCCTTTTACCTTCCGAATATATTCCTATCGTCCCAGGCTACTTTCCCATTCCCCTTTCTCCTCTCCCGCTCATTTTATCATTCTCAATTTCCCCTTGCTCCCCCTTTTCCTATTCCAAACCCAAGGTGATCCTTTTATTACTCAGTGATGGAAGTCAAATGACAGATTCTATGGTCCATGCATGTATATTATTTTTCATGGTGTTTCGTAAAAATTATTTTTCAGTTTTCTATAACCCAACCATGGATGAAGCATCAAAGACTGTCACCTCCCAAAGTGCAGAGTGTCCAGTGTGTCTTTCTACATTCACCGATCCCAAGATCCTGTCTTGTTCTCACACTTTCTGCACGATTTGCCTGGAAAACCTCTTAGAATGCCGCGGTAACTCCCAGATCCGATGTCCTGTCTGCAGAGCCGTCACGCAGGTCCCACACCAAGATGTCGGCAAACTACAGGTAAATCTTGCTTTGAAAAGTCTGATAGATGATATGAAGGGCCAACCTCAGATTTGCACAAATTGCAAATCCGATGACATGCCCCATGCTGATGTCTACTGCCATCTCATCAAGGTGCCTGTACGTAGATACCGCAAGTGCGGGAAACACCCGAAAGAAGATGAGGATTACTTCTGTTCCACCTGCAGGAGATTCACATGCTTCAGATGTAATGTTATGGAACATACGACAAAAGGACACACGGTCATCGACGGAGCTGCTTATGAGGACAAACACATGAAGAGCATCGACGACCTGAAATCAAAGGTGGACAAGAAAAGATCCTGCTTTCAGAAGTACATTGATTTCATAGATGAAGAATGGAAGAGTGCTGACAATGCTAAGAAACGGTGTACCAAGGACATAAAAAAAGCATACGATGAAGCAGCCCGACAGTTGACAGACAAGAGAGAAAGCCTACAGAGAGAAGTCAAGGAAACGACTGAAGGAGTAGAGACAGAACTGGAAAGTATGAAGACCACGGCCCAGAAGCGCATCAATCAGTTGACGACCATTGCTGACATGGTAACGAAAAGAGCGAAGATACCGTTAGATGTGGATACTTTGGCTGTACACGACACTCTGTGTGAAGAGTTACGAGAGGTGTTGGATCAAGATGATCCTGACTACAAGCAGCCGAGAAAATCAAGCAAGAAGGGGAGAAGTGTATTTAAGAGAAACATTGGAAATAATGAGCTAGGCCTTGGTAAGATTGTTAATGGAGTTGGAAAATATGAGCTAGGCCTTGGTAAGATTATTCATGTAATGATAAAAATAATAGTTAGTTTTTGTTTAGTTGGTCTTGGTATGATTGTTAACGTAGGCCTAGATGAAAAGAACGTCGTTTTGCCTACTTATGATATTGCTCATATCAAGAATGTTCCTTTGCCAGCTAAGGATAGCATGAATACCATGGTTAGTACACCAGACGGTAGGATGGCAGTAGGATGTCACTCAGGTGGCATCTCCATCTTCTCTGCTGATGGTAAGCTTCAGCAGACAGTTCTGAAGGATGTTAAATTTCTTGGGGTAGGGTTCCTCTCTGATGGTCGATGTGTTGTGATTGATGCTTCAAACAACATCAGATTATACACACCAGAGTACACAAAATTGAATGTAATGTTTAAGACTCTAAGTCAAGATGAAGGTGGGTTTTCTGATCTCACTGTTGATGCTGATGATCAGATCTATGTGAGCTACAGGAAAGCCAAGAAGATATTGGTATTTTCAACAGCAGGTGGGCAAGCAGTCAGGGAGATACCATGTAACGGGTATGTACCACAGCAAATCACTAGTTACCATGGTTCTCTGATCACTAAATCATTTGATACTATCAGATTGATAGATAAAGAGGGTGCTGTACAACATGAATTAAAGAAACCGGGTAGTTTCATACTTGCTGCTGTATCTCAATGGGATACAATCTTGATAGCCAAGGTGAAGCATGGTGAAGGTTTGGTGAGCATTGACGAGTATACATATGAACTAAGACACATCCGAAACCTTGTTAATGATTACAAGATTGGGAAGCCTGATAGAAATTGGTATTACCTCCAGCAGTACCGATCAGGAGAGATCGCTTTCTGCACCCCGGATAGACTCTATATATTCCGATAAATATAATGGATGGGGGGGGGGGTGATACCCTCTGAGTTGCCATTTTGTGCTTAAGTTAGCAGCTATTATTTAGAAATACAAGAAACGGTTGCTGGATAATTCCTTTCTCGTTTCTCACCCATATAAAGCATTTCGCTCCTTACATCTTTTTATTTCCATCTTTGCATGTATCAAGCATCATCGTTATCATGTGTATCCTGTTTTGGGAAAATTCTCCTACTTGACTATCAGACATAATGTTATTAGATATTTCATGAGAAATCAAATGATCCATATAAATGTGTAGAATATTTGACTAGTAATAATCATGGTGGTAGTGTGTTATTAAAAAATGTATATTATGCTATACTGTTTGTGCGCGTATACTTGTATTCTTATGCATAAATTGGAATATATCGTTATTGTATGCTATTATTCTATCTAGACATGATTATAATGTGTAAATACATATATTATCTTCATCTGATACGGAAATGGTCTGATCTACTAACATTCCTCGATGATTTTAGAAGTAGTTCAATATGAAAATGCAATTATCTGGAATAACTCGAATGTGTAACGCTAAAAAAAATATTGCATTTCACAAAATGGCACGAAATATGCATAAAAGGTCAACGTCAACAGATTTCATTTTTTTTTCAGCTTTGCTATTATCAAGCATTATCTTCATCATGTTTATCCTATGTGGGGGGTTTTCTAGTTCTTGTATTTTAGACATAATGTTATTAGATATTTTATGAGAAATCAAATGATTCTCCATTCATAAACATGTCTATAATATTTGACTAGTATTTACCATGGTGGCGGTAAGATGTTTACCATTGAAATAAAAGAGTGTATATAACTGTTTATCTATGTATACCTGTAATCTTTATCAAAAATAATAATTATCATAATCCTTACAATGTATTTGTATTCTGGTAGACATACGTACATGTATAGGCTTATTGTGTACAAATAGTTTTCACTGTATTTGATGCGGAAATGGTTTGAATTACACTACTACTTTTTTTAAGTATATAGTTCAATGCAATAATAATGCAATTATATGGAATAACTCGATTATGAAATAAAAAAATAAATTTATTGTATTTAAAGTGAGCCGCTATTATATAGAACTACAAGAAACAGTTGTTGACTCATTTATTTCTCGTTTCTCACCCATAAAAAGCATTTCGCTGCTTCTGCGTACATCTTTATATTTTCAATTTTGCATCCAACAAGCATTATCTTTCTCATGTTTATCCTGTGTGGGGAAATTCTAGTACTTGCATATCAGGCATAATGTTGTTCCTGACAAACCAAATGACTTTCTATTCATAAACACGGCTGTATATAATATTTGAATAGTAACGCTATATACGGGGTTGTGAGGTCTTTATCATTGATATCAAAAGAGTGTATATTATGCTAAACTGTTTATGCGAGCGTATTTTTATGCTTAAACTGGAATATATCGTGATTTGATACTATGAATCTATCTAGACATGATTATAATGTGTAAATATATAAATATTACCTTCATGGAAATGGTCCGATCAACACTCTTTAATTTTTTGCGAAGTACTTCAATTTCAAAATGACATTATATTGAACAACTTGAATGTGAAACAATAAAAGAAAAAAATATTGCCGGCATTTCAGAAAATGGCACAAATATGCATAAAAAAGCAACGTCAATTAACTTAAATTTTTATTTTGAGCTTTGCTATTATCAAGCATAATCTTCATTATGTTTATCCTGTGTTTGGAAATTTCTAGTTCTTGTATTTCAGACATAATGTTATTAGATATATCATGAGAATCAAATGATTCTCTATCCGTATACAAATATATACTATTTGACTAGTAATGACCACGGTGGCGGTAAGATGTTTACCATTGATATTAAAGAGTGTATATAACTGTTTATCTTTGCATGAATAGGAATAATGATTATCATAATCCTTACAATGTATTTTGTTTTTCTGGTAGACATGCGTATTAGTATAGGCCTAGTGTTTACAAATAAATTTACCTGCATTTGATGCAGAAATGGTCTGAACTACACTACTACTTTTTAAAGTACAGAGTTCAATTTGATAATGCAATTATTTGGAATAAGTCGATTTTGAAACGCAAATATAACTTTATTGTATTTCAGACAATGGCGCAAAAATTGTATAGTAATGGTGTAGGCGTAATGAGTTTAGGGATGTCAATTTTGGTCATTCACACAAGTCTGATTTTTTTTATAAGTACACCATTATTTTATTTTTTTATATTTTGCTTTGTATATAGTTCAATTTTGTGAAAAAAAAAACGAATTCAAATGAAACTTAAATAATCGAAATAGATTTTGATATTGAATAATGCAATTTACAATTTCTGAAACAGATTTTCCCTTTGTAGAGATATGACTTGACATTTACACGGAAAAACAAATCAAACTGTATATCATGATTTGTTTTATTGTCTACATGTAAACTAATTTTAGCAGAAATTCTCTTTCATTAAGAGTCATGCAGAATAACCTGAATATCCAGGTTGAAGAGAAAACGTTTTAATCGGTCTTACCATTGAGCAGGAAGATATGGTCCAACGAACGTAGAGGGCAGCAATTTTTTGATCTTCGCACAAATATGATCAAGAATAATGACATACAAATCTAGAAATAATAAAATTGAACTTTGTAATAATTCTGCTCACATGAGCTCTACAAAACAAGTTTACCTGTAGAATCAGTTTATTAAAAGATCAATTATGTTCTTTATTACAAGAATTTAAAATAATATAGGATATTTATATTGCGCACATTTCCACCTTGTTAGGTGCTCAAGGCGCTCCTATATTACCCGGCTAAGCTAGGCGTTCATAGCGCACACAGCTTCTTAAGGAATTACTTCCTACCGGTTAAAGAATTTAAAAGAGATTCGATCATCAATTTGATCATTCTAAACCCGTTTGTATGATACTATCGAATATATAATTATTAGAATTTTGATCCACGTTTTATTTGTTTTTAAGATGTATGAACCCCCAAATTACTTTGAGAATTGTGGAAATTGAATAAAGGAAATAAAATGTCAAAATCTGGAAAAGAATATCAATATGATAAGAGAATATCTTAATTAAAAAAGCTTATGTATTATAAAACACTTATAATTTAGAACCATATTTAATTTGATTTGCTGTTATTATCATTATTGTGTTATTGAATTGGTTTTTTTTACCGATTTTAATGAAATAAATACCTTTGATGAGGACAAGACAAATTCATCTTATATATTGATTAATCAATAAATTGTTTTTTTGCAAAATAATCGGTTTGCCAATAGTTTAGTGTTGAATTGTGGAGAAAAGAGAGAGAGAGATAGAAGGAAAGAACGAAATAAAGAAAGAAAGAAAGGCAGGGAGGAAGGAACGAGAAAATAAATAAGGAAGGAAAAAAGGAAAAAAAGAAAGAAAGAAAAAAGAAAAAAAAGAAATGAAGAAAGGAAGGAAGGAAAGAAAGAAAATGGAAATAAAGAAAGGAAGGACGGAAGGAAGGAAGAAAGAAAGGAAGAATGGAAGGAAGGAAAGAAAGAATAAATAAGGGAAGGGAGGAAATAAATAAGGAAGGAAGGAAAGAAAGAAAGAAGGAAAGAAATTAAAAGAAGGAAGGATGACAGAAAAGAAGGAATAAAGAAAGAAAGAAACAAACAAACAAAACAAAAAAGAAAGGAAGGGAGGAAAAAGGAATGAACGGAGGAAGAAAATAAATATAATGATAGAGAAAGGAAGCAGGAAACCCCTTCTTGAACGTTGATAATCTATTGAAAATTCCTGTCAAATTACAATGAACAGACTAGAGGTCATTGTCGAAAGTTGGTGGACCGTGACAGCAGGCCTATCGTCTTAAGACTGGGACCGGATGAAATATAACTAATGTGTCGTATGCCTTTATAGAGTCTAGGACGACACTGCTGTGTATATTCACCAATTTTCGACAAAGACTGTTTTGTTATGAAGAGCTATGGTCAAAAGATTCTCTGTGTTATAGAAAGCGTCTATGAAATGATTGTGAGCATGCCCTAATCAGGTGCGCCAGAGAGAAGGAGGAACGCCTCATTTGCTACCTCGCCTTACTCCAATCCAACATGTCCAATGGAAATTTGTCTTTTCATCTTTACATAATATGATTTTCTTTATTTGTTTCGATTCTTTTCTTCTTTTATCATTTCTCTCTTTAGTTTCTATTTCTTGCTTACTCCCCACCTTTTCCCTCCCTTTCTACTTAACCTCTGTCTATTTTACTTCTTTCCTTTTCCCTCCTATATTTATACACTTAAAATGCTGGGCAACATACTGTCTACTGTGTTGGGTAATGTTGGTAAAAATATATATTCTAGGCAATTAGCCTATTATCCAATCATAGAGCTATTACAGAGCAAATTTATTACCCAGTTATTAGTTTTATCATGGAGCTATTACATGGAGCTATAATTGGGCAGATATTAACGAATAGTTGTTTGGACAGTATGTTGCGCGTGGTTGGTTAAAAGTTTGGCATTTTTTGCCAAACTATTTTAAAAGTGTATCTTTCCCTCCTTGGTCTTTCTTGTTTTTCTCTTTGCTTTTTACTCCACTATATATCTCTATCCACTTAATATCCTTACTTTTATGTAACTTTATTTTTTACCCTTGCTATCTTACAAAAAAGCCTAAATCAAAAATACACAAAAGGGGAAAGATGATATCATCGGCTTGCTCATTGCATAAGATGTATAAAAAAAAACTGTTTCACCAAAATACTACCGTATGTCCTTGTACGTTTTTGATAAGATTTTCAGTATGTCATTTTGTCTAATTTACTTTCTAATCATTGTATTTCAATCCTGGAGTATCACCTCTTTAAGAACTTTAAAGTATGTTGTAGTCATCAGTTGATCAGGGGCGGATCCAAGGGGAAGGGGCCCATCCAGCCCAGCCCCCTATTGGAGGCAACCTGCAGAAAAAGGTGTCCTTTTTAACTAGAGATAAACGTTTAAAAAGGAAAAAAATGAGGTATCATACCCATGTTTAGTTTACGACCTCGTAACGGCCGGCCCGACCCCACAGGCCTACTCGCAATGGCACCGCATTCCATTGGTTCACATGAACGCAAACCACGCTACTGGACACGTTTTAACTGATATAAAAACACAACTTACTCATTACTAAAAACGTGTTTTTTTTAGAATTAGTGGCATTATATATATGACATGACTATATTGGATTTATTAGATTGGAATATTTCATTGGTTGACAGCATGCATGAATGTAAAGAAGAGGACTTGGTAAGTCACGCCTACTCTACTATATGTACATTGTGTGATGATTACCACAATCGCACTTTTCTATTTCAGTCATCAAGCCCCTAGCGCCAACTATAGGTCATCAAAACGATTTTTACTTTACGAAATCGATAATTTTTCACATAGAGTGAATAACCTCAGAAACGCTGAAATCGCATAAGATGAGGGGTTTAATTTTCACAAAATTTTCTTGGGGGATGGCCCCCAGCTCGATCTCCCCGGCAGGAAGTACCTTTGGTGCGTGTTACACCCCCCCCCCATTTAAAAATTCTTGGGATTTTCATCTTGAAAATACGAGATGTCAAATCAGGGTTTTCAGCTTAGTTGTCTCCAGCCAAGTAAGATCAGTTTCTGCTTTTTCATTTCTCTTTTCTTTTCTCTTCTATTCTTCTCCTTTCTTGTATTTTCTCCTCCATTTTTGCCTATTGTTTTCCTCTTGTCTCCTTTTATCTCTCACTATCCCTTCTTTACTATTAAGTTTATCTTACTTTGATCTTTTGTTCCTTTCTCTTCCCGTTTTGTTTTCTTCTTCAATTCTTCTTTTTCCGCCCTCTTTTCTTTATCAATGTCTACCTTGATTCATCCTTTTACATCTTCTAATTGTTCCTGTTTTTTCTTCTTTCTATCTTCTCTTTATTATTTCTTTCATTCTTTCCTTCTTTCTCTCTTTCTTTTTTTCTTTCTTTCTTTTTTTTCTTTCTTTCTTTCTCTCTTTCTTTTTTCTTTCTTTCTTTCTTTCATTCTTTCTTTCTTTCTCTCTCTTTTTCTTTCTTTCTTTCTTTCTTATATATTTTCTTTCATTTTTTTCCCTTTTCATTAATTTACTCCCTAATTAATTTTAATCATGTAAAGGTTATATCATTTCTGACAAACAGGCGACATCGTGCAGGCATGCTCATTGGTAGTCATGGATGTCCATTATGCTGATGTGATATATTCTGACCATTACTCGATCTCTGGAGCCAAGAAGTAAAGTAATACACATTTCTGGCGCTGTGCTGTTCTGAGCTGATCATTCGGGGCCCTTTTGCATTTTGAAAAGTGATATTCAAGGATTTCGTGCATATTTTTGTTAAATTATATTCATTTTTCAGTAAAAATGTAGGTCTTCACAATTTCCAGGGGCAGCCCCCCCCCCCCTCCCGCGGAACCAAGAACGACAAAAAATAAACAAACATCTATGCACGTCACTATTGTAAGAACTGGTATTAAGCTTAGTTTCACGCTTATTAAATGCTCTGAAAAAACACACACTTGATAAAATAGTACATGCCGTGTTAATGACAGCACAAAATCAGAAATGTGTCCTCTTTCTTGGCTCCAGAGATCGAGTAATCATGGTAATGGTAGACTATATCACATCAGCATGACGGTTACCCATGACTGACTACAGCATGCCTGCTCGATGTTGCCTCTTTGTCAGATAATAGAAATAATATAACCGTCACACATTAGAAATAATTCAGGAGCAATTGGAGCACAACTTATCATATCATCCTCAATCTTAACCTCGTTATCTTATTCGTTAGTTAATCCAAATAAGATGTTAGGCATCTTTCTTAGGAGCTGCAAGGGAGCACTGATCAATCCATGTGTTTATTCTGTTAACATAGTATTACACCAATGTACTCCAATACATTACAATAATTGTTGATTAAAATATTCTGTACAACTCAAATGGATGAAATGTTTATCTACATATCAAAGACTTGTAAATTGAAAATGAATTGAACTTGAATTGAATTCCTAAATCAAGAAACTCGGAAAGAGCTGGTTACACTTATAAGATCGTATGAAGATGATACGATTTTAAGGGCATTAGGGTCTGTCAAGTCGTTTCAAGTTATTTCTGCAATGCCATGATACCACACTGAAATTATTCTATGTCTATCTCTGTTTAAGCACATTTGACCCCTTTTTTATTTGATGGATAATGTCTTCTTAGATAGAGACTTTTCAAAATAAAGCACCAACTTTTAGGATTCTAACCCCTTTTGGTGTATTTTGGCTACCAATGAAAGTTTGTTGACCTTTTGACCTTTCCCTGACCTTGTCTTGACCCTTTATATCTTCTGGATAAGGAATTCTGAAGATATACTTATCAAAATCGAAAATAAAATGTACACACATGCAAACAAAAAAAAACGCAAAGAAAGAGAAAAAATATCTTTCTTAACACCTTCATTGTAATTTGCCATTTAATGAAAGTTCGTTGACCTTTTGACATATGCGGTCATAACTTCCTAACGGGAAGTCACGAGTATATGATTGCGTACACTTTTTTTGTTCAGTATAACAAAACAAACAATCTAATATATGACTCGACACAATCGGGAAAATTTCAAAAATTGACCCCCATTTTGACACCTAACATGGTCAAGATGACCATTAGAAATTTGTCACCAAGTTGAAAGTTGTTCCATGTGATGTCATCAATCACATTTAAGCGAAAAATCAGACTTAGCCAATTTCTCGAAGTAAATGACATATATATGCTGCCTGAGTATTAGTGGGAATTCCAAATCTCTAAAAATAGTTTGATATTGAACTCGAATTCGTAAACAACATTGAATTTGCACACATTCAGTACGCACCGTCATTTCCTTTGTTTTATATGTAGCCTAAATATCTATAGTGCTACTACTAGACCCCGTATAATATCGTTTATAATGGACACAAGCAGATTGAGGTAAGCAATTCATGTATTTTCCAAAGTTATTCTGTATCTATGAATCAGAAACGTGTCAAATTTGAAATCACACTCTGATTGATATGGCTTGTTTAATGATTGTATCTTCAATATTACTGTATTGTCATTTACCTTTGATAATAAAGCAATAATTACCAGTGAGAAAATTGGAACATCACCATCTATGAACAGACAAGAAGGCAACAATCAAATTATATATTTTTTAAATCGTTGTTTTAGGGGTGATCAGACTTATTTTCCGACCCGGAAGTAATGGGGAAAATGAAAAGGTAGATTGTCGATTCGTCTACTACCAACTCGTCTACTCACCAACTGGCCTACCTTAATTCAGTCTAATGCCATTCCGTCCATCAATATTTCGTCTAAACAACTATTTGGTCACATAACCATTTGATCCAATCATCATTTCATCTAATCACCAGTTCGTCTTTTACCATTTCGCTTCATAACCAGTTGGTCTAATAACCATTTTATTTTCATTCATTTTGTCCCATTAGCACTAAGTCCAGTTAGACCAGATGGTGGACTTAATGGCTATTGGATCAACTGGTTAATATATAACCTGGTGAGTGAAATAAATGGCAGTTAGACCTATGGATAGTGGACTAACTGATGATAGACCAAATGATAGTAAGTGAGTTTGGAAATTGGACGAAATGGCATTAGACTAATTCGAAATAAACCGATGAAAATACATACTTTTTAAAACAATATTATTCCTATTTCTCTTCTCTTTTCTTTCCTTTCCTTCCACCTTCCCAATTTATTCCGACCGTCCAAAGTAGAAGGGGAGAGAAATAGGGTTCCCATGCACCCTATTGATATATATTTTTAATCTACATTTTTGTAATCCTTATAATGTCTATTCAATGAATTTTGACGTTCCCGAAAACGAAATATTTTCCCATGGGATTAAAATCCAAGATGGCATCCAAAATGGCCGCCATATCCATGGAATTTGGATTTTTGTACATAGATTCCGACACAAACATTCATTTGCCACAAAACTATAGTGTCATTTGAAAGATAACAAAATTTCTACAAGTTGATACTATTCATAGGTGATGAAAAGATAATTCGGCTGAGATTGAAATAAGAAAAGTGCATTTTTGATATTTAACCCCTCAAAAATGAAAATTTGCAAAATACATGATTTACCATAAGTCTAAGGGAAATATAATTATTGCCTTGAAAATTTTTGAAAAAAATTGTCTAATATACAATCATTAAGTGGACGAAATTCCAAATTGATATCATTTTTCCTTACAAACTTATCTCAAACCTGAAAATTCAATTTTCAGAAATGTAACTTTTTTAATGCATATCGAAGACTTGGATATACTAATGTATATTATCATATTTTCAACCCCCAAAATGGAAATAGGCCTTAAATATCTATTATTTTGTTGGTATAAATTTTCTGCAATCCCTTTATTCTTCAATTTAAAGTCGGGTGATATAATGTTGTTTTTGAAAGAAGTAAGACTTTTGGCCCAAATTTGTATGTTTTTGGTAAAAACAAATTGCACATGCGCTGATATTGATCAGATTTATTATGAATAGCAGTAATAAATGCACAATGTCAACATTCGATATGCATGATATGAAAGATGTATCAACCATAATATCGGCAGGCTTGATGCCAGCACAAGTATCTTCATTTGCTTAGATAGAAGGAAAATATGCTAAATATATTAACCGATTTTGCGCTTTAAGTTAGGCCAAAAAGCAACCTCATCATACTTAGGATTTCCCACAGGGGAGCAAAACCGTCCGCCAAAAAAAATATTCAATCACGGATAAAGGATTTTGTGCTCTAAAAAAAGTCTTCAAGTTCTCGTTAGGGGGAGGGGGGTGGGGTGGGGGGTGGCGGCAGGGATAGGTCCCTTGCATGGGTTGTGACTCATCAGTGGGGCAGTCTGCATGCCCCTGCCCCCCATAGGTACGCTACTAATCCTCAATGTGGCAGTCACACCTATGAAAACGATTGCAAAGTGATTAATAGTAAGTCATTCAAATAATACAATAGCATTGATCAGCCTCTCGCATCGATTTTGTTAGTATGGCAAGCACAACGTTATGTAGAGTATGTGATGTGCATGGTAATAAAAATATATCTGATTCAGAAGAATGTAAAGACGAAAAAAGTGTTTCTGTACATCATAAACAAATTTATTATTTATTTAATGAAGTCTCTTTGAAACAGTTAAAAGATATACTAACACTGCAGGTAATAGACATGAAGTTCTAACACATCAATACACAACTCAAATGAACAGGATGAAACTACATGTATATGCTCCCACCTTATCTGTATTTTGAATCTCTGGCCTGTATTCTGAAATCAAGTTTATCTTCGAACACGAAATCAGTGTCATATTAAAGATAAATAAATTTTCTACAAGTTGATGTTTTTCATAGGTGATGAAAATGTATTTTGGCTGAGATTTTAAGAAGAAAGCTGCATTCTTGACATTTTCCCCCAAAATAAAAAAATGCGAAATAAATGATTGACCATGAATATAAAGAAAATAAAGGGATTGCCTTGGAACTGTCTAGTAAACTTGCCTAACATTCAATTATTAAGAGGACGAAATTCCAAATCGATATCATTGTTTTTTGCAAACATGATGTCTCAAGCTTGAAAACCCAGTTTTCAAAAATTTAGCTATTTTAATGCATTTTACAGACTTAAATGTACTTACGTATATTGTCATTATCTTTATCACCCTTTTCCATTCCATTACTAGGTGTTTCTAACCTACACTTATTTAATCCGGGAGCTGTATACTGAATGAAGATGCAAGGTTGAAGATGAAGGTGCAAGATTGTAGATTTAGACTTGTTTTAGTGAATTAACAATTAATAGCATATAGTTTTAGTGTAGCAATTTAACAATTAACCAATTAACAATTAACCATGCCAAAAACGCAAAAGTAGAAAATGTGATAAAGAATCAGTACCACGGAAAGGCCTCTTTGTAAAATGCATTTCACAACTTTTATCATGTCAAAACTTAAGCTTTGTGGTTCTTAGGGAGGACTTAGCCAAGCTTTGACAGACAGGCAGTCAATCTGAAAACTCATCGGCAGGCTCATGTGCTAGATTCAGAAGAATTTTATTCTCTTTGAGAAAAGAATATCCGGAAATTTCTTGTTTGCCATCCGTTCAACCGTGATGGCAGTTTTGGTTGCCAATGTCACTCGGGCAACCGCTAATTTTGAGACCTGCTTTGGAGTAGGGATGGTGGATGGAATTTACCTCACGTTTGATTTGTTCCTTCTCTGTATTCCTCCGTTTGGAGGTGGTGTTTGCATGTATATAAACCGTAACATTGAGTATACTCTAAGGAGTGATCTTATTGATAACTCATTAGAAGCAACTTGGATCGAATTTTCTCCTGACAAGGATAATAAATTAATTGTCGGTTGTCTATATATAGGCCACCTGATGCCGACGACGTATACTCAGAAAAAATACTAGATACAATAGAAAAAATAAGAAACGTGAATGAAGAACTGATTCTCCTTGGTGATACAAATATTGATTATAGAAATAATGATTTACAACCCAATAATCTTATTGCTAATATTGAAAACTTATTTCTCCTCACCCAACTGGTTGATAAACCAACAAGGGTTACTCTTACGTCATCAAAATGCATTGATCATATTCTGAGTTCGATTCCAAAAAAGCATAGTATGTGTGATGTAGCAAACATTTCACTAAGTGACCATTACTTGATATATACATGTGTTAATTTTAAGAAACAAACAAAGGATCATACCGTCAGGCGTTTTAGAGATTATAAACATTTTAATGAATATGATTTTATCGAAAGATTGAAAAATACCAAGTGTTTCGATGTTATCGGTAATAATTTATTAAAGGACTTGTGTGTTCAGACAGCATGGACAAAATGGAAGGATGCTTTTCTAGAAATAAGTAATGAATTTGCTCCAATGAAAGAAGCAAGAATGAAAAAGCGATTTAATCCCTGGGTAACCCCAGACATCGTTAATCTAATTTATAGGAGAGATTATTTAAAACGTAAATTTGATACTTCTAAATGTCAAGAAACTCTAAATGAATATCGGAGAATAAGAAACAAAATTACTAGTATGATAAGGGAAAAGAAAAAAGAGTACTACAATAATATATCTCATGAACACAACAATGATCCAAAAAAACTATGGAATGAGTTACACGCTGTAACAGGCAACAATAAATATGAGAATAACACATGTGAGGTTGACTGTGATGAAATAAACAAGCATTTTGCAAACATTTGTCAAATGATAGCAAACACTTTTCCTGAAAAAAAATTTGAATGGAAACATCCTGAATGTGTTTATTCTTTTGAATTTAGAAATATTGAGATAAACAAAACTTTAAAACATCTAACTCACCTTGACAAAAGCAGTAAGGTGGATGTTTTAGGCCTAGATACAAAATTATTAAATATCGCAGCACCATACATATGTGATTCTCTAACCCTAATCTATAATAAAAGTTTATCTTCTGGCGAAATACCCGACGACTGGAAAATAGCACGAACAACCCCGGTTTATAAAGGCAAGGGATCAAAGAAGGATAATAATAATTACAGGCCTATTTCTGTTGTGAGCCATGTTGCTAAGATCATCGAAAAAGAGGTTCAATCCCAACTATTGAAATACTTAAATGAACATGACATGATCAATGTCGACCAGTCGGCCTTTTTACCTAATCACTCTACCTCTACTAGTCTACATCGTATACTTGATGATTTTTATGAAGCCATAAATGAGAGTGAAAAGGTAGCTGCTTGCTTCTTAGACATTTCCAAATGCTTTGATTGCATTGATTATGATTTACTGATTAATAAATTAGAAAAATATGGAATACGTAGCAATCAGCTTGGATGGTTTCAGAGTTATATTGCTAATAGAAAGCAAACTGTACAACATCAAGGTAAACGCTCACAGATGAGGAACCTTACTATAGGTATTCCCCAGGGTAGTGCCCTTGGCCCCACCCTTTTCCTTATCTTTATTAATGATATTTTGGAATATGTTACAAATGGTTCATGCAATATATTCGCTGATGATGTGGTTGTTTATGTTAGTGGAAAAGATAATACTGATGCAAATGCAAAATTACAGGCAAACATGGTTGAAATCAATAAATGGTATGTTAATAACAGACTTCGAATTAATAAAGATAAAACTAAGGTGATGCTATTAAAATCAAAATCCTTAAATGAACTTAACATTTATATTGAAGGGCACAAGATTGAGCAAGTCGATAACGTAAAATATCTTGGACTCATGATTGATGATAAGTTGAAATGGAATGCTCACACTAATATTCTATGTAAATCAGTCGCATACAAAGTCCATATTCTTGCCAAACTTAGTAAATTTGTTAACTCTAACTTATTGAATATATTGTATAAATCCACAATTCAACCATGCTATGATTACGCATGTTCTGTATGGGGTAATTGCCCGGAAGTTTACAAAAAGAAATTGTTGAGAATACAAAAAAGAGCAGCACGAATTGTAACGAAAAACTTTGATTATGATAAATACAATGGAACTAAGTTAATGACTGACTTGTCGTGGCCAAACATTGAACAAAGATGCAACTACTTTCTTGCAACACTCATGTACAAATGCATTAATGGCACAGCTCCTGGAAGATTACGTAATGAGATTGAGATGTATTGTGACCGCCATGGTTTTAACACAAGAAACGCACATTCTTTAAATGTAATAATACCTAAACCTAAGCTAGAATTATTCAAACAATCATTTAAATATGCTGGTGCTAAAGTATGGAACGAGCTTCCACCCAGTCTCCAAAATGCAGCATCATTCGATAATTTTAAATTTAAATACAAGAAATTAATTCCCAAACCCTGATGTACAATTCATACGTACTACATTACCTGAGAGCTTTAATAATTAAGGAATGGATTTGTAGCTCAAAACCCGATATACAGTTTCATGTACTTTAACCTACCATTTTTTTCTAATACACTTCGATCCAAACCTTGTTTTCTTTTTCTTTTAGTACCTATATCTTTGTCGTAATTCTTTACAATTTATTATGTATTATGTTTTATATATCTTATAATTCAATTTGATTCATATAAATACATGGAACACAAGTGTTATGTATTCTCATACTTTAATGTAAATTATACCACTTTTTTTATTCCTATTACATATCAATGTTCAACTTGTGAATATGTTTTATTAGCCTGAGTTTTACCGATTTTTATATAGTTCTATAATAATTAATTCATACATTTCGTCCATGAATCGTGTACTTTTTTGGTTATTTAATACTTAAATTTAATTACATTTACTTCATTTCTTTGTATAACATATTGTAAATGCTCTTGTATTGCATTGTATCATTTCAAACACAATCTTTTAGATATTACTCTGATTTTTATCTCATCTATAATATATTATTGATTTACATGTATTTATGTTTTTAATGTCAGGACCATGATGTAAAACAGTTTTTAACTGATCTTGTCATCCTGTATAAATATATTTGAATAATACTTTGTAAGACCTGGGTTCCTCGCAGACTTTGAATACTTTGGCTGGTATCCAAGTGTGGTCTCTTGGACGTAGAACTCTCACTGGCTGCCCTACTAGCAGTGGTGGTAGATCAGAACTTGCATGTAAATAATGCACTTCCATCATCTTGTCTTGCCTATTCAAGAGAAAATCAATGGTGGTAGAATCTCTCGAGAAATATAGTGACTTGGCAATGTGGTCCTGATGGGTCTAACAATTAACATTTCTGCTGGTGATCTCAAGTTACTTTCGACTGATGTTGCTCTCAGGTTCATCATTGCTAGTTGAATGTCTTGGCCAGTCTGATAACATTTTGTCAACAGATTCTTGACTGTACGAATCATCCTCTGAGCTAATCCGTTGGTCTTGGATGGTGTGGAGAAGAAGTAATGTGCTTGATAATCCACTTCTTTTCTTCCGCTGCCTTGCTTGATGTTTCTGGTATGTTTCACACTGCTTTATCAACTGGTTAATGTCCTTGTTGATGTTTGGCATGAAGACTGTCTCACGAGCAAGTCGTCTGGTACTTTCGATTCCCATGTGTCCTAGGTGAAGCTGTCTAAGGATATCATTCCTCAGTGTCTTCGATATGATGACTTGACTTCCCTTGAAGAGTACTCCATGTGATACTCCCATGTCATCTCTGTACGACCAATACTGCCTAAGGGATTTCGGTGACTCTTGGATTGTTTCGGGCCAACCCTGAGTAAGTATCCGCCAAAATGATCTGAGAATTGGATCATTAGCCGTTTCTCTCTGAAGTTCTGTCCTCTTATGATGTCCGAAGAGTAATAAGTCGATCGCATATGCGAATCTCTATCCCAGGGTGACCAGATTTCACAAAATGAAATACGGGACAATTGACAAACGAAGATCAACAAAGAAGCCCCACACAAAGTGTAAAACTTGTGAAAAAATATAAAGAATTGGAAGAGAAGGTGAATGAAAGAATGAAGGAGAGAAAGAAAAGAGATGTTTGAGAAGGAAAAAAAAATAACGGAAAACAGAAAAAATAACAGAAAGTTAGAATAAAAGAAGGATGAAGGAAATAATAAAAGAGATAAAAAAGGTTTCCGTCATTCTTTGAAATGAATATAGAAAGAAAAAAAAGAAAGAAAGAAAGAAAGAGAAAGGAAGGGAAGATGAATAAATGTTTGAAAGACAAAATAAAGGAGATAATTAAAGGGGGAAAAGTAAGAAAAAGGAGGAAAGAAATAATGAAGGAAATAAACATGTTTCCTTCATTCTTTGAAAGAAAGAAAGAAAGAAGAAAACTGGAAGGAAGGAAGGGAAAGAAAGAAACAAAGAATAAGGGAAAAGAATGAGAAGGGGAAAAATAAAGAAAAGAAAAAAGAGTGGAAGGGACAAGGAAGCCAAGGTAATTATAAGGAAAGAAAAAATGAAGGAAATAAAAAAGGATATTTAATAAAGAAGGAAAGTAAGAGAAAGAAGGAAAAAAAGAAAAGTGAACAGAGAGAGAGAGAGAGAAAAGAAAATGTCTAGGAAAGGAAGTTAGGAAATAGATAGATAAAGGGTTTAGTGATAAAAATCAAGACATCATCGCGGCTAAGGCCGAATTGCGATGTATTCACAAGGTAATAAAGTCACAAAAAATATTTAAACAATAACACAGATAATTACAAAAATAAATAATACGGATAAAGTATTGGAAATAAAGATAGATGGAACAAAACAGGGCAAGCAGAAAGGATAGGGGAAATGAAAGAAAAAGGGAAAAGTTCAAACTTCAAGTAAACAAAAAAATCCAATGATCTAATAAAAATCATAATTTTATTTGGTGTTTTTTAAAATGTATTTTTAAAATTTGAAAAATTAAATATTTTAGAAATGAATAAGATTTCAAAGTGAAACAGTGTCGAACTTAAAAATTAGATGAAACATCGCCGCATCGTGCACACCAAGACTCAAAACGAAAGCTGAAACAACTAGATCTATAAAAGGTCAATAATGTGTTCCTCCGATTACATCTCCAATCATTAATCTGAGAATCCATAGTATAATTATAAGAATTTCCCGCTGATTTTGTGATTATTTTGGTGGAAAAACTGTTTATCATGTGAGATTGTTTTCACCATTGAGAATTTGCTTCGATCCTACATGCCTAGCTAGTAGCCTGCCACACACAGGCAGGAGGCCAGTTCGTTTGCAATGTATTGGGTAAGCAAGAAATCACCGCAGAACTTGCAAAAGTTTACAGTCATCGATTTAATTGTTGTCCCTGCTTCGTCAGCTGTTGGTTATTTAATAAAAATTCGTCACTTTTAAATGTATTAACTACATTTTGTTCAATATTCTGAAATACGGGACAAATAGGCGTCCCGGGAAGGGTTTGTCGGGACGCCGGGACGCAGGAGCAAAATACGGGACAATCCCGGGAAATACGGGACGTCTGGTCACCCTGCTCTATCCTCAGAGCAGATGGGTTTAACTCTGACACCTAACGGTACATCGCATGCTTCCTTGGGATTAGGAAGTCGACTCAACGTATCGGAAACGATCATGTCGCTTCCAGGTCAGTAATTGACTTGACACCTGTTTCCTTGGACTTTGATAAGCGATTGCTGTAGATGTGTGCTGGTGAACTTGTAAGAGGTTTTTTTCCGTATAATTTCCAGCATGCGAATCTCTAACCTCAGAGCAGATGGATTTAACTCTGACATCTAGGTGGAGGTGCCGTGGCCGAGTGGTCTCAGGCGCCTGGCTATACATGTAAAGTCCTGGGTTCGATCCCCGGCCGCGGCACCTATGCCCGTGAGCAAGGCATTTATTCTACAATGCTCTTTTATCCTGCTTTCAAATAAATGGAAATGCTCTATGCATTATTGGTAACTAGGTGTGAACTTGTTTGAAAAAAATATCTTTGAAGTCAATATACAAAATATATTTTAGCTCGAAAATCGAGCTTTCATTATTTTTTTTTCATTTACAAATTTAAGTGCTCTGTAAAATGTCCGTTTATGGTCTACATATCAGCATTTTAAGCTCACGCTGCTCGGTCATATTGTATGATTTGCCAAGTCCCTATTTTCTACGTGTATTCTATGATGTTTCATTAAACAAATGTTCTCATAATGCCCAGATTCTAGGTCTAAAACTAAAACATGCACAATGGCCTGCATGCTCTTTGTTCAAAGTGTACTTAAATTATCCAGTTTTACATTAGAATATCAATTACTGTCTGCTCACGCTTCACGATCGCATTATTAATGATACCCAATTAACTATATCTTATTTTATGATTTACAAAATATGAATAGAGTGTCCCGCTTTTAGGTCTAAAATCTCAAATTTCTTCCTCTCGCTCGCATCAATTGTTTAGTTACACACCTATCCCATTTATTAATACAAAAACTGCTTAGAATAACAATTTTTTAGGTCGGAACCCAGTCAGCAAACTATATGGGGCTCGTGTGGGTTATATATGGGCTCATCTGGGCTTGGATAATGGGCCCAATAAGGGCAGCTCATATGGGGCCCATATGGGCTTTGCACCATCCAAACCATCAGGGGCCCATATGGGTCATGTGGGTTTCATATGGGGGAAATCTGGTCAAGCCCACATGAAACCCATGTAAACCTCGCATGGCTCATCTGGGCCCCATATGAAAATGATACTGTGTTTTATATTGGTCCAATGTGGGCCCAATGTAGGTTCACGATGTTTCAATCAATTAAAAAAAATATATTAATTTGTGTCATTAAGGTGACTTTACAACACAATATTCTAATCCCTATCATTTTTCATATCCTATAATCCCACATTCTAACCCTAATTCGTATATCCTATCCTAATCCTATCCTACACCTAACCATCGAATCTTGTTATTGACTTCTATATATAGAGCGAGTTTGCTATACTTGACAGGCTATGGTTAATAACAATTTTCAATATTTAACCTTGAAAATTTTCTCCTGAAATTAAATGTTTCGAGTTTAAATTTTGTAGTAATAAATTACATATTTTTTCTGAAACTTTTCATGGTGGAAAAAATGGTGCCCTCCTGAAATAGCAAGGACCCCCCAGTGCCCACCCCCAAGAAAAAAATCCTAGCTACGCCACCGTTGACACCTGTATCCTTGGACTTTGATAAGCGATCGCTGTAGACGTGGTGGTGCTCTTCTAAGATGTTTTTTTTTCATATAATTTCCAGTGGTCTGTGATAGGTTATGACTGTGAATTCTTTCCCGAATAGATATGTACAATCGTTTGATACCAATCACAAGGGCTAAGGTTTATAATTCCCTCTCTATGTTTGTGTAGTTGGACTGTGCAGTGGAAAGACTTTTGGATGCAAACGCAACCGGTTTACCTTAAGTTCCTGAAGCAGGCATGCTCCTAGATCTTTCATCGATGCATCTACCTCGAGAGTTGTCTCTTTCTTTGGGTCATAGAATTGTAGACATGCACCTGATGATACTGCACGTTTCAGGCTGTTCAAAGAATGTTCATAATCATCGTCCCAGATGAACAGTCATAACGTGTGAAGAAGGTATCGAAGTAGTGCTGACTTCTCCGACAAATTTAGAAATGTATGCTGCTAGATATTTGAACAATCCTAGGCATTTCTGAGCATTCTCTTTGTCATTTGGTAATATGTTGGCTTCTGCCTTGCTAGGATCTGGGTAGATATCCGATCTAGTGCGCTTGGAGCCAAAGAAGTTGATAGCTTCTTTCTTGATTGTGAACTTGGAGCTGTTGAACACTAAGCCTTCTCGCTTTGCTGTCTCCATGAATAAGTACAGATTCTTGTCGTGTTCCTATTCCGTTCTAGTCCATTAGACGGTCTCATATAGGCCATGTACAAGACCTGGAAAAGTTGTTAAGTACAAGGTTTTTTGTTGATTCGTGTTCTAGGTGGGTATTGAAGTAAATTCAGCTTGGTTGCCACCTTGGCAACCTTGAGCAATTTTTTTTAATTAGCCTAAGTAGCATAATCATCTAATTAGCATATGTACGATATGTAATATACTAGTTCTCTTAAACCAGAAAGACTAAAAACATAAGCAATATCATTTTTCTAAGAGGTCCTGTGACGTTGTATCCATGCATTATAATATTTTAAATATCTAAGTTATGCAATTATCGTAATCAGCCTAATTAGCATAATGAGCTAATTAGCATAAGTGTAATACACTGTATATATGTATTTGTGGATGTCTATCCAGAAAATTCCCAATACGTAAATAATACAACCCTTTTATGGTTTTCTATAACGAGGAATTCATTTATGACATAATTTTTCCATTTTAACCAATGTAATCGCTATAATTAGCATATTGCACTAATTAACATATATGTGTGTAATATATATATATAAAATACATATTTCTTTGTCATTTCATATCGAGAATGCCCGAAAATGAATAATACAGCTATCCTATGGTTTTCTATGGCGAGGAATTCATTTATGACATTATTTTTCCATTTTAACCAATGCAGTCGCTGTAATTAGCATAATTAGCATAATCAACTTAATGCACTAATTAACATATACATATAGATTTACTTGTCAAAGTACTACAACAGCATGAAAACATAAATAATACAGCTATCCTATGGTATTATTCTATGAGAAATTCTTTTGTGAAATTATTTTTCCCGTTTAAAAAATGTTATTTTTGATAAGCGTAATTAGCATAATGCGCTAATTAACTTATTAGCAATATTTTACATATAAATATATATATTCCTTTGTCATTTTTTATCAAGAATGCCCGAAAACATGAATAGTACAGCTATCCAATGATTTCCTATGACTAGGAATTCACTTATGTTATTATTTTTTACCTTTTACCAATGTAATTTTCGTAATTAGCATAATGCGCTAATTAACATATATATATATATTCCTTTGTCATTTTATATTGAGAAAACATAAACAATTACTGCTATCCAATGGTTTTCTATGATGAAGAATTATTTTGTGACATTATTTTCCCCGTTTCACAAATGATTTTGTGTAATTAGTGCAATCAGTATACTGCGCTAATTAACATAATAAACAATATAATTACATATATATATATATATATATATATGTATATATATTTATATTCCTTTGTCATTTTATATTTAAAAATGTCGAAAACATGAATAATACAGCTATTTCATAGTTTTCTATGACGAGGAATTCATTTATGATATCGTATTTCACTTTAAACAATGTTAATGGTGTAATTAGCTTAATTGGCATAATGAGCTTATCAAAGTGGAACGCCTCTGGCAGTCTCGCCTGCATTACGCGATTTTATATAGCAGCAGTTTTGACTATGAAAACAGCTATTGCATAAAATATTCACGTAAGAACAATTCATATGATGCCCATTGATCCAAAATGGTCTTAGACCATCATCAAATGACCTAACATGTGTGCAAAACAATCCTTCATCCTTGATTACCCATATGTTTATGTTTCATGAACTAGATCCATAAACTTTCTAGGATATGATGCCAACGTTAAAAAATACCCCTAACATGGCCAAAGTTCATTGACCTTACCTTTGATCTTGGTCATTTATGCGCACAGGATATACAGGGATAGGCCTACATGGTTGCATTTATGTCCAAGTTTCATTTACATGTGGATCCATTAACTTTTAAAGTTATGACAATTCCACAAATACCCCCAACATGGCCAAAGTTCATTGACGCAAAGTGACCTTTGACCCAGATCATGTGACCTGAAACTCACAGAATATTCAGTATTACTTGATTACCCTTATGTTTAAGTTTCATGAACTAGGTCCATAGACTTTCTATGTTCTGACGACATTTCAAAAACTTATCCTTTGTTAAGATTTCGATATGTATTCCCCAAACAAGAGTTAATTGGCCGTAAATGACCATTGACCTTAGTCATGCGACCTGAAACTAAGGCAAGATGTAAGTAATGCTTGATTGATTTTATGTCCCAGTTTCATGAACTATCTTCGTATACTTTCTAAGTTATAATGACATTGACATTGCTTGGTGTATATGATATCAATGTTGACGACGCTGCCATCGCCGCCACTGTCGGAAAAGCGGCGCCTATAGTTTCCCTCTGCAATGCAGGCGAGACAATAACTTCAGTGACAACGAAATATATGTATTGCACCTGTATTTTAATTACCACTAACCATAGGATAGCTGTATTTTTCATGTTTTCAGGCACACTCGATATAAACTAACAGAAAAAAAATGAAAAAATGAAAATCCATAATTAATTGTTCGAAATAGACATGAAATGAATTACTCCGAAAATTTGGTTTGCCCAATTGATCGTGGGCCCGGCAGCCGCTGAGCAGGGCCAGATCGACGAGGCTCTATCCCTTTAATCGTTGAACGTCAAACAGGGTAGCAGCAACTCCCATCTTTTAACGTCTTTTGGTCTGACGCGGCCGGGGTTTGAACCCCCGACCTCCCGGTTGTGAGACGGACGCTCTACCAACTGAGCCAACACACTGGTCATAAGAATATATACTTGATATATTGCACATAGATGTTAATTAGAGCATTGGGCCAGTAATTCTAATTAAGGCATTGACATTGGTTAAAATGGAAAGTTACTGTCATAAATGAATTCATCAACATAGAAAACATTAGAAGACCTGTATTATATGTTTTCAGGCCGATGTAGACAGTACTTTGACACAGAAATCTATTTATTGCAAATATATATTAATTAGCGCATTATGCTTATTAAGCTAATTATAACAATAACATTGTTTAAAGGAAAAGATAATGTCACAAAAGAATTCCTCATCGAAAACTATAGGATAGCTGTATTATTCATGTTTTCGGGAATTCTCACTCAGTATAAAATGACAAAGGAATATATATATATATTGCACATATATGTTAATTAGTGCATTATGCTAATTATACTAATTACGACAATGACATTGGTAAAGAGGGAAAAAAATAATGTCTGAAATTAATTCCTCGTCGTAGAAAACCATGGGATTGATGTGTTATTCATGTATTCGGGCATTTTTTTTATATAAAATGACAAATGAATATATATGTATTAAACATATATGTTAATTAGCGCATTATGCTAATTATACTAATTACGACAATTACATTGGCAAAAGGGAAAAAAATAATGTCAGAAATTAATTCCTCGTCATAGAAAACCATGGGATAGCTGTTTTATTTATGTATTTGGCATTTTCGATAAAAAATGACAAAGGAATGTATATATTGCACATATATGGTAATTAGCGCATTGTGCTAATTATGCTAATTACGACAATTGCATTGGCAAGAAGGGAAAAATTATGTCATAAATGAATTCCTCGCCATAGAAAACAAGCATAGGGTAGCTGTATTGATCATGTTTTCATACATTCTCGATATGAAATGACAAAGAAATATCTATTTAAATAAGTATTACACAATCATGTGTAAGTGTTCATTAGTGCATTATGCAAATTATATTAATTACAGCAGTTACATTGGTTAAAATTGAAAAATAATGTCATAAATGAATTCCTCGCTATAGAAAACCCTAAGAAAGATGCATTATCTACATATCGGGCATATTTTGGATAGACATCCACAAATACGTATATATTACACTTAGACCAATTAGCTCATTATGCTAATTAAGCTGATTACCATACTTGCATGACTTAGATATTTAAATTGCTGCTATAAATCGATTCCTCGTCACAGGACCTCTTATTAAAATGACATTATTTATGTTTTTTAATCCTTCTGGTTTAAGAGAAGTAGCATATTACATATCGTAATATGCTAATTAGATGATTATGCTAATTAGGCTAATTAAAAAAAATGCTCAAGGTTGCAAAGGTGGCAACCAAGCTGAATTTACTTCAATATCCATCTAGAACGCAAATCAACAAAAAAACCTTGTACTTTTCAACTTTTCCAGGTATGAAAAATATCTACTGGACTATTCTCCCTACAATAGCTATGTCATCTGCATGCGTATGCAGCCTGGCGTATTCTGGACGATCTAGAAGATGTCTTTAATGCATATACCATTTGGTTTGTTGACCATTTTGGACTCTAACATTTTATGTCTAGTGTATCTTCACTATAAGCTAAAGGTTTTACTGGTGTTTGTTTCACTGATTCCCACTTTGAACTTTATATTGCCTTGGCAGCACGTACTGTGGTAGTGTTAGCACTTGCACCTAAGTCAACTTTTTGGTAGAGCTTTGTGTGACCGAATCTGTGGGCATATTATGTTAATGTTAGCTAATGCTACTGTACTGTACCTTCTTTAATTTACAACTGTATGTGGCCCATTTGGATGGACTGCCTTTAGATTGATAATGATCATGATCTGTGGTAGTATCATGTGCTGTGTCCATTTCGCTGATCGATTAGTTCTTTTGACCTTTCGATTTTGATTTTGATTTATTTTCTTTTGCTTAACGATCATCAGATACCATGTCAGATCTTCGGTCATCTGAACTATGATTTGGTTTTCGAGTATGATCACATTCTGTACACTACCGTGTGTTAGTCATACCAACAAAATCGATGCGAGAGGTTGATCAAAGCTATTGTATTATTTGAATGACACACCATTAATCACTTTGCAATCGTTTTCATGGGTGTGACTGCTACACTGAGGTTGCTTTTTGGCCTCACCTAAGCGCAAAATCGGTTAATACATTCCGCATATTTTCCTTCTATCTAAGCAAATGGAGATACGTATGCTGGCATGAAGCCTGTCGATATTCTTGTTGATATATACTCTTTTATATCGAATGTTGACATTGTGGATCTATTACTGCTATTCATAATAAATCTGATCAATAACAGTGCATGTGCGATTATTTTTACCCCCAAAGTACAAATTTTGGTCAAAAGTCTTACTTCATTAAAAAAGTTTATCACCTGACTTTGAATCGAAGAATAAAGGGATTGTAGTAAATTTCTACTAACAAAATAATTGATAATTTCGCATTATTCAAGGCTTACTTCCATTTTCTGGGTTGAAAATGTGACAGTATATCTTAGTACATCCAAGTCTTCGATATGCAGTAAAAAAGCTAAATTTCTGAAAATTGAATTTCTAAGTTTGAGACATTATAAGTTTGTAAAGAAAACTGATGTCAATTTGGATTTTCGTCCACTTAATAATTGAATGTATATTGGACAAATTCTTCTAAAAGTTTCAAGGCAATAACTATATTGTCCTCAGATTTATGGTAAATCATGTATTTCGCAAATTTTCATTTTTGGTAAAAACTCTAAAATGCACTTTTCTTATTAAAATCTCAGTCGGATTACCTTTTCATCACCTATGAATAGTATCAACTTGTAGAAAGTTCATTTCTCTTTTATATGACACTTGTTTTGTGGCAAATGAATGTTTGTGTCGGATTTTATGTATGAAAATCCGAATTCCATGAATATGACGGCCATCTTGGATTTGAACCCCATGGGATAATATTTCGTTTTGGGGAACATCAAAATTCATTGACTAGACATCATAAGGATTACAAAAATGTAGGTTAAAAATATATCAATGGGGTGCATGGGAATCCTATCTCCCTACCAGATTAAAGCTCCTTTTCCCATTCCTCTTTCTCTTGTCCCCCTCATTTTATCATTCCCAATTTCCCCTTGCTCCTCACCCACTTTCCTATTCCAAACCCCAGGTGATTCTTTTATTGCTCAGTGATGTAAGTCAAATGACAGATTCTATGGTCCATACATGTATGTTATTTTTCATTGTGTTTTGTAATGTGTTTTGTAATTATTTTTCAGTCTCATAAAAATCTAACCATGGCTGAAGCATTAAAGACTGTCATCTCCCAGAGTACAGAATGTTCAGTGTGTCTTTCTACCTTCACCGATCCCAAGATCCTGTCTTGTTCTCACACTTTCTGCAAGACCTGCCTGGACAACCTCTTAGAGTGCCGCGGTAACTCCCAGATTCGGTGTCCTGTTTGTAGGGTAGTAAACCAAGTCCCAAACCAAGATGTTGGCAAACTACAGGCAAATCTTGCCTTGAAGAGTCTGATAGATGACATGAAGGGCCATCCTCAGATTTGCACAAATTGTCAATCCGATGACAAGCCCCATGCTGATGTCTACTGCCAAGACTGTGGCAAGTATCTCTGCACCTTTTGTCTTAATAAGCACTCTCAATGGGAAGGCTTCATCGATCATAAAGTCATTAACATGAGTGAGATCTCATCAGGCAAGGTGTCTGTACGTAGATACCGGAAATGCAGGAAACACCCGAAAGAAGATGAGGATTACTTCTGTTCCACTTGCAGGAGATTCACATGCTTCAGATGTGGTATGATGGAACATAAAGACAACGGACACCAGGTTGTCGAGGGAGCTGTTTATGAGGACAAACACATGAAGAGTATCAAAGACCTTAAATCTAAGGTGGACAAGAAAAGATCGTGCTTTCAAAAGTACATTGATATTATAGATGAACAGACCAAGAGTGTTGACAATGCCAAGAAACAATGTACAAGTGACATCAACAAAGCATATGATGAGTCAGTCCGGCAGTTGACAGAGAAGAGAGAAAGCCTACTAAGAGAAGTCGAACAAACGACTGGAGGGGTAAAAAAAGAACTGGCAAGCATGAAGACCACGGCTCAGAAGCATTTCAATCAGTTGACGACCATTGCTGAAATGGTAACCAAGAGAACGAAGATACCGTTAGATATGGATACTTTGGCTGCACACGACACTCTGTGTGAAGAATTACCAAAGATCTTTGATCAAAAGGATCCTGACTATGCGCAGCTGAGGAAATTAAGAAAGAAGAGGCTAAGTGTCAATTTTGAGAGAAACGTTGGAAAAGATGAGCTAGGCCTTGGTCATGTTGGTAAGACTGTTAATGTAAAGAGCGTTGCCTTGCCTACTTGTCATGCTACTACCTTGACAACCATGGTTAGTACTCCAGACGGTAGGATGGCAGTAGGATGTAGTACAGGTGGCATCATTATCTTCTCTGCTGATGGTAAGCTTCAGAAATCAGTTCTGACGGATGTTCACGTTCGTGGATTAGGGTTCCTCTCTAATGGTCGATTTGTTGTGATTGATACTTCAAACGAGATCACATTATACACACCAGAGTACACAAAATTGAATGTAATGTTTGTGACTCGAAGTAGAAATGTAGGTGGGTCTTCTGATCTCACTGTTGATGGTGATGATCAGATCTATGTGAGCTACTGGAAAGCCAAAAAGATTTTGGTATTTTCAACAGCAGGTGGGCAAGCAGTCAGGGAGATACCATGCAACGGGTATGAACCTCGGCAAATCACTAGTTACCATGGTTCTCTGATCACTAAATCATATGATACTATCAGATTGATAGACAAAGAGGGTGCTGTACAACATGAATTAAAGAAACCGGGTAGTCTCCTTTACGCTGCTGTATCTCAATGGAATACAATCCTGATAGCCAAGGTGAAGTATGATAAAGGTTTGGTGAGCATTGACGAGTATACATATGAACTAAGACACATCCGAAACCTTGTTAATGATTACAAGATTGAGAAGCCTGATAGAAATTGGTATTACCTCCAGCAGTACCGATCAGGAGAGATCGCTTTCTGCACCCCGGATAGACTCTATATATTCCGATAAATATAATGGATGGGGGGATGATACCCTCTGAGTTGCCATTTTGTGCTAAAGTTAGCAGCTATTATTTAGAAATACAAGAAACGGTTGCTGGATAATTCCTTTCTCGTTTCTCACCCATAAAAAGCATTTCGCTCCTTACATCTTTTTATTTCCATCTTTGCATGTATCAAGCATCATCGTTATCATGTTTATCCTGTTTTGGGAAAATTCTCCTACTTGACTATCAGACATAATGTTATTAGATATTTCATGAGAAATCAAATGATTCTCAATCCATATAAATGTGTAGAATATTTGACTAGTAATAATCATAATGGTAGTGTGTTATTAAAAAATGTATATTATGCTATACTGTTTGTGCGCGTATACTTGTATTCTTATGCATAAATTGGAATATATCGTTATTCTATGCTATTATTCTATCTAGACATGATTATAATGTGTAAATACATATATTATCTTCATCTGATACGGAAATGGTCTGATCTACTAACATTCCTCGATGATTTTAGAAGCAGTTCAATATGAAAATGCAATTATCTGGAATAACTCGAATGTGTAACGCTAAAAAAATATTGCATTTCACAAAATGGCACGAAATATGCATAAAAGGTCAACGTCAACAGATTTCATTTTTTTTCAGCTTTGCTATTATCAAGCATTATCTTCATCATGTTTATCCTATGTGGGGGGTTTTCTAGTTCTTGTATTTTAGACATAATGTTATTAGATATTTTATGAGAAATCAAATGATTCTCCATTCATAAACATGTCTATAATATTTGACTAGTATTTACCATGGTGGCGGTAAGATGTTTACCATTGATATAAAAGAGTGTATATAACTGTTTATCTATGTATACCTGTATTCTTTATCAAAAATAATAATTATCATAATCCTTACAATGTATTTGTATTCTGGTAGACATACGTACATGTGTAGGCTTATTGTGTACAAATAGTTTTCACTGTATTTGATGCGGAAATGGTTTGAATTACACTACTACTTTTTTAAGTATATAGTTCAATGCAATAATAATGCAATTATATGGAATAACTCGATTATGAAATAAAAAAATAAATTTATTGTATTTAAAGTGAGCCGCTATTATATAGAACTACAAGAAACAGTTGTTGACTCATTTATTTCTCGTTTCTCACCCATAAAAAGCATTTCGCTGCTTCTGCGTACATCTTTATATTTTCAATTTTGCATCCAACAAGCATTATCTTTCTCATGTTTATCCTGTGTGGGGAAATTCTAGTACTTGCATATCAGGCATAATGTTGTTCCTGACAAACCAAATGACTTTCTATTCATAAACACGGCTGTATATAATATTTGAATAGTAACGCTATATACGGGGTTGTGAGGTCTTTATCATTGATATCAAAAGAGTGTATATTATGCTAAACTGTTTATGCGAGCGTATTTTTATGCTTAAACTGGAATATATCGTGATTTGATACTATGAATCTATTTAGACATGATTATAATGTGTAAATATATAAGTATTACCTTCATGGAAATGGTCCGATCAACACTCTTCAATTTTTTGCGAAGTACTTCAATTTCAAAATGACATTATATTGAACAACTTGAATGTGAAACAATAAAAGAAAAAAATATTGCCGGCATTTCAGAAAATGGCACAAATATGCATAAAAAAGCAACGTCAATTAACTTAAATTTTTATTTTGAGCTTTGCTATTATCAAGCATAATCTTCATTCATTGTCATTGTGTTTATCCTGTGTTTGGAAATTTCTAGTTCTTGTATTTCAGACATAATGTTATTAGATATATCATGAGAATCAAATGATTCTCTATCCGTATACAAATATATACTATTTGACTAGTAATGACCACGGTGGCGGTAAGATGTTTACCATTGATATTAAAGAGTGTATATAACTGTTTATCTTTGCATGAATAGGAATAATGATTATCATAATCCTTACAATGTATTTTGTTTTTCTGGTAGACATACGTATTAGTATAGGCCTAGTGTTTACAAATAAATTTACCTGCATTTGATGCAGAAATGGTCTGAACTACACTACTACTTTTTAAAGTACATAGTTCAATTTGATAATGCAATTATTTGTAATAACTCGATTTTGAAACGCAAATATAACTTTATTGTATTTCAGACAATGGCGCAAAAATTGTATAGTAATGGTGTAGGCGTAATGAGTTTAGGGATGTCAATTTTGGTCATTCACACAAGTCTGATTTTTTTTTTATAAGTACACCATTATTTTATTTTTTTATATTTTGCTTTGTATATAGTTGAATTTTGTGAAAAAAAGAATTCAAATGAAACTTAAATAATCGAAATAGATTTTGATATTGAATAATGCAATTTACAATTTCTGAAACAGATTTTTCCTTTGTAGAGATATGACTTGACATTTACGCGGAAAAACAAATCAAACTGTATATCATGATTTGTTTTATTGTCTACATGTAAACTAATTTTAGCAGAAATTCTCTTTCATTAAGAGTCATGCAGAATAACCTGAATATCCAGGTTGAAGAGAAAACGTTTTAATCGGTCTTACCATTGAGCAGGAAGATATGGTCCAACGAACGTAGAGGGCAGCAATTTTTTGATCTTCGCACAAATATGATCAAGAATAATAACATACAAATCTAGAAATAATAAAATTGAACTTTGTAATAATTCTGCTCACATGAGCTCTACAAAACAAGTTTACCTGTAGAATCAGTTTATTAAAAGATGAATCAATTATGTTCTTTATTACAAGAATTTAAAAGAGATTCGATCATCAATTTGATCATTCTAAACCCGTTTGTATGATACTCTTGAATATATGAGTTTTAGAATTTTTATAATTTTGTTATACGTTTTATTTGTTTTTAAGATGTATGAACCCCCAAATTACTTTGAGAATTGTGGAAATTGAATAAAGGAAATAAAATGTCAAAATCTGGAAAAGAATATCAATATGATAAGAGAATATCTTAATTAAAAAAGCTTATGTGTTATAAAACACTTATAATTTAGAACCATATTTAATTTGATTTGCTGTTATTATCATTATTGTGTTATTGAATTGTTTTTTTTACCGATTTCAATGAAATAAATACCTTTGATGAGGACAAGACAAATTCATCTTGTATATTGATTAATCAATAAATTGTTTTTTGCAAAATAATCGGTTTGCCAATAGTTTAGTGTTGAATTGTGGAGAAAAGAGAGAGAGAGATAGAAGGAAAGAACGAAATAAAGAAAGAAAGAAAGGCAGGGAGGAAGGAACGAGAAAATAAATAAGGAAGGAAAAACGGAAAAAAGAAAGAAAGAAAAAAGAAAAAAAAAGAAATGAAGAAAGGAAGGAAGGAAGGAAAGAAAGAAAATGGAAATAAAGAAAGGAAGGAAGGAAGGAAGAAAGGAAGAATGGAAGGAAGGAAAGAAAGAATAAATAAGGGAAGGGAGGAAATAAATAAGGAAGGAAGGAAAGAAAGAAAGAAGGAAAGAAATTAAAAGAAGGAAGGATGACAGAAAAGAAGGAATAAAGAAAGAAAGAAACAAACAAACAAAACAAAAAAGAAAGGAAGGGAGGAAAAGGAATGAACGGAGGAAGAAAATAAATATAATGATAGAGAAAGGAAGCAGGAAACCCCTTCTTGAACGTTGATAATCTATTGAAAATTCCTGTCAAATTACAATGAACAGACTAGAGGTCATTGTCGAAAGTTGGTGGACCGTGACAGCAGGCCTATCGTCTTAAGACTGGGATCGGATGAAATATAACTAATGTGTCGTATGCCTTTATAGAGTCTAGGACGACACTGCTGTGTATATTCACCAATTTTCGACAAAGACTGTTTTGTTATGAAGAGCTATGGTCAAAAGATTCTCTGTGTTATAGAAAGCGTCTATGAAATGATTGTGAGCATGCCCTAATCAGGTGCGCCAGAGAGAAGGAGGAATGCCTCATTTGCTACCTCGCCTTACTCCAATCCAACATGTCCAATGGAAATTTGTCTTTTCATCTTTACATAATATGATTTTCTTTATTTGTTTCGATTCTTTTCTTCTTTTACCATTTCTCTCTTTAGTTTCTATTTCTTGCTTACTCCCCACCTTTTCCCTCCCTTTCTACTTAACCTCTGTCTATTTTACTTCTTTCCTTTTCCCTCCTATATTTATACACTTAAAATGCTGGGCAACATACTGTCTACTGTGTTGGGTAATGTTGGTAAAAATATATATTCTAGGCAATTAGCCTATTATCCAATCATAGAGCTATTACAGAGCAAATTTATTACCCAGTTATTAGTTTTATCATGGAGCTATTACATGGAGCTATAATTGGGCAGATATTAACGAATAGTTGTGTGGACAGTATGTTGCGCGTGGTTGGTTAAAAGTTTGGCATTTTTTGCCAAACTATTTTAAAAGTGTATCTTTCCCTCCTTGGTCTTTCTTTGTTTTTCTCTTTGCTTTTTGCTCCTCTATATATCTCTATCCACTTAATATCCTTACTTTTATGTAACTTTATTTCTTACCCTGGCTATCTTACAAAAAAGCCTAAATCAAAAATACACAAAAGGGGAAAGATGATATCATCGGCTTGCTCATTGCATAAGATGTAAAAAAAAACTGTTTCACCGAAATACTAACGTATGTCCTTGTACGTTTTTGATAAGATTTTCAGTATGTCCTTTTGTCTAATTTACTTTCTAATCATTGTATTTCAATCCTGGAGTATAACCCTTTAAGAACTTTAAAGTATGTTGTAGTCATCAGTTAATCAGGGGCGGATCGAAGGGGAAGGGGCCCATCCAGCCCCCTATTGGAGGCAACCTGCAGAAAAAAGGTGTCCTTTTTAACTAGAGAGAAACGTTTAAAACAGAAAAAATGATGTATCATACCCGAATCCATGACACATGCTCCGGCGACGGTTACTCCGGTGACAAATGCTCCCCAAAATGCGACATTTGCTCCGCGACATTTGCTCCTCGACATTTGCTCCGCCGACATTTGCTCCGCCGGCATTTGCTCCGCCGAAATTTGCTCCGCCGACTATTGCTCCGCCAAAATTTGCTCCGCCGACTGTTGCTCCGCCGACAGTTGCTCCGCCGACAGTTACTCCGCCGACAGTTGCTCCACCGACAATTGCTCCACATTTTGAGACAAATGCTCCGGCGACAAATGCTACCCGAACGACACATGCTCCGGCGACTATTGCTCCGCCAATATTTGCTCCGCATTTAGGGACAGTTGCTCCACCGACATTTGCTCCGCATGTAGGGACAAATGCTCCGCCAATAATTGCTCCGTCGGCATGTTGCTTAAAAAATAAATATAAGACCTAAATGAAATACCTGTGACAAATGATTCTCGAATAGCAATTGCCCTGCGCACGATTGCTCTACCGACAGTTACTAGGCCTAAAGGAAGTCAAGACACTTGCTCTGACGAAAATATTTGTTACATCTTCATTATTTGCGTTACATACTTTTTTGTATTGTTTTGTTTTACCATTCAAGTTGTTGTGCCACTTTATATCATAGGCGGATCAAAGGGGGAGAGGGGCCCGGGTCCCCCTATTGGCGGAGCAAAAAAAGGGGGAAAACAGGTAAAAGAGAGAAAAAAGAGGAAGACAAGTGAAATGCTTGGAAAATAAAAGAATCTTTCATATTTCACGTGCTCGCATTGCCTGTTAGTTGATTTACATATCTTGTTCAATATGGAGCTTAAATATCTATTTTGGAAGTCAATATGCAAAAGATATTTCGCCGCGGATATCGAACTTTAATTATTTTGTTTGATTTACAAATTGATTGTTTTAAAGTGATTTAAAAAAATGTTAGTTTTACGATCTGAACATTAATATTTTCTGCTCCGTTCTTGCATTATTAATACAGGAAGATCCCCTATTACTCATCCTATTCATGATTTACAAAACATGAATAAAGTGTCCCGTTCTTAGGAATAAATTTCGAATTTTGTCGCTCGCGCTTCGTGCTCGCATCAATCGTTAAGTTTTATAGCTATCCTATTCACGATTAAAGAAATTGATTGAATTTTTCATTCTTTATGTAGAAAGGTAAAAATGTTTAGCTCGCGCTTCGCGCTCGCATTATTTGATTGCTAAAATATGTAGAGTCTTCATGGCTAACTGCAAGCAGTCCTTAATAGGTACCTTTTCGATCAGTTCAAAAGTATATAAAAAATTTGCTCGCGCTTTGATTTGATTTGATTTATTGTTTTCTTCTGCATCCATAACATTTGTATGATACATTTTTCATAACATAATAAACATAATATGTTAGCATTTTTGGCATAAATTGTAAATAAAGATTACTAAAAAGATAATTTCAGACAAAAATGATTGACTATATGATGTTAACAATTTGCAGGAGAAGGATTGTCATCATAAGCAGATTGCTTGAAAAAAAAATGGCAATCCCAAACTTATACTAATTGAATTAATACATTTATAACATTGATAAAGCAGAATGGGCATATTCTTTCAAATAGCTGAGGGTGATGGTGATATGATGATGATGTTGATGATGATGATGATGAAGGCCATGGAGATGATGATGGTCAAGATGAAGATATTGGTAATGACTAAAACGAAGGAGGAATAAATTGACGATAAAAAGGATACGACACAGAAATTTTACTTCAAGTATTCTGATAATAACATAGATTTAACGTTTGCCTTAAATGAGTGAAGAGACGAACATTGTTTGACAGGCTCTGGTAGAGAGTTCCACAAATCTGGACCATGTTGTCTTATGGATCTCTGCGCAATAAGCAATTTGGGGTTAATTAAATGGAAATTTGAAGAGTTACGGGTAGGGTATGAATGAATAGATGTATTCAGAGTATAAAAATTGTGGAATGACGGTGGGAGCATGTTATTTACGTACTTAAACATAAGTAGTAAGCTTTGAAGAGTATTTATGTCAAATACTGTTAGAGTCTTTAGTTTATGGAATAATGGATTTGTGTGTGATAAATATTGAGAATCAGTACAGATTCGAATTGCTTTTTTCTGTAATAAGTATATTGTATTAATTTTAGTTTTTGCACATGTTGCCCAAACTATGTTGCAATACGATATATAAGGCAATATTAATGAATTGTATAGTATGAAAAGAGTTGAATGTGGAATTATATTCTTCATTTTGTAAAGTATACCAACGTTTCTAGAAATACTAGTAGTTATACAACGTACATGTTCATTCCAATTTAAATTTTCATCTATTGTGACACCTAAAAACTTTGTTTCTCTTTTCCTTTTGAGAGGAATATTGT
Source organism: Lytechinus variegatus (assembly GCF_018143015.1). Lineage (NCBI taxonomy): Eukaryota > Metazoa > Echinodermata > Echinoidea > Temnopleuroida > Toxopneustidae > Lytechinus > Lytechinus variegatus. Next base: position 28,887,062 of record NC_054748.1, on the reverse strand, counting down.
CTATGTTTATATTATAAGGAAATTCGTTACCATGTAAGTTTGTATGCTTGAAATATATAAAGTTTGTTTTGTCTATATTGAGTGAAAGCTTATTACACTTAAACCACAAAGATAGTTTTGGTAACTCACGGTTAATTATATCTACTAAAGTTTTTAAGCTATTATGTGAACAAAAAATGTTGGTGTCATCTGCATATAATACAAATGATAATAAAGGTGTTACAGAAGTCAAATCATTAATATATATTAAAAAGAGCAAGGGGCCTAGGATTGATCCTTGTGGAACTCCGCATTGTATTAACTGAAAATCAGAAGAAATATTATTGTGAATTACATATTGTTTTCTATTGGACAAATAACTCTTAAACCAAGATAATGCGCTCGCATTATTAGTGTTAGAAAGATCCCCAATTACTCATCCTTAACATAATTTACAAAACGTGAATAGAGTATCTCGTTTTAGGTCTCAATATGGAAATTTTCCGCTAGCGCTTCGCGCTCGAATAAATTGTTTAGTTGTATACCTATCCTGTTGAAATCACAAAAAGTGCTAAGAATTTCCATTGTTTAGAAATGTAAAAAAAAATCAGCATGCGCTTCGCACTCGCATTATTTGATTGTTAAAATATGTAACTACTTCAAGGCTAACTGCAGGCAAACATTAATAGTATCTTTCTGATCAGTTCAAAGCGTGTATTAACAATTTCTGCTCGCGCTTCGCATTCGTAGATTTATCCAGTTGCATACACATCTTTTCATGATAACATTGTCCAGAATGTTCAAATTTTAGGACAAAACACTTAAAGTTTAAAAAAAAAATGCGCTCGCGATTGCATTATTCAAATAAGAATTATGATATCATATATCTATGTTGATTTATAAGAATAAAGCTAAGAAGTGACTATTAGGACTACCCCTTAAAATGTTAAACAATGATAATTCCACGTGTTCAGTGAGAAATAAAACACTTTTCACAGGAAAATGAGGAGAAAATTTGAATATTATATATTTTTCATAATAAAAGACAAAAGAAATAGTGAGTGACTGATGTCATCAGTTCTCTCGTTTGCATACCGACCACGATGTACATATAAATATTTTGTGAAATTAAGCGAAATTTAAAAATATAACTTTTCTCTTTTACATTTGATTTCGATGAAATTTTCAGTGTTATATACGCTTGTTTTATTTTTCTCTTTTTATTCAAATCAACTTTTTCTTGTGGTGAACATGTCCTTTAAGAGGAGAGTTATTTTCACACTGCACGTATTTGAAGGGAAAAAAGAAAAAAAGAAAATTGAGTGAAGGTGACAGGAGACACCTTTCTAACAAGATTGTAAAACTTTATTAGTTTTCAATTACATTAGAGGGGGTAGGAAAAAATTAGAATAAACAGTAAAAAAAACAGACCAAAATAGCATTAGAGCGAGAAGAAAGAGATAGGAGAAGAAGTTAGAAATTGTAAAATAAATAGGAACAGAAGTTACTATGCATGCAGAGAGAAAGAAAAAAATTAAAACAGGAAAGAGGGACGGGGAGAAGGTGGTTTTCAAGGAAAGAAAGGGAGAAATAATCGAGATAAAAGCCAAACTATTTCTTTCCGTTGAGCAATTCAATTAGGAATGTTAAAATATATAAAATAATGATAATGACCATACAGCTTTGGAGAAGAAGCGTTGTTAGTTTTACAAAAATATAACAATAATTTTTCGGTGGATGGCATTTTCGGCGGAGGTATTATCAGCGGAGCTTTTGTCCCTACATGCGGAGCAACTGTCCCTACACGCGGAGCAAATTTCGGCGGAGCAACTGTCCCTACATGCGGAGCAAATATAGGTGGAGCAATTGTCGCCGGAGCATTTGTCGCTAAATGTGGAGCAATTGTCGGTGGAGCAACTGTCGGCGGAGTAACTGTCGGCGGAGCAACTGTCGGCGGAGCAACTGTCGGCGGAGCAACTGTCGGCGGAGCAACAGTCGGCGGAGCAAATATCGGCGGAGCAAATGTCGGCGGAGCAAATTTCGGCGGAGCAAGTGTCGAGGAGCAAATGTCGCGGAGCAAATGTCGCATTTTGGGGAGCATTTGTCACCGGAGCAATCGTCGCCGGAGCATGTGTCGGGTTACCATCATACCCATGTTTAGTTTACGACCTCGTAACGACCGGCCCGACCCCACAGGCCTACTCGCAATGGCACCACATTCCGTTGGTTCACAAGAGCGCAAACTACCGCACCTGACACGTTTTCGCTGAACACAACTTACTCATCACTAAAAGCGTGTTTTTTTATAATTAGTGACATTATATATGACTTGACTATATTGGATTTATTACATTGGAATATTTCATTGGTTAGCAGCATGTGTGTGTGTGTGTGTCCTGCAGGTTGCTTGTCCCTTTGAACATATTTTCTTCCTTGTTTCATTGTTTGTACTTGTTAATATATGTATGCATTTGTTATTTGTGTGCTAGTCCACTGATGGGGTTACCCTGGGTAAACAAAACGAAATAAATAAATAAATGAATAAATGCATGAATGTCAAGAGGAAGACTTGGTAAGTCAAGCCTACTTTACCATATCTGAATTAATTAATGCGTACCACAATCTTACTATTCTATTTCAGTCATCAAGCCCCTAGCGTCAACTTTAGGTCATCATATGGCCCTTTTACTTATGAAATCGATAATTTTTTACATAGAGTGAATGACCTCAGAACGCTGAAATCGCATACGATGATGGGTTTGCAAAATTTTCTGGAAGAGGTCCCCTAGATCTCCCCGGAACGACGTACCTATTTGGTGCGTGTTACGCCCCCCTCCGCAAAAAAATTCTTGGGATCCGCCCCTCTTAATTTCATCTTGAAAAGACGAAATGTCAAATCAGGATTTTTAGCTTTGTTACCTCCAGCCAAGTAAGATCAATTTCTGCTTTTTCATTTCTCTTTTCTTTTCTCTTCTATTTTACTCCTTTCTTATATTTCCTCCTCCATGTTTTGGCTATTGTTTTCCTCTTGTCTCCTTTTATCTCTCACTCTCCTTTTTTACTATTAAGTTTATCTAATTACTTTGATCTTTTGTTCCTTTCTTTCCAGTTCTTTTTTTAGTTCATTCTTCTTTTCCCACTCTCTTTTCTTTATCAATTTCGACTTTGTTTCTTCCTTTTTCATATTCTAATTGTTCCTGTTTTTTCTTCTTTCCATCTTCTATTTATTATTCCTTTCTGTATTTCTTTCTTATTTCTTTCTTTCTATCTATCTTCCTTTCTTTCGTTCTTCCTTCCTATCTGTCTTACATTCTTTATCTATCTATTCATTTTATTCCTTCCTTTCTTTTTCTTTTATTCTTTCTTCCTTCCTTTCTTGCATTCCTTTTTCTTTCTTTCTATCTTCCTTTCTTTATTAATTTCTTTTCTTCTTTCGTTCTTCCTTCCTTGCTTTCTTTCTTTTTTTCTTTATCTATCTATCTATCTATTCATTTTATTCATTCCTTCCTTTTTCTTTGTTCTTTCTTCCTTTCTTTCATTCATTCTTTATTTCTTTCTTTCTTCTTTCCTTTCTTCCTTTCTTTCTTCTATGTTCCTTTTTCCGTCCTACAATTTATTTCATTATTTCCTATTTTCCTTCCTACCATTTCTTTCTTTATTTCTTTATCTCCATTCTCTATCTTTTTTTCGTTCTTTTTTTTTCTCTAAACAAGTCAATAACATTCCGATTATTTTCAATCAGGTAAAAAAAACCACGCCATCAAAGAACCGTTATGCTGAATTGAAGTACATGAATGCACAATTAAAGCATGATTAAAGCATGTCAAAGGTTATTCCAAATCACTAAAAATAGTACGATATTGAACTCGAATTCGTAAACAACTGTAAATTTGCACACGATTCAGTACGCACCACCATTATGAATTGATGTAGCCAAAATATCTATACTGCTACTATACTAGACCCCGTATATTATTATTGCTTTGATCAAACTGAGAAACATCGTTTTTAACGGACATAAGCAGATTGAGGTAAGAATATTGAATAATCCATGTATTTTCCAAAGATATTCTGTATCTATTTTACACATTCAAACGCCATATACATCAGAAACGTGTCAAATTTGAAATCACACTCTGATTGATATGGCTTGTTTAATGATTGTATCTTCAATATTACTGCTTGTCATTTTTGTTTAATAATAACGCAATTATTACCAGAGAGAATTGTAACATCACTATTTATGAACAGACAGGGTGGAAACAATTAAAGTCCATAAAAATCGGTGTTCAGGGGTGATCAGACTTATTTTCCAACCCGGAAGTAATGGGGAAAATGAAAAGGTAAATTGTCGATTCGTCTAATGCCAATTCTTCCACTCACCACATGGTCTACCTTAATTTAGTTTGATGCCATTCCGTCAATCAACATTTCGTCTAACAACCATTTGGTCCAATTATCGCTTCTTCTAATCACCAGTTCGTCTATTAGCATTTCGTCTCATAAACAGTTGGTCTAATATCCATTTCATTTTTACTCATTTTGTCCAATTAACACTATGTCAAGTTAGACCAAATGGTGGACTTAATGGCTATTGGACCAACTGGTTATTATATAAACTGGTGAGTGAAAGAGGTGGCAACTAGACCGTGTGGATAGTGGACTAACTGATGATAGACCAAATGATAGTAAGCGAGTTTGGAAATTGGACGAAAGGGCATTAGACTAATTGGAAATAAACTAATAAAATATTGTAGTATAAAATAAAGTTATATAATTCCAAATACTCTTCTTCTCTTTTGTCTCCTTTCCTTTCACCTTGCTAATTTATTCCCATTGTCCCAAACAGAGAGAAGTCAACAAAACTACTAAAGAATGGGAAAAAGAACTGGACAGTATGAAGACCCCGGCCCAGAAGCACGTCAATCAGTTGACGACCACTGCAGACATGGTAACGAAAAGAACGAAGATACCGTTAGACAGAGATACTCTGGCTGTACACGACACTCTATGTGAAGAGTTACGAGAGGTGTTGGATCAAGATGATCCTGACTACAAACATCCGAGAAAATCAAGCAAGAAGGGGAAAAGTGTATTTGAGAGAAACATTAGCCTTGGTAAGATTGTTCGTGTAATGATAATAATGATAATTAGTTTCTGTATAGCTCTAATCGTTTTTCTTACGTACATGTATAGTGACATAAAGAACGTTGCTTTGCCAGCTAAGAATAGCATGAATGCCATGGTTAGTACATCAGACGGTAGGATGGCAGTAGGATGTTGGACAGATGGCATGAACATTTTGTCCTCCGATGGTAAGCTTCAGGAGACGGTTCTGAAGGAATTTCCATTTGTTGGGGTAGGGTTCCTCTCTGATGGTGGATGTGTTGTGATTCACGCTACTTCATATCAAATCATATTGTACACACCAGAGTACAAAATATTGAATGCAATGTTTAAGACTCTAAGTCGAGATGAAGGTGGGATTCCTAATCTCACTGTTGATGGTGATGATCTGATCTATGTGAGCTACAGGAAAGCCAATAAGATCTTGGTATTTTCAACAGCAGGTGGGCAAGCAGTCAGGGAGATACCATGCAACGGGTATGAACCTCGGCAAATCACTAGTTACCATGGTTCTCTGATCACTAAATCATTTAATACTATCAGATTAATAGATAAACATGGTGCTGTACAACATGAATTAAAGAAACATGGTAGTCTCCTTTATGCCGCTGTATCTCAAAGGAATACAATCCTGATAGCCAAGGTGAAGCATGGTGAAGGTTTGGTAAGCATTGACGAGTATACATATGAACTAAGACACATCCGAAACCTTGTTAATGATTACAAGATTGAGAAGCCTGAGAGAGATTGGTATTATCTCCAGCAGTACCGATCAGGAGAGATCGCTTTCTGCACCCCGGATAGACTTTACATATTCCCCTGAAAATATGGATGGTATCAACATTGATGTACGATATCACAATATCGCAGAAGATGGGGGGAGGGGGATGATACCCACTGAGTTGCCATTTTCTGTTAAAGTAAGCCGCTATTTTATAGAACTGCAAGAAACAGTTGTTGGATCATTTCTTTCTGGTTTCTCACCAGTAAAAATGCATTTCGCTGCTTACATCTTTTTATTTTCAACTTTGCATGCATGTATCAACCATCATCTTTATCATGTTTATCATGTTTATCCTGTGTTGGGAAATTCTCATACTTGCATATCAGACATAATGTTGTTAAATATTTCATGACAAACCAAATGATTCTCTATACATTATACATGGCTATATTATATAATATTTGACTAGTAATCACCCGGGGGTTGTGAGGTCTTTATCATTGATATTAAAAGGGTGTATATAATTAAGCTATTCTGTTTATGCGCGTATACTTGTATTTTATGAATTGGAATATATCTTGATTCTATGCTATGATTCTATCTAGATATGATTATAATGTGTAAATATATAAGTATTGCCTTCATGGAAATGGTCTGATCAACACTCTTCAATTTTTGCGAAGTCTGAAAAATTAATATTATTAGATATTTTATGAGAAATCAAGCGATTCTTCATTCACATACATGTAATGTAACATTTGACTAGTACTGACCATGGTCATGGTGGCAGCGGTAAGATTTTTACCATTGATATAAAAGAGTGTGTATAACTATTTATCTATGTATAACTCTATTCTTTGCATAAATAGGAATAATAATTATTATAATCCTTACAATGTATTTGTTTTCTGGTAGACATACGTATATGTATAGGCCTAGTGTTTACAAATAGATTTACCTGCATTGGATGCAGAACTGGTTTGAACTACACTACTACTTTTCAAAGTATATAGTTCAATTTGATAATGCAATTATTTGGAATAAGTCGATTTTGAAACGCAAATATAACTTGTATTTCAGACAATGGCAGAACATGTACAGTAATAGTATAGACGTAATGAGTTAAGGGATGTCAATTTGGTCCATTCACACAAGTCTGTTTTTTAATAGGTACACCATTATTATTATTTTTGTTGCTTTGTATATACATTTCAATTTTTTAAAAAATTAACGAAATCAAATGAAACGAAATATATTTTGACATAATATTCAGAACATGATGTATTAAATAATGTATTTAAAATTTCTGCATCAGATTTTCCCCTTTGAAGAGGATTTAAATCGAGAGAAGATCCCGTCAGATATGATTGCTAATACCACGGGAAAAATCAAACTGTATATCATAATTTGTTTTGTTGTCTACATGTAAACTTATTTTAGCAGAAATTCTCCTTCAATAAGATTCATGCAGTGGGATGTGAACATCCAGGTTGAAGAGAAAACGTTTTAATTGGTCTTACCATTAAACAGGAAGATATAGTCCAACAAACGTAGAGGGCATCAACACTGCCGAGTGTTGCTGCCCTCTACGTTCATCGATATGGTCCTTATGAATGCAATGTTTGATCATCGCCCAAATATGATCAAGAATATTGATATACAAATCTCGGAATAATAACATTTAACTTTTAATAACCCTGCTCACATGAGCTCGACAACACACGTTTACCTGTAGAATCAGTTTATTCAATGATAAATCAATTATTTTCTTTATTGCAAGAATTTAAAAAAGAGATTCGGTCATCAATTTGATCATTCCAAACCCGGTTGTATGATACTCTTGAATATATAATTTTTAGAAATTTGTTCAACGTTTTGTTTTCTTCTTAAGATGTACGAACCTTCAAATTACATTGTGAATTGTGAAAATTAAATAAAGGAAATAAAATGTAAAAATCTGGAAAAGAGTATCAATATAATAACAAGAGAATATCCTAATTAAAAAAGCTTATGTGTTTTAAAACGCAATTCAGATCCATATTTAACTTAATTTAATTTGGCTGTTATTATTATTGTGTTATTGAATTGTATTTTTTTACAAATTTTAATGAAATAAAATCCAAGAGAAATTATTCTTATATACTTGATTAATCAATAAAGTGTTTTTGAAAAATAATCTGTTTGCAGGTAGTTTAGTGTTGACTTGACTGTTTAGAAAAAAAAGGAGAGATATAGAAAGAAAGAAATAAAGAAAGGAAAGAAGGGAGGAAGGAAAGAAATTAGGAAGGAAGGAAGAAATGAAGGATGGAAGGAAAGAAAAGGCAAAAGTAGTTTAGTATTGACTTGTTTTGAAAAAGGGTAGAAAGAGAGAAGGAAACAAAGAAATAAATAATGAAAGAAAGAAAGGAAGGAAAGAAAAAGAGAAAGAATGAAAGTAAGGAACGAACGAAAGAAAGAAGGAAGGAAATAAGGAAGGAAAAAATAAAAAAAACGAAAAAAAAGAAAGACGGAAAGACATAAGAAAAAGAAAAATAAAAAGACGAAAGGAATGACAGAAAGGAATGAATAAAGAAAGAAAGGGAGGGAGGAAATGAATATATAGCAATGGAGAGGAGAAGCATGAAACGCTTTCTTGAACGTTGATAATCTATTAAAAATGCCTGTCAAATTCCAATGAACAGACTAGAGGTCATTGTTTGTTTGTTTGTTTGTTTGTTTGCTTGAAATTTATTTCTGCGTTCCACATGTTCAACATAATACAACATAATCAATTATTACATAGATTTTTACATATATATATATATACATTTTAGACACACGTATAATTTACAATCTCTTTCTGAATATAAAAAAGTATATGAAAAATATTATTTAACTAAATTTTAGAACGCAGGAGACCGTCGTCATGAGCGACCTGCTTGAAGTTAACGACGGCCTCGAAAGTTAGTGGACCGTGACAGTAGGCCTCAGTGGCGTAACTACGGGGGGGGGCATGGGGGGCACGTGCCCTCCCTCCCCCCCCCCCCAATCGGCTGGCCAAAAAAAAATGGGGAAAGGGAGAAAAAGAGGAAAAAGGGAGGAGAAACGTAGTGGGGAAAGAAGAGATTATTGTTCATTATAATGTTATATTATGTTATATGTTATATTACATAAGAAGCATTTTTTCATTACTTTATGAAACATTATTTGTTTCATTGTTCCTGGTGCTCGCATAGACTGTTTAACGAGATATATAATCCTGTTGTACTAAAACCTCCCGTTTTCAAATCAATATACACAAATATATTTCCTCGCAATTCGAGTTATTATTGCTTTATGTAGTGACATATTCTTCTTTTTCATGACTACTTAAAGTGATTGCCCTATTTTAAGGTCTTAATATAAAACATTTCCTGTCTGTGCTAACGTTCGCATTAGTGGATTTGTGACATTTCTGCTCTTCATGAACTCCTTAAATCAGTCCTTAAAATGTCAATTTTTCTGATCTGAATATCAAAAATTTTCAGCTCGCGCTTCGCGCTCGCATCATTTGGCTAGTGAAATACGTAGGGTCTTAGTGAATTCCTACAAACAAGCCTTAGAATGCCCCTCTTCAGGTCGGAATATCCTAAATTTTCAGCTCGCGCTCGCAGTATTTGATTAGTGAGATGCTTATGATACTCATGATTACAATGATGACTTCAAAAAGTACTTCATGTGCTTAGATGTAATTGTAACAAAATCGGCAAGCGCTTGGCACTGGTATTAGATGACTATGGTGAGATATGTATACTCTTAATGGATTTACAAAAAGCATAGTCCTTAAAATATCCATGTTTGGGGTCAATAAGTACAAAAGTTTCAGCTCGCGCTTCGCGCTCGCATCATTTTGTTAGTGAAATACATACGGTCTTAGGGAATACATACAAACAAGCCTTAGAATGCCCCTCTTCAGGTCTAAATTTCCCAAATTTTCATCCCGCGCTTCGCGCTTGCAGTATTTGATTAGTAAAATGCGGATGATAATCATGATTACAATGATTACAAAAGGTGCTTCATGACTGTGTTTAGATGTAATTCTAACAAAATCAGCAAAGGATGGCACTAGAATTAGATGACTGTGGTGAGATATTTATACTCTTAATGGATTCTGAAATATATTCCTTAAAATTTCTCTATTTAGGGTCAATATATATAAAAAATTTGCTTATAATGTCCCTTTTTAACTCTGAATATGAAATTTTTTTAGCTCGCGCTTCGCGCTCGCATTATTCAATCAGTGAGATACATATCCGTTTAATGGCACTGCATGTCCTCAAAATATATCTATTAGGTCAGAATACCTGCCAACTGAGCGCGCTTCGCGCGCTCCCTAAGTGACTCGAAATTTTTGCTGGTGCCCCCCCAATACCATGACCCACGGTACGCCACTGGTAGGCCTACATCGTCTTAAGACTCGGACCGGACGAAATATAACTAATGTGTCGTTTGCCTTTATAGAGTCCAGGACGACACTGCTGATTTGATTCACCCGATTTTCGACAAAGACTGTTTTGTTATGAAGAGCTATGGTCAAAAGATTCTCTGTGTTATAGAAAGTGGCTGCGTAGTTCATCTCTCTCTCTCTCTCCCTCTTTAGTTTCTGTTCTTGCTTATTCCTCACTCATTGTCTCCTTTTCTACTTAACCCTAAAAAGACTGGGGGGCTGATTCAGCCCCCTCGACATTTTTCGCGGTAAATCTGTAACGCGAAAAGCTGGCGCCGCGCAAAGCCGTTCCATGACGTTTTGTTCAAGTCTTGGGCAACTTACTGATCAAAATCAATTAATTTCATTTTGTTTATGATCAGAATACGGTCGCGGACAATTTTCATTGTAAAAAACAATAGAAAACAAAAAGTCGAAAAACAAACAAATACATAAGAAATGTTAAAAACAGCAAAATAGTTAAGAAAAGGATTGTGATATTAACTTTTTTGAGTACATTTGATCAGAATCCTACACAGAATCTGTGAATAAGATAAATGCAGTTAATTAGAGCAAATCTTTGATTTTACGCATGAATTAGTATAATTAACAAATTATGAGATTTTTCGAAAAATTTGGTCCTACAGTGTTGGAGATTATGCTATGGGTAACGAACGTGACAATTTTCGTCCCTCTCGCGGTCGACGGCCGATATCATGGGGGGGGGGTGAATCAGGCCCCCGTCTTCATAGACATCAAAATAGCCCATTCTACCTTTCTGTTTTACTTCTTCCCTCTTCAGTTCTCTCTTTGTTAGTTACTGCAAAATAAACCTAGATCAGAAATCAATCCCATTTTTAACAGTCTTGGATTAAGAAATAAAGATTAAACATATTGAAAAAATACACAAAAGAGGAAAGATGATATCATCGGCTTTCTCATTGCATAAGACGACTTGCATGAATAAACATGTTTTACCGAAATACTACAAAATTTCATGTGTCATCACGTTGTATTTCCTCGTACGCTTTTGATGAGATTTCCAGTAAGTTCTTTGTCTAACGTTCCCTTATTATTCTGTTCCAATCATTGTATTTCAATTCTGGAGTATCACCCCCTTTAAGAAATTTGAAATATGTTATAGTCATCAGTTAATCAGGGGTGAATCCAAGGAGTAGGGGCCCAGTCAGCCCCAGCCCCCTATTTTGGGGTGTCCTTTTTAAGTAGAGAGAAATCTTTAAAACAGAAAGAATGAGGTATCATACCCATGTTTAGATTACGACCTCGTAACGGCCGGCCCGACCCCACAGGCCTAATCGCAATGGCACCGGCATTCCGTTGGTTCACATTATTGCAAAACCACGCTACCGGACACGTTTTAGCTGATATACAAACACAACTTACTCATCACTAAAAGCGTGGTTTTTTATAATTGGTGACATTATGACATGACTATATTGGATTTATTACATTGGAATATTTCATTGGTTATCAGCATGTGTGTGTGTGTGTGTGTCCTGCAGGTTGCTTGTCCCTTTGAACATATTTTCTTCCTTGTTTAATATCTTTTCATTGTTTGTACTTGTTAATATATGTATGCATTTGTTATTTGTGTGCTAGTCCACTGATGGGGTTACCCTGGGTAAACAAAACGAAATAAATAAAATAAATAAATAAATGCATGAATGTAAAGAGGAAGACTTGGTAAGTCAAGCCTACTTTACCATATCTGAATTAATTAATGCGTACCACAATCTTACTATTCTATTTCAGTCATCAAGCCCCTAGCGTCAACTTTAGGTCATCATGTGGCCTTTTTACTTATGAAATCGATAATTTTTTACATAGAGTGAATGACCTCAGAACGCTGAAATCGCATACGATGATGGGTTTGCAAAATTTTCTGGAAGAGGTCCCCTAGATCTCCCCGGAACGACGTACCTATTTGGTGCGTGTTAAAAATTCTTGGGATCCGCCCCTGTTAATTTCATCTTGAAAAGACGAAATGTCAAATCAGGATTTTTAGCTTTGTTACCTCCAGCCAAGTAAGATCAATTTCTGCTTTTTCATTTCTCTTTTCTTTTCTTCTTCTATTTTACTCCTTTCTTCTATTTCCTCCTCCATGTTTTGCCTATTGCTTTCCTCTTGTCTCCTTTTATCTCTCACTCTCCTTTTTTACTATTAAGTTTATCTAATTACTTTGATCTTTTGTTCCTTTCTTTTCCCGTTCTTTTCTTAGTTCATTCTTCTTTTCCCACTCTCTTTTCTTTATCAATTTCGACTTTGTTTCTTCCTTTTTCATATTCTAATTGTTCCTGTTTTTTCTTCTTTCCATCTTCTATTTATTATTCCTTTCTTTATTTCTTTCTTCTTTCTTTCTATCTATCTTCCTTCCTTCCTATCTGTCTTACTTTCCTTATCTATCTATTCATTTTACTCCTTCCTTCCTTTTTCTTCTATTCTTTCTTCCTTCCTTTCTTTCATTCCTTTTTCTTTCTTTCTATCTTCCTTTCTTTATTAATTTCTTTTCTTCTTTCGTTCTTCCTTCCTTCCTTTCTTTCTTTCTTTCTTTTTCTTTCTTTATCTATCTATCTATCTATTCATTTTATTAATTCCTTCCTTTTTCTTTGTTCTTTCTTCCTTCCTTTCTTTCATTCATTCTTTCTTTCTTTTTCTTTCTTTCTTTCTTTCTTTCTTTCTTTCTTTCTTTCTTTCTTTCTTCCTTCCTTTCTTCCTTTCTTTCTTCTATGTTCCTTTTTCCGTCCTACAATTTATTTCATTATTTCCTATTTTCCTTCCTACCATTTCTTTCTTTATTTCTTTATCTCCTTTCTCTATCTTTTTTTCGTTCTTTTTTTTCTCTAAACAAGTCAATATTATATTACTAACATTCCGATTATTTTCAATCAGGTAAAAAAAGCCACGCCATCAAAGAACCGTTATGCTGAATTGAAGTACATGAATGCACAATTAAAGCATGATTAAAGCATGTCAAAGGTTATTGAAAATTCCAAATCACTAAAAATAGTTCGATATTGAACTCGAATTCGTAAACAACTGTAAATTTGCACACGATTCAGTACGCACCACCATTATGAATTGATGTAGCCAAAATATCTAATACTGCTACTATACTAGACCCCGTATATTATTATTGCTTTGATCAAACTGAGAAACATCGTTTTTAACGGACATAAGCAGATTGAGGTAAGAATATTGAATAATCCATGTATTTTCCAAAGATATTCTGTATCTATTTTACACATTCAAACGCCATATACATCAGAAACGTGTCAAATTTGAAATCACACTCTGATTGATATGGCTTGTTTAATGATTGTATCTTCAATATTACTGCATGTCATTTTTGTTTAATAATAACGCAATTATTACCAGAGAGAAAATTGTAACATCACTATTTATGAACAGACAGGATGGAAACAATTAAATTTTATAAAAATCGTTGTTTAGGGATGATCAGACTTATTTTCCAACCCGGAAGTAATGGGGAAAATGAAAAGGTAAATTGTCGATTCGTCTACTGCCAACTCGTCTACTCACCACATGGTCTACCTTAATTAGGTTTGATGCCATTCTGTCAATCAACATTTCGTCTAACAACCATTTGGTCCAATTATCGCTTCTTCTAATCACCAGTTCGTCTATTACCATTTCGTCTCATAACCAGTTGGTCTAATATCCATTTCACTTTTACTCATTTTTTCCAATTAACACTAAGTCCAGTTAGACCAAATGGTGCACCTAATGGCTATTGGACGAACTGGTTATTAGATAAACTGGTGAATGAAAGAAATGGCAATTAGACCGTGTTGATAGTGGACTAACTGATGATAGACCAAATGAAAGTAAACCAGTTTGTAATTGGACGAAAGGGCATTAGACTAATTGGAAATAAACCAATAAAAATACATTCTTTTTAAAGCAATATTATTCATATTTCTCTTCTTCTCTTTTCTTTCCTTTCCTTTTACCTTCCGAATTTATTCCTATCGTCCCAGGCTACTTTCCCATTCCCCTTTCTCCTCTCCCGCTCATTTTATCATTCTCAATTTCCCCTTGCTCCCCCTTTTCCTATTCCAAACCCAAGGTGATCCTTTTATTACTCAGTGATGTAAGTCAAATGACAGATTCTATGGTCCATGCATGTATATTATTTTTCATGGTGTTTCGTAAAAATTATTTTTCAGTTTTCTATAACCCAACCATGGATGAAGCATCAAAGACTGTCACCTCCCAAAGTGCAGAGTGTCCAGTGTGTCTTTCTACATTCACCGATCCCAAGATCCTGTCTTGTTCTCACACTTTCTGCAAGATTTGCCTGGAAAACCTCTTAGAGTGTCACGGTAACTCCCAGATCCGATGTCCTGTCTGCAGAGCCGTCACGCAGGTTCCACACCAAGATGTCGGCAAACTACAGGTAAATCTTGCTTTGAAAAGTCTGATAGATGACATGAAGGGCCATCCTCAGATTTGCACTAATTGTAAATCAAATGACAAGCCCCATGCTGATGTCTACTGCCAAGAATGTTGCAAGTATCTCTGCACCTCTTGTCTTACTGCGCACTCTCAATGGCAAGGCTTTAAAGGCCATGAAGTCATAGCCATGAGCGAGATCTCATCAGGAAGAGTTTCAGTCCGTAGATACCGCAAGTGTAGGAATCACCCGAAAAAGGATGAGGATTACTTCTGTTCCACCTGCAGGAGATTCACTTGTTTCGAATGCGGTAGGATAAAACATAAAGACGAGGGACACCAGGTTGTTGAGGGAGCTGTTTATGAAGACAAACACATGAAGAAAATCGAAGACCTGAAATCAAAGGTGGACAAGAAAAGATCATGCTTTCAGAAGTACATTGATTTCATAGATGACCAATGGAAGAGTGCTGACAATGCTAAGAAACGGTGTACCAAGGACATAAAAAAAACATACGATGAAGCAGTCAGGCAGTTGACAAACAAGAGAGAAAGCCTACAGAGAGAAGTCAAGGAAACGACTGAAGGAGTGGAGAAAGAACTGGAAAGTATGAAGACCACGGCCCAGAAGCGCATCAATCAGTTGACGACCATTGCTGACATGGTAACGAAAAGAACGAAGATACCGTTAGATATGGATACTCTGGCTGCACACGACACTCTGTGTGAAGAGTTACGAGAGGTGTTGGATCAAGATGATCCTGACTACGAGCAGCCGAGAAAATCAAGCAAGAAGGGGAGAAGTGTATTTAAGAGAAACATTGGAAAGAATGAGCTAGGCCTTGGTAAGATTGTTAATGTGGTTGGAAAGGCTGAACTTGGCATTTGTAAGATTGTTCATGTAATGATTATAATAATAGTTAGTTTTTGTATAGCTCAAATCACTCTACAGCATAACATTGTAGTAGGACTTGGTAAGTTTGTTAATGTAGGCCTAGTTGAAAAGAACGTCGTTTTGCCTACTTATAATATTGCTAATGTAAAGAACGTTGCTTTGCCAGCTAAAAATAGCATGAATGCCATGGTTAGTACACCAGACGGTAGGATGGCAGTAGGATATCATACAGGTGGCATCTCCATCTTCTCTGCTGATGGTAAGCTTCAGCAGACAGTTCTGAAGGATGTTAACATTTTTGGGGTAGGGTTCCTCTCTGATGGTCGATGTGTTGTGATTGATACTTCAAACAACATCAGATTATACACACCAGAGTACACAAAATTGAATGTAATGTTTAAGACTCTAAGTCGAGATGAAGGTGGGTTTTCTAAGCTCACTGTTGATGATGATGATCTGATCTATGTGAGCTACAGGAAAGCCAAGAAGATATTGGTATTTTCAACAGCAGGTGGGCAAGCAATCAGGGAGATACCATGTAACGGGTATGTACCACAGCAAATCACTAGTTACCATGGTTCTCTGATCACTAAATCAGATGATACTATCAGATTGATAGACAAAGAGGGTGCTATACAACATGAATTAAAGAAACCGGGTAGTCTCCTTTACGCTGCTGTATCTCAATGGAATACAATCCTGATAGCCAAGGTGAAGCATGGTGAAGGTTTGGTGAGCATTGACGAGTATACATATGAACTAAGACACATCCGAAACCTTGTTAATGATTACAAGATTGAGAAGCCTGATAGAAATTGGTATTACCTCCAGCAGTACCGATCAGGAGAGATCGCTTTCTGCACCCCGGATAGACTCTATATATTCCGATAAATATAATGGAGGGGGGGGGGGGATGATACCCACTGAGTTGCCATTTTGTGCTAAAGTTAGCAGCTATTATTTAGAAATACAAGAAACGGTTGCTGGATAATTTCTTTCTCGTTTCTCACCCATAAAAAGCATTTCGCTCCTTACATCTTTTTATTTCCATCTTTGCATGTATCAAGCATCATCGTTATCATGTGTATCCTGTTTTGGGAAAATTCTCCTACTTGACTATCAGACATAATGTTATTAGATATTTCATGAGAAATCAAAATGATTCTCGATCCATATAAATGTGTATGATATTTGACTAGTAATGATCATGGTGGTAGTGATGTCTTAACCATTGTTATTAAAAGAGTGTATATTATGCTATACTGTTTGTGCGCGTATACTTGTATTCTTATGCATAAATTGGAATATATCGTTATTCTATGCTATTATTCTATCTAGACATGATTATAATGTGTAAATACATATATTATCTTCATCTGATACGGAAATGGTCTGATCTACATTCCTCGATGATTTTAGAAGCAGTTCAATATGAAAATGCAATTATCTGGAATAACTCGAATGTGTAACGCTAAAAAAAATATTGCATTTCACAAAATGGCACGAAATATGCATAAAAGGTCAACGTCAACAGATTTCATTTTTTTCAGCTTTGCTATTATCAAGCATTATCTTCATCATGTTTATCCTATGTGGGGGGTTTTCTAGTTCTTGTATTTTAGACATAATGTTATTAGATATTTTATGAGAAATCAAATGATTCTCCATTCATAAACATGTCTATCATATTTGACTAGTATTTACCATGGTGGCGGTAAGATGTTTACCATTGAAATAAAAGAGTGTATATAACTGTTTATCTATGTATACCTATATTCTTTATCAAAAATAATAATTATCATAATCCTTACAATGTATTTGTATTCTGGTAGACATACGTACATGTATAGGCTTATTGTGTATAAATAGTTTTCACTGTATTTGATGCGGAAATGGTTTGAATTACACTACTACTTTTTTAAGTGCATAGTTCAATGCAATGATAATGCAATTATATGAAATATCTCGATTATGAAATAAAAAATAAATTTATTGTATTTCAGACA
Source organism: Lytechinus variegatus (assembly GCF_018143015.1). Classification (NCBI taxonomy): domain Eukaryota; kingdom Metazoa; phylum Echinodermata; class Echinoidea; order Temnopleuroida; family Toxopneustidae; genus Lytechinus; species Lytechinus variegatus. The sequence continues at coordinate 28,869,453 of NC_054748.1, read as the reverse complement.
ATGGCACAAAAATTTACAGTAATAGTATAGGCGTAATGAGTTAAGGGATGTCATTTTCGATCATCCTCACAGCCTGATGTTTCTTTATAGGTACACAATTATTATCATTTTTATTGTTTTGTTTATATATCCATATTGTGAAAATCAACGAATTGAAATGGAACGGAAATAAACGAAATAGATTTTGACATAATATTTAGAATTATAAGATATTTGATAATGCAATTTGAAATATCTGCATCGGATTTTCCCTTTAAAGAGGATTCTCACTGAGTTGCCATTTTCTGTTAAAGTAAGCCGCTATTATATAGAACTACAAGAAACAGTTGTTGAGTCATTTATTTCTCGTTTCTCACCCATAAAAAGCATTTCGATGCTTCTACGTACATAAATTTTGCATCTAACAAGCATTATCTTTATCATGATTATCCTGTGTGGGGAAATTCTAGTACTTGCATATCAGGCATAATGTTGTTCCTGACAAACCAAATGACTTTCTATTCATATACACGGCTGTATATAATATTTGACTAGTAACGCTATATACGGGGTTGTGAGGTCTTTATCATTGATATCAAAAGAGTGTATATTATGCTAAACTTTTTTGCGCGCGTATTTTTATGCTGGAATTGGAATATATCGTGATTTTATACTATGATTCTATCTAGACATGATTATAACGTGTAAATATATAAATATTACCTTCATGGAAATGGTCCGATCAACACTCTTTAATTTTTTGCGAAGTACTTCAATTTCAAAATGCTATTATATTGAACAACTTGAATGTGAAACACTAAAAGAAAAATATTGCCGGCATTTCAGAAAATGGCACAAAATGCATAAAAAAGCAACGTCAATGGACCTTAATTTTTATTTTGAGATTTGCTATTATCAAGCATCATCTTCATGATGTTTATTCTATGTTGGGAAATTTCTAGTTCTTGTATTTCAGGCATAATGTTATAAGACATTTTATGAGAAATCAAGCGATTCTCCATTCATGTACATGTAATATTATATTTGACTAGTAATGACCATGGTGGCGGTAAGATGTTTGCAATTGATATAAAAAGTGTATATAAGTGTCTATCTATGTATAACTCTAATCTTTGCAGAAATAGAAATAATAATTATCATAATCCTTACAATGTATTTTGTTTTTCTGGTAGAAGTACGTACATGTATGTGTATAGGCCTAGTGTTTACAAATGAATTTACCTGCATTTGATGCAGAAATGGTCTGAACTACACTACTACTTTTTAAAGTACAGAGTTCAATTTGATAATGCAATTATTTGGAACAAGTTGATTTTGAAACGCAAAAATAACTTTATTGTATTTCAGACAATGGCACGAAAGATGTACAATAATAGTATAGGCGTAATGAGTTAAGGGGTGTCAATATGGTCCATTCACACAAGTCTGATTTTTTTATAGGTACACCGTTATTATTATTAATATTTATTGCTTTGTATATATTTCAATTTTGTAAAGATTAACGAAATTAAACGAAACGAAAATGAATTGATGTTGACATAATATTCAGAACGTTATATGTATTCAATAATGCAATTTAAAATTTCTGCATCGGATTTTCCCTTTTGAAGAGGACTCAAATCGATAGAAGATCACGACAGATATGATTGCTAATACCACGGGAAAAATCAAACTGTAACGTTATTTGTTTTATTGTCTACATGTAAACTTATTTTAGCAGAAATTCTCTTTCATTAAGAATCGAGGAGTATAACCTAAATATCCAGGTTGAAGAGAAAACGATTTTAATTGGTCTTACCATTGAACAGGAAGATATGGTCCAACGAACGTAGAGGGCAGCAACACCGCCGAGGGTTGCTACCCACTACGTTCGTCGATATGATCCTTGAATGCAATGTTTGATCCTCGCACAAATATGATCAAGAATAATGATATATAAATCTAGGAATAATAACTTATTAATAATCCTGCTCACAGCTCTACAAAACAAGCTTACCCGTAGAATCAGTTCATTACAAAATTAATCAATTATGTTTTTCTATTACAAGAATTTAAAATAGATTCGATCATCATTTTGATCATTCCAAACCCGTTTGTATGATACTCTTGAATATATAATTTTTCGAAATTTGTTTTACATTTTATTTCTTCTTAAGGTGTACGAACCCCCAAATTATATTGTGAATTTTTGAAAATAAATAGAGGAAATGAAATTTGGAAAAGAGTAATAATATAATATCTTAATTAAAGAAAGCTTAATATGTATTGTAAAACACTAACAATTTAGATTCATATTTTATTTGATTTGGTCGTTTATAATTATGTCTGTTTCTATTGAATTTTGTTTTTCCGATTTTAATGAAATAGATACCTTAGATTAGACCATAACAAATTATTCTTATACACCCAATTAATCAATAAAGTGTTTTTTGAAAAATAATCGGTTCGCCAGTATTGTAGTATTGAATCGTTGAGAAAAGAGAGAGAGAAGGAAAGAACGAATAAAGAAAGAAAGGTAGGGAGGAAGGAAGGAAGGAAGCCGGAAGAAAGGGAAAAAGAAAGATAGAAAGTAAGTAAGGAAGGAAGGGAGGAAGGAAGGAAGGAAAGAAAAAAAAGAAAGAAAGGAAGAAAGAAGGAAATAAAAAAGGAATGACGGAAATAAGGAAAGAAAAAAGAAAAAATAAAGACGGAAAGACATAAGAAAAAGAAAGAAAGAAAGAACGGAAAAAAGAAAGAAGGAAACAATGGAGCAAGAAAAGAAACAAATTGATAGAGAAAGGAAGCAGGAAACCCCTTCTGGAACGTTGATAATCTATTGAAAATGCCTGTCAACTCAATGAACAGACTAGAGGTCATTGTCGAAAGTTAGTGGAGCGTGACAGTAGGCCTATATCGGACCGGACGAAATATAACTAATCTGTCGTTTGCCTTTTTAGAGTTCAGGACGACACTGCTGATTTGATTCACCGATTTTCGCCAAAGACTGTTTTGTTATGAAGAGCTATGGTCAAAAGATTTTCTGTGAAATGATAGCGAGAATGCCCTAATCAGGCGCGCTAGGGAGAAGAAGGAGGAACGCCTCAATTGCTATCTCGTCTTTCTCCAATCCAACATATCCAATGGCATTTCTTCTTACTAATATAGTTTGATTTACATGCTTTACTTTGTTTTCCTTCTTTTATATCATCTCTCTCTCTCTCTGTTTAGTTTCTATTTCTTGCTTTTTCCCACTCATTTTCTCCTTTTCTATTTAATCCCTTTGTGTTTTACCTCTTCCCTTCTATTTATCTTTCCCTCTTCAGTCTTTACTTTGTTTTCTCTTTGTTTGTTACTCCTCTCTCTCTCTATCCACTTACTATCCTTACTGCTACTACCCTTGCTATTTTACAAAATAAGCCTAAATCAGGATTCAACCTAATTTTTAACATTCTTATATTAAAAAAATAAAAGATTTCATATATTAAAAAAATACACAAAAAAAGAAAGATAATATCATCGGATTGCTCATTGCATAAGATTTAAAAAAAATGTTTCAACGAAGTACTGCAGCATTTAAAATGTCATAACGTTGTATTCCTTCGTACGATTTTGATGAGATTTCTATTATGTTCTTTAAAATATGTTGTAGTCATCAGTTAACCAGGAGCGAATCCAAGGGGATGGGGCTCAGGCCGGGGGGGGGGCACTCATAGTGGGTATGTGCCGAGGAGGGAACCCAAATTTTACACTCAAATTCAGTTCCAAGGCATTGAATTTTTGTCTAATTGAGAAAAAGAACTAAAACCCCTCCAAAGCAAAGCATTTTCTTCTTGTCGATAAAAAAGAAGAAAGAAATCTGCTCCAAAGCTTCGCATATTTCCCTTACGCCGTTCCGGTCGCATTGATTTATTGCATTGGAATATTTTATTGGTTGAGAGCAGAAGAAGACTTGATAATTAACGCCTACTCTACCATGTCTACATTGATTAATGCTTACCATAATATCACTTTTTCTATTTCAGTCATCAAGCCCCTAGCGTCAACTTTAGGTCATCAAAACGACTTTTACTTTACAAAATCGATAATTTTTGACATGGAGTGAATGACCTCAGAACGCTGAAATCGAATACGATGAGGGGTTAAATTTCTACGAAATATTCTTGGGGAAGGCCCCAAGTTATCCACCGGCATGACGTACCTATTTGGTGTGTGTTACACCCCCTCCCCATTTAAAGATTCTTCGGATCCGCCCCTGTTAATTTCATCTTGAAAAGAGAAGATGTCAAATCAGGATTTTCAGCTTGTCGTCTCCAGCCAAGTAAGATCAATTTCTGCTTTTTCATTTCTATTTTCTTTTCTTCTCCTTTCTTATGTTTCCTCCTCCATTTTTGCATATTGTTTTCCTTTTGTCTCCTTTTATCTCTCACTATCACTTTTTTACTATTAAGGTTTTCTTACTTTAATCTTTTGTTCCTTTCTTTTCCGGTTTTTTCTTATTTCATTCTTCTTTTCCCACCCTCTTTTCTTATCAATGTCTACCTTGTTTCTTCCTTTTATTTTACATCTTCTAATTTTTCCTATTTTTTTATCTTCTTTCCATCTTCTCTTTATTATTTCTTTCTTTATTTCTATCCCTCTTTCTGTCTGTCTTTCTTTCTTTCTTATTTTCTTTCATTATTTCCTTTTTCATTTATGTTGGTCCTTAATTAATTCTAATATGTAAAGGTTATATCATTTCTGACGAACAGGCGACATCGTGCAGGCATGCTCATTGGTAGTCATGGATGTCCATTATGCTGATGTGATATATTCTGACCATTACTCGATCTCTAGAGCCAAGTATTAAAGGAATACACATTTCTGGTGCTGTGCTGTTCTGAGCTTATCATTTGGGGCCCTTTTGCATTTTGTAAAGTGAAATTTAAGGATTTCGTGCATACTTTTGGTCAATTATATTCATTTTTCAGTAAAAATGTACACATGTAAGTCTTCAAAGTTTAATGCTCTGGAAAAAACACACTTGATAAAATAGTACAAACCGTGTTATTGACAGCACAAAATAAAAAATGTGTCTTCTTTCTTGGCTCCAGAGATCGAGTATTGGTCAGACTATTTTACATCAGCATGATGGACACCCATGACTGACCATGCTGACTACATGTACAGCATGCCTGCACGATATTTCCTCTTTGTCAGAAATAATACAACCGTCACACATTAGAATTAATAAAGGAGCAATTGGAGCGCAACTTATCATGTCATCCTCAATCCTAAACTCGTTATCTTATTCGTTAGTTAATCCAAATAATATGTTAGGCATCTTTCTTAGGAGCTGGGAGCAGGCCCGCCGGAACACTTTTAGTTTTTGGGGGGCAAAATCCCGAAGGGGGCACAATATTTTTGACAGCGTGAGATACCGAAGCGATCGAGCGGGAGAGGCTATGGGACCCCCCCCCCCACGGTAAGGATTTTGTGTAAAAATGGAGTATAAAAGTTGCGTTTCTAAGTGCATTTAAAAATAAATTTCTTGAGAATTAAACAGTCTTGGAGTTCTTTTTGCTCATTCTGTTTCCTCCCTTCTGACCCAGCCTGGTGTTTCTTCATGACCAGGGTCGCAGTTCCAGCAAATTACGAGCCTTAATGCAAACGAAATTGTTTCAAACCAGTGTAATATAGGCCTTTTAAAGACTTTAAGATGACAAACATGACCGTACGCAGCCGGGGGCCGCCGATCGAGAGGGCAAAATCCACAAAATACACCAAGAGTGTGCACGAAATCCTTCAATTTCATTCTAGAAAATGCAAAAGCTCCCCCATCACAAATCCCCTCGCTCTTACGTTTCTTCGAAGATTTAGGTCTTGCAGCCCCACCCAATCCCGGGTTGTTTTTTTTTTCATTATTGCAAACGTCCATGAATAACAAAAGCTGGGATGAACCAGAGAACATAGCTGCCATCTCGATCTGATTAGTAACAGGTAATGGGAAGAAGTTTTGGAATCTAAAATACAAAAGTGCTATATATGAGCTGAAATAGTATCAGACAAAACGCCTTCCAATCATGCCAATGAAAAGGAATAGAGGAAAATACGGGGCTGTGAAAATATCTTAAGTTTTTTTTTTTATAGTAGAGCACTACTGTAACGCTTATTTTTTTTCTTTTATATTCTTTACATTTTTATTCATATCTCGGATAATATGAGTCCTGTCAAGAAGACACTTTCACAGATGATTTTATTTTATTCATGTCTAAACATTATCTCTAAGTTGTTTTCGAGTGGTATTCACCATTTTTACAAATTATAATCCTCTACACATGATTATTCTGAGTGTAATTTTCTGATAACATGTCTATATTGAGTTGAATTGAATCACTATGACCCACAGGTCTCTCCTCCCGATATAACTGATTGGGGGGGGGGGGGGATGCAGGTGGACCTCGACACCGGGGTTTCCCCCTACTCTTATACGAATAGTGCAGTGGGTTCTTAACGTGCAAAGGTGGTGACTCTCCTCTACACGGGGCCTCCATTTAACGTCCTATCCGAGGGACGGAGTGTTTTCCATTGTTACATAGCCTGCATCTATGAAATATGGGAGAGACGTTTACACACAACGCACTGACTTCAGTCATCCGCCCAGGGTGGACTCGAACCTACGATCTTTGGTTCGACTTCGACGGGCAGACGCGTTACCGACTGAGCCAACACCGCTCTCTTGTTATCACTGTATTAACTCAATTTATATTTAGTTGAAAATGAAATAATTGAAACAAGTTTCTCGAGATGTTATGGTTTCTGGGCTTGACAGCTATGACATAGATTCCATATCTTGCTCGAGTAACTAGTGTTCACGCGCGTTAGTTATATCGGATCCGGTCTGAGCGTTTCTGGGCGACCGCGCGTTTGTTAGACGACACAGCCAGCATCATAGAATTATAAACCTAATCATTGGTGGACCACTATCAATTTGCCATTCGGTTTTAGTCTGAAATGTATTCATTAAAAGGTTAAACGTTAACACACTGTAATAAGATGGAAAAGGGGCTTATCAAAGCTATGTTTCACAGAGGAACTGTTCGTCAAAAGACGCGAGGCTTACTATGATAATGTATTTTTCATCTTTCAGGGGGGCACGTTGGGGGGGGGGGGCAAGATCTCGTTTTCCCCCAAAAAATTTTATTTGGGGGGGGGGGGGCAAGTGCCCCCCTGCCCCCTGTTACACCCACAAATGTAATAATCGCCCACAAATGTAATAACGCCCACAAATGTAATAACACTTTACCCACAAATGTAATAATGCCCACAAATGTAATAACACTTTACTCACAAATGTAATAATTTTTGATCGCCCACAAATGTAATAACACTTTACCCACAAATGTAATAACGCCCACAAATGTAATAACACTTTACCCACAAATGTAATAACGCCCACAAATGTAATAACACTTTACCCACAAATGTAATAACGCCCACAAATGTAATAACACTTTACCCACAAATGTAATAATGCACTTTACCCACAAATGTTAATGACTTTACCTACAAATGTAATAAATTTGAAGTGATTTTTGGCGAATTCGTTCTAAACTAATATCCTATAGTAATGCGTTCATATAGCACAAAAGTTCAAAGTCTTTTTTCCAGACCCGGTTAATGAAATATTACAGTACAAGTCCAAGTCTTTTTCCAGACCCGGTTTTTCAAAATTATAATATACGTCCAAAGTATTTTTACCGGATCCGGTTGTTTCAAAATTATAATATACGTCCAAAGTCTTTTTTCCAGACCCGGTTAATTCAAAAATTATAATGCAAGTCCAAAGTCTTTTTTTCAGACCCGGTCGTTTCAAAAGTTATAATATACGTCGGTGAGGGGTAAAGACAACACTCTAAGCCCAAGCATTTTAAGTGGGTTTAATTTTGAAGATTGGTCTCAGCTGTCATTTTTTTTTCAATATTTCTTTATCTTTTAAATAACCGGGTCCAGACGAAAGACTAAGCATAATACTCGTATTATTCCACAAGAATAAGAATTTGAGTCTTTTGTTTTTAGGATTGCTTAAATTATTTTTAAATCACCGGGTCTGGAATAAAGACAACGCTCTAAACGTGTGCTTTTCTACATGCATGGTCTTAATTTGGAGGATTGTTGGTTCTTAGATTTGTTGTTGGGGGTTGAGTTTTATTGATTTTTTATTCCTGAAATAATTGTGTCTGGAGGAAAGTCGATCTTCGATAATCGGTCTTCATGTTGTTCCACAGTAATTAGATTATTGGATATTCGTTTTAGAATATTTGTAAAAACTATTTTATTTTTCAAATAGTAACCACGTCAGGAGAAAGGATGTCTGCTTTACCCACGCGTTATTACAATGTTTTGTATGGGTAGTAGTATTATTTTTAAAAAAGACATAATTTTACTGGGTGAAACTTTGGAAATTTGGTCTTAGATTCGAAGTTTTTCAGTTACTTTTTTTAATAGCCGGGTCTGGAGGAAAGAGTACGTTTTAAACCTCGTGTTATTCCACGAGAATAAGAATATAAGGTCTTATGTTAGAAGATTTTTTTTTCGTAACTGTTTTAGGTCTGGAATAAAGACAACACTCTAAACCTCTTTTAACTCATTGAGTGCTTCGTGCATGCTACGTATCCTACTGTAACATGCCACACGCGTGCTCGCACGCCTACTATTGATTGCTTTGTGCTTGCATTGTTTCCTACCCTCGCCTGCTTCGTGCATGACTGCGCACATTCGGAATTACAATGATTGTTACGCTGTTTTGCATTGTATTGCGCATCGCGTGAACGCCGTAATTATCATTATTGTGTGCAGTGCGAACTCGGCTTTCTGACAGATCAACTTACTCATGCGGTTTACATTCGACTTTTTCGAGTATTTCTACATTTTTTACAAGATATGGCTCCACCTCCGAGAGGGAAGAGACCCAGGTTTTTTGATCCTGATGAGGTTCGTGAGATGGTTATGAGAGAGACACCACCAGCATTAGCTAGGGCCGATTCTGATTCGGATGAGTCGCTAGAAAGTGCGAGCGAGTCAGAGCCAGACTTGGAGCCGGAGAGGTCCGGCGATGAGCAGGGCGGAGAGGTCGGTGGCGGTTTAGGGACGGACGATTATCAGCATGATTCTGACAGCGAGGTTGAAGATGATGACGATCAACCACAACAACAGCTACCACAACAGCAACCAGACATGTGGATTGATCTCGGCGATGAAGACTGGGCACCTTCGTGGCAGCAGAACTCGTACCAAGAAAGGCCAAAACTTCTCTTCGATCACACCGACTACGAGCCTGTCGACTACTTCTCACAGTTCTTTCCTGATGAAGTGTTTGAGCTGATGGCAACTCAGACAAATTTGTACGCAAAACAGACCATTGGAAGGTAGGTTTAATTATTTTTTGTATTTCAATCTTTGTGTATTACCCCCCCCCCCCCCACCCATGAATGATAAAGAACTTCTAACACATGAATCAATAAGTGGGACTGTGCTAACAATTTGGTTGCTAGACTGAGTCTAGAGTCTATATTGTATAAATACATGTAGGGCCTATATTAGAATAGTATAGACTGAATCTACACCAAGATTTTTCAGTTCAGTGTTTGACTGAGCCAGAAATCATACGGTCCCCCTATAAAATTCTTTGTTGATAATTTTTTTTTTGTTGCATAATTTATTATCCTGCGTTCCCCCCTAAATTCACGTGGACCCCCCCTGAAATGTTTGTGGTCCCCCCTTAAAATTAAGATTGATGACTTTTTTTTGTTTTTGCTTGTCGATTTTGCAATTTTGTTTCCTGCGTTCCCCCCCTAAATTCACGTGGACCCCCCCCTGAAATGTTTTCGGTCCCCCTAAAATTAAGATTGATGACCCTTTTTTTGCTTGTCCCACCCCCCTAAATGTTTGGGCTTCCACCGCAAATGCTGATCAAGATTTCGCAACAAAGCAAAGATTTCAACTGCATTTATAGACTAAAAAGAATTTGATTTCCTTACAAAATTTCTTTCCAAATTCCAATGGAACTTTACAGTCCTTTTCAGCTACAAAGTTGAATATTTGGTTAGAATTATTTTAGAAAAATGTCCTTGCCATTTCTTGATATTTTTTTTCTGATGGTCTGTCAAATGTTCCACTTCACTCTTACATTTATTTTTTCCATTATATTTTGGCTGTTAAGATTGTGCATGTGCCCGAGCTTCCTTTACACTCATGTTTAGAATCACAGCTGGTTGCAAAAATTAAATAAAAATCCAAAATACGCATTTCCTGTCATTTATTTGTTTCAATTTACTTGTGAAAAATGTATTATTGATAATCAGTACGATATATACTTTGTATGATCATTGACTCTAATGTTACATTTTTTTTCTCTCTTCAGGTTAGGTGTGCTGCAGCAACACTCCAGATTGAACAAGTGGACGGATACGACTCCTGCAGAGCTGAAAGCCTTTATAGCTCTTCAAATGGCGATGGGCCTCGTGACCAAGTCTGCTACCGACCAGTACTGGGAGGAAAACTGGCTTCTCGGCACACCTGGATTCTCTACAGTCATGTGTCGTAATAGGTTAGTATCTATCATTATCTATGTTTTCCATTTATTAGTTTATTATCTTGTGATCAAGACATTTGTGTTAACAATCTAGATTTATTGTGTGATTCATTTCATCATTTATGTTACAATCATACTGTAGGGTGGATATTGATGGGATGAGTGGGGTCCCAGCTGACTCAAAATTTCAGAGGAAGGGTTTTGGGCAGAAAGAAAATAAACCAAGTTTATTCTAATAAAGTCAGAGAGGGATAAAGTAATATGAACAGTAACGTTTTGCTGTTTCTGTCAATTTAGGGGAAGCATTAAATTCAAAACATTTTTCTCTTGTTTGGAAAACATTGTTTCAGATATATGCATTTTATATTTAAATTTTTAATTGATGTAAAAACAATATATTTTAGAGTCAATGAAATCAGTTTTGTAAAAACTATAATAATGTTATATATTTTTTTTATGTATTTTCAGGTACCAACTGCTAAACTCCATGCTGCACCTGGTCGACAATGAGCTGAGGATTCCCCGCGGACAACCTGGTTATGATCCTTTGTTCAAAGTCCAGCCTGTTATAGACCTTGTTCGCCCAACATACCAGCAGTCTTTTTCACCAGGTCGTGAACTGGCGGTCGACGAAAGCTTGGCACCGTTCAAAGGGAGACTCTCTTTTCGACAATTCATGCCTATGAAGCCAAAGAAGTTTGGTGTAAAGTTCTGGGTAATTACCGACTCATCCAACGGTTTCTGTCTGGATTGGAGCGTATACACCGGCAAGGAGGAAGGGAGAGGAGGAGACGGTTTGAGCACCAAAGTCGTCAAAGACCTGACTCGGCCTTATGCTGGGAGTGGACGCCATGTATACATGGACAATTTTTATACATCGCCACAGTTATTCGAGGACCTGAAGGAAGTTAATCTTGGTGCATGTGGGACCCTCCGTCTCAACCGAAGGGGCATACCGCCAATGATGAGGGAAGCAGCTGCCGCAGCCCGGAAAGGTGACGCACCAAAATTCTTCAGGAGAGGTGACATGCTGGGTGTCACATGGCACGACACAAAGCGGGTCAGCGCTCTGTCAACCATCCACCCATCTGGATGTCAACAGAGGCAGGTGCGTGACAGAAGATCGGCAGGAGGGGTTCGTCAGGTCACCAAGCCAACTGCAATCTGTGGCTACAATTCATCAATGGGAGGAGTAGACTTACTGGACCAGCGTATGTCCTACTATCGCTATCCTCACCGGCATATAAAATGGTATATGGTGGTATTCCACTTTTACTTGAAGTTGCACTCGTCAACGGATATCTCGCCTATCGTTTGGCTACGGGCTCTTCTGTGTCAACAAGGAAGTTTCGGATGGAGGTCATCAATGGACTCGTCAATGGCTTCGTGAAGAAGCCAGCAGGTCGCCCTAAGGTACTAAGAGAATCGACACGTGACAACCGGGATGCCCTGAGATATGAAGGCCAACACTTCGCGGGGAAGAGATGCTCTGGTGGGAAGGGGAGATACTACCCAGACTGTGTTGTTTGCTCTAAGAAGAACGGAAATGGACGTAAGACAACTTCCTACTATTGCAAGCGATGCCAACTGCCCATGTGCTTGGAACCGTGCTTCCAGAACTACCACTCTCCACGTGCTTGAACACTGAATAGTTTACTGACTTGGCCCATGTGATGTCTTGGTTTTGTCACCTCTTTTAGTTTTATCTAAAGGACTATGCCATGGCAGTATCATTAGTGCAATCCTAATAATTGTGCAATGTTGTTTCTTATTGTTTTATCATGTATCCATTGTTTACTCTTAAATGATAATCTTATTATTTTTACGTTATCATTTATGTCTTATATAACTAAGTCAATGAATATGCACCGATTTTTCTGAGGTAGTTTGGAGGTGATGGCTGTTGTCTATTTTGTCTATTTTGTCTATTTCATAAGTTATTTTTCAAACTTTGTGCCATGATTATTGCCGTAATATATTAATTGAACACCTGCTTTATTTATGCAATATAGTTTTTAGTAATGGTAATCCTCTGACAAGCATTTACAAGGCTGAATTATTTTCTGATTACTGTAAATATTGTACATACAGTCATATTCAAATACATGTATAATGAGTTATTGACAATATTCCGTGATATTACTGGAGGCGTTGTACATATGTAACTTATGATGTGAAAAGCAATATTTCATTTACTTTGTTATTTATTGATAGCTGATATTTATTGTTTCTTTTGCACAGTCTGTGCATTTGAAAAACTTTATGCCATGAATATTGCCATACTTTACTGATTGAACTAATTGATAAAATGTTGTTTCAATTTGTCACATGGATCCAGTAAAATGTAACCAAACAGTATTCAACTGTATCACAAAGTTATTTGTCATTCTGTGAGTCAATAGTTATTATAGTTGGAGTTTTGTTGTTATACATGTATGGTGGTGATATGTGAAATAGTTAATTAATTTTGAATAGTTTTATAAGTAAATGAAAAAATAATATAAGACAGAATGAATAAGAAGATTGGTAAAATGGAGATTGAAGGATGGATGTGAAAGAGAAAGATATGCATAGAAAAAGAGGGGAGAGAAAGAAAGATGGACAATTGTGACGAAAAAAACAGGGAGAAATAGAAAAAGCGAGGTATGAGATAAGGAGATAGATAGACATGGAAGAGGTAGAACGAGTGAGAGAGAAATAAAGAAAAAGAGAGGGAGGGAGAGAGATAGGAACAAATAATGAAAAAATTTAACAGAGGGAGGAAGAGTAAGATAGTAACAGTGGGATAGGGAGATAGAAATACATGGAAGAGAGAGGGAAATAGAATACCTACTCCCCACCCCCTCCCTCCAAAAAAGAAAGTGTACAGCCATAGGAAGGGAGCGACATAAATAGGTTGAAATATCGTGACATATAGAATGTGAGAGAAAGAAAGATAAGGAGAGATAGAAAAAAACGAAGGTGAGAGGGGGAGATAGAAAGACACTGGTAGAGATACAAAAAAGGAGAAAAAATGAATAAAAGAAACAGGTGGGTAACGAGGACAAGAAAAAAAATGAAATATCAAGAGATTGAAAGAGAGAGAGAGTGGGGCAGATGAGAGAGTAAGGAGAGTGATATGAAAGATAGAAAAAACAAGTTATAAAAAAGGGAGATACAAAAACATGGAAGATAAAGAAACGAGAAAGGACGATAGAAAGTAATTTGAGAGGGAGAAGGAGAGAAATAAGGGGGAGAGTGATAGAAAGAGAAGGGGGAGGGGGTCGTCATAAAATTATAGTGACATAGGAAATGAGAACTTAAATTAATATCAAACCATTCATCCACTCATATATTTGCACAATGAAACAAATCAACTATTTCTAAGCATGAATTACATTTATTATTTTGCAATTGAAGACGATTGTTCTATTACATGTAGGCTACATGGTACAAGAAATATGTTTTACATCGAAAGGTACAAATACTTCTCAAAATAAAACAACATTTATCGAACAGCTTTAACCAAATTTATGAGAACCAATTTATTTGACAATAATTTGTAACAAAAAACAGGAAGTTTGAGTATGAGACTAGGGTCCAAAAGCCTTATGACAGGATAAAAGCAAGCTTTTACTTGAATGAAAGCAAGTGTGCTCTTTGAAAACAAAGAGCAGGAAGTGGCAGTGCATGTAATAGCAAGTGACTATTGCCATGATGCCTACAAAACACTGAACAAAATGGAACTTCTTGATACAACTAATATTTTAGCAGTATAGATAATAACCAATCCATATAATGAGGGCACCATTATAAAGGGTATGAAATTTCCTACAACTTTACTACACAATATTTTGTGGATAAACTAATCGTTAGAGAGTTACAAGCAATTGTAATCATGACTATTGAAAGGAACGAATAGGACTCGTGACCCCAAAAACAATGTGGCACAGGGGGGTTTTGTGGCTGGCACAGGGGATTAGCATCGGATTAGCACTGTGGCATTGGGTTAGTAGTGTGTATGGCATGTTAAGAGTTAAAACAGGTTCTTAGGTTGAAGGTTTGTTTGGTCTTAAACTTGGATTTTTTTTAATTCTTACTATTAGCGTTTTTAAGAAAAAAATGGGCTGAAAGACTACGCTATATATCCAGCATTAATAAGATTATGGGGTCTTTATACTGTTTTTAAACTGTTATTCATAATGTTTAAATAACAGGTAACCGGGTCTGGAGAAAAGACTACGCTTGATTCTCAATTTACTCTTAGTGCATATATTCACAATATACACCGTATAAGTTAAAACAACAACAAAGACATTTATTCCACCAGTTTTAATTATCTGGGTCTGGAGAAAAGACTAAGCTCGATTCCCATTTTTTTTCCACAGGAATATCATTATCGTATCTTAGTTTGGACTTATATTATAAATTTTGAAATAACTGGGTCAGGAAAAAGACTTTGCACTTATTAAAATTCTTGAAACAACCGGGTCTGGAAAAAAGACTTTGGGTTTATATTATAATTTTTGAAACAACCGGGTCTGGAAAAAAGACTTTGGATTTATATTATAATTTTTGAAACAACCGGGTCTGGAAAAAAGACTTTGGATTTATATCACAATTTTTTAAACAACCGGGTCTGGAAAAAAAGACTTTGGACTTTTATTATATTTTTTTAAACAACCGGGTCTGGAAAAAAGACTTGGGATTTATATTATAATTTTTGAAACAACCGGGTCTGGAAAAAAGACTTTGGATTTATATCACAATTTTTTAAACAACCGGGTCTGGAAAAAAGACTTTGGATTTATATTATAATTTTTGAAACAACCGGGTCTGGAAAGAAGACTTTGCACTTTTGTGCTATATGATTACTATAGGATTTTAGTTTAGAACGGATTCGCCAAAAATCCCTTAAAATTTATTACATTTGTGGGTAAAGTCATTATTACATTTGTGGGCGATCAAAAATTATTACATTTGTGGGTAAAGTGTTATTACATTTGTGGGCGTTATTACATTTGTGGGTGCAACACCCCCCCCCCCCCGCTTCCGGCGCCCTTGGCTGGGAGCATTGATCAATCCATGTGTTTACTCTGTTAACATAGTATTACACATACTCCAATACATTACAATGATTGCTGTTGATTAAAATATTCTGTACAAAGCAAATGGATGAAATGTTTATCTACATATCAAAGACTTGTAAATTGAAAATGAATTGAACTTGAATTGAATTCCTAAATCAAGAAACTCGGAAAAAGCTGGTTGCACTTATAAAATCATATGAAGATGATACGATTTTAAGGGCATTAGGGTCTGTCAAGTCGTTTCAAGTTATTTCTGCAATGCCATGATAACACACTGAAATTATTCTATGTCTATCTCTGTTTCAGCACATTTGACCCCTTTTTTATTTGATGGATAATGTCTTCTTAGATAGAGACTTTTCAAAATAAAGCACCAACTTTTAGGATTCTAACCCCTTTTGGTGTATTTTGGCTACCAATGAAAGTTTGTTGACATTTTGACCTTTCCCTGACCTTGTCTTGACCCTTTATATCTTCTGGATAAGGAATTCTGAAGATATACTTATCAAAATCGAAAATAAAATGTACACACATGCAAACAAAAAAAAAAACGCAAAGAAAGAGAAAAATATCTTTCTTAACACCTTCATTGTAATTTGCCATTTAATGAAAGTTCGTTGACCTTTTGACATATGCGGTCATAACTTCCTAACGGGAAGT
The DNA here is from genome assembly GCF_018143015.1 of Lytechinus variegatus. NCBI lineage: Eukaryota > Metazoa > Echinodermata > Echinoidea > Temnopleuroida > Toxopneustidae > Lytechinus > Lytechinus variegatus. The sequence continues at coordinate 28,853,175 of NC_054748.1, read as the reverse complement.
CACGAGTATATGATTGCGTACACTTTTTTGTTCAGTATAACAAAACAAACAATCTAATATATGACTCGACACAATCGGGAAAATTTCAAAAATTGACCCCCATTTTGACACCTAACATGGTCAAGATGACCATTAGAAATTTGTCACCAAGTTGAAAGTTGTTCCATGTGATGTCATCAATCACATTTAAGCGAAAAATCAGACTTAGCCAATTTCTCGAAGTAAATGACATATATATGCTGCCTGAGTATAAGTGGGAATTCCAAATCTCTAAAAATAGTTTGATATTGAACTCGAATTCGTAAACAACATTGAATTTGCACACATTCAGTACGCACCGTCATTTCCTTTGTTTTATATGTAGCCTAAATATCTATAGTGCTACTACTAGACCCCGTATAATATCGTTTATAATGGACACAAGCAGATTGAGGTAAGCAATTCATGTATTTTCCAAAGTTATTCTGTATCTATGAATCAGAAACGTGTCAAATTTGAAATCACACTCTGATTGACAAGATTGATATGGCTTGTTTAATGATTGTATCTTCAATATTACTGTTTTGTCATTTACCTCTGATAATAAAGCAATAATTACCAGTGAGAAAATTGGAACATCACCATCTATGAACAGACAAGAAGGCAACAATCAAATTATATATTTTTTAAATCGTTGTTTTAGGGGTGATCAGACTTATTTTCCGACCCGGAAGTAATGGGGAAAATGAAAAGGTAGATTGTCGATTCGTCTACTACCAACTCGTCTACTCACCAACTGGCCTACCTTCATTCAGTCTAATGCCATTCCGTCCATCAATATTTCGTCTAAACAACTATTTGGTCACATAACCATTTGATCCAATCATCATTTCATCTAATCACCAGTTCGTCTTTTACCATTTCGCTTCATAACCAGTTGGTCTAATAACCATTTTATTTTCATTCATTTTGTCCCATTAGCACTAAGTCCAGTTAGACCAGATGGTGGACTTAATGGCTATTGGATCAACTGGTTAATATATAACCTGGTGAGTGAAATAAATGGCAGTTAGACCATATGGATAGTGGACTAACTGATGATAGACCAAATGATAGTAAGTGAGTTTGGAAATTGGACGAAATGGCATTAGACTAATTCGAAATAAACCGATGAAAATACATACTTTTTAAAACAATATTATTCCTATTTCTCTTCTCTTTTCTTTCCTTTCCTTCCACCTTCCCAATTTATTCCGACCGTCCAAAGTAGAAGGGGAGAGAAATAGGGTTCCCATGCACCCTATTGATATATATGTTTAATCTACATTTTTGTAATCCTTATAATGTCTATTCAATGAATTTTGACGTTCCCGAAAACGAAATATTTTCCCATGGGATTAAAATCCAAGATGGCATCCAAAATGGCCGCCATATCCATGGAATTTGGATTTTTGTACGTAGATTCCGACACAAACATTCATTTGCCACAAAACTATAGTGTCATTTGAAAGATAACAAAATTTCTACAAGTTGATACTATTCATAGGTGATGAAAAGATAATTCGGCTGAGATTGAAATAAGAAAAGTGCATTTTTGATATTTAACCCCTCAAAAATGAAAATTTGCAAAATACATGATTTACCATACGTCTAAGGGAAATATAATTATTGCCTTGAAAATTTTTGAAAAAAATTGTCTAATATACAATCATTAAGTGGACGAAATTCCAAATTGATATCATTTTTCCTTACAAACTTATCTCAAACCTGAAAATTCAATTTTCAGAAATGTAACTTTTTTAATGCATATCGAAGACTTGGATATACTAATGTATATTATCATATTTTCAACCCCCAAAATGGATATAGGCCTTAATTATCTATTATTTTGTTGGTATAAATTTTCTGCAATCCCTTTATTCTTCAATTTAAAGTCGGGTGATATAATGTTGTTTTTGAAAGAAGTAAGACTTTTGGCCCAAATTTGTATGTTTTTGGTAAAAACAAATTGCACATGCGCTGATATTGATCAGATTTATTATGAATAGCAGTAATAAATGCACAATGTCAACATTCGATATGCATGATATGAAAGATTTATCAACCATAATATCGGCAGGCTTGATGCCAGCACAAGTATCTTCATTTGCTTAGATAGAAGGAAAATATGCTAAATATATTAACCGATTTTGCGCTTTAAGTTAGGCCAAAAAGCAACCTCATCATACTTAGGATTTCCCACAGGGGAGCAAAACCGTCCGCCAAAAAAATATTCAATCACGGATAAAGGATTTTGTGCTCTAAAAAAAGTCTTCAAGTTCTCGTTAGGGGGAGGGGGGTGGGGGTGGGGGGGGGGGGCGGCAGGGATAGGTCCCTTGCATGGGTTGTGACTCATCAGTGGGGCAGTCTGCATGCCCCCTGCCCCCCATAGGTACGCTACTAATCCTCAATGTGGCAGTCACACCTATGAAAACGATTGCAAAGTGATTAATAGTAAGTCATTCAAATAATACAATAGCATTGATCAGCCTCTCGCATCGATTTTGTTAGTATGGCAAGCACAACGTTATGTAGAGTATGTGATGTGCATGGTAATAGAAATATATCTGATTCAGAAGAATGTAAAGACGAAAAAAGTGTTTCTGTACATCATAAACAAATTTATTATTTATTTAATGAAGTCTCTTTGAAACAGTTAAAAGATATACTAGCACTGCAGGTAATAGACATGAAGTTCTAACACATCAATACACAACTCAAAGGAACAGGATGAAACTACATGTAGGCTATATACCCCCACCTTATCAGTAATTTGAATCTCTGGCCTGTATTCTGAAATCAAGTTTATCTTCGAACACGAAATCAGTGTCATATTAAAGATAAATAAATTTTCTACAAGTTGATGTTTTTCATAGGTGATGAAAATGTATTTTGGCTGAGATTTTAAGAAGAAAGCTGCATTCTTGACATTTTCCCCCAAAATAAAAAAATGCGAAATAAATGATTGACCATGAATATAAAGAAAATAAAGGGATTGCCTTGGAACTGTCTAGTAAACTTGCCTAACATTCAATTATTAAGAGGACGAAATTCCAAATCGATATCATTTTTTTTTTGCAAACATGATGTCTCAAGCTTGAAAACCCAGTTTTCAAAAATTTAGCTATTTTAATGCATTTTACAGACTTAAATGTACTTACGTATATTGTCATTATCTTTATCACCCTTTTCCATTCCATTACTAGGTGTTTCTAACCTACACTTATTTAATCCGGGAGCTGTATACTGAATGAAGATGCAAGGTTGAAGATGAAGGTGCAAGATTGTAGATTTAGACTTGTTTTAGTGAATTAACAATTAATAGCATATAGTTTTAGTGTAGCAATTTAACAATTAACCTTTAACAATTAACCATGCCAAAAACGCAAAAGTAGAAAATGTGATAAAGAATCAGTACCACGGAAAGGCCTCTTTGTAAAATGCATTTCACAACTTTTATCATGTCAAAACTTAAGCTTTGTGGTTCTTAGGGAGGACTTAGCCAAGCTTTGACAGACAGGCAGTCAATCTTAAAACTCATTGGCAGGCTCATGTGCTAGATTCAGAAGAATTTTATTCTCTTTGAGAAAAGAATATCCGGAAATTTCTTGTTTGCCATCCGTTCAACCGTGATGGCAGTTTTGGTTGCCAATGTCACTCGGGCAACCGCTAATTTTGAGACCTGCTTTGGAGTAGGGATGGTGGATGGAATTTACCTCACGTTTGATTTGTTCCTTCTCTGTCATGTCTGTATTCCTCCGTTTGGAGGTGGTGTTTGCATGTATATAAACCGTAACATTGAGTATACTCTAAGGAGTGATCTTATTGATAACTCATTAGAAGCAACTTGGATCGAATTTTCTCCTGACAAGGATAATAAATTAATTGTCGGTTGTCTATATAGGCCACCTGATGCCGACGACGTATACTCAGAAAAAATACTAGATACAATAGAAAAAATAAGAAACGTGAATGAAGAACTGATTCTCCTTGGTGATACAAATATTGATTATAGAAATGATGATTTACAACCCAATTGTTACGATACTGCAACAAATAACAAAGAAGATTTTTAAATATAAAGTTTGAATTTTCCTTTTTTTTTATTACAGGAAATAATTATACATAAAATAAAACAAATAATGATCTTACATAAATCTCTTGAAGTGTCCGATGTAAAATTCCGAAGTGATGATACTATATCCAAGTAATAATCCAAATGATAAAATCCCAGTTGACTGGCGAAAATTCACAATGATGGCGATGATGAAACTGATGTTGAAGTCCGATGAATAATAAGAGTCACTGCAACGAGTTGAAATGTCCGTGAAGACGATGTTGATGATGATTAACAGTCAATTTCAGTAATCCATGGGTTGAAGCGTGTTCATTGAACAGGTTGATGATGTTGATGATCTCGATGAGAACTGATAATTTCTCTCTCAAAATAACTGCAAACAGTTCATTGATGCATAAACTGCTCTGATCTGATCTGGTGAAGTGATCTCATATGATGTGATCTCCTGCTCTCATATGATGTGATGATCAAGTGATCTAATATGATGTGATGGTGTGATGAAGCGATGGAAATATACACTTAAAATCAAACTCAGATAAAGCAGACACTTGTTACTTTATATAATGCTATTGTCATGCCTCATTTGACGTACTGTAATGTTGCTTGGGGGCACACATATAAGACTCATATACATAAATTGCAAGTTCTTCAAAGAAAAATTGTTAGATACATAACATATTCGGATTATAGGTCGCCAAGCACTCCTTTGTTTTTACAACTGCAAATTTTACCTTTTGATGAATTGGTATCTCTTAACTGTGTCACATTTATGTTTAAGTGTCAATCACGCCAGAATGCATTTTTGTCTCATGTGTTTGTTGAAAATTCTTCCATCCATCATTATCATACTCGTCAAAGAAACCTTCTCCATCAGCCATTAGCAAGAACCCAAACTGCTTTAAATTCATTTAGAATAGTTTGTGTTAAAGAATGGAATAAGTTACCTCATGACATTAGAAATAGCTTGGCTCTGTCCCGATTTAAAACATTGTGTAAAAAGCATCTCTTCGATAGATTGCGGTCGGATGTGAATGTATAAATCATGAAGCAGATTGCAATGAGTGAGGTCTCCATGTGTGTGTGAGGGTGTGTGTGTGTGTGTGTGAGTGCATTTGTAATCGGGTGTGTATGGGGGGGTCATGTGTGTGTTTATTATTAGAGGTTGTCTATACAGGGGTCAAAAAGGGTGGTGTTTCGGTTTTCTTGGGGCTCCTGTTCATTTGATGAGGTGTCCTTTCCTAAGCATTTCTTGTGCACTCACAAATCTTGACCGATTTTAATGAATGAGGTTGTCTGATACTTTGGGGAATGTCCTGGCCCTGCTTCATTGAGGCTGTTAATAGGGTTACCCTAGGCAAGCTGAAACATCTCTATTTTATAACCTACCCCTTTTATTATACTGTCAAATCATTTATTCTTAAGTTACATGTAAGTTTAATACACCCATTGTAAATATGTTACTTACTATGTAAAGGGGCCCCGTTAACAAGCTGTGCTTCACTGGGGTCCCAAACCTATCATTCTGAGTTCTATGATGTTGTATTCTGTACTATTGTTTGTGTTTGATATGGTTTGAAATAAATACTATACTATACTAATATGATGTGGTGATACTCTTGAAGAATCCGCCAGCTTTATATAGTTTGCAGCTATTCTTCTAGAACTCACTATTAAGGAAGGTTCTAGCATTTTCTTTAAAAAAACTTTCTCCTTTCAGGAGCAGTCAAAATCCAGAACACTCTTGAATGACCTCATTGAAATCAAGAGTGTCAATAGCATAGCTAAGCCTATTGTTCCTAATCTCTATTCAGAAATAACAATACAACTCCTTGGCCTTTTAAATAGGCAAGGCCTGCATAATAAAAAGACATTCTTGAATGTTCTTTACAATTCTTGGCTAGCCTTAAAGGGAAATAACTAATAGATGGATGTAATTGCTTTTACAATTCTTCTAAAATTATTCTTATATGTAACACCTCCCCCACCGGGGAAAAGAAAGCTTTACCGTAGTAAAGGTTTCTTTAAGATTACTTTTTTCTTTTAACTGTTTAAAGTCATCTTGATAAATCATTTACAGTTATCGTGTACAAAGATATAGTACTTAACGAACATGTTAAAATAAATGAACATCAAAGATGTTTTCTTCAAATGACACACTTGGTCAAAATCATGAATAATTTCACTTTTTATACTCTTGATAGAGCATCAGCAATTACATTATTCTTTCCCTTTATGTGTACAATTTTCAAAGGGAATGGTTGGAGCATTAGGCTCCATCTATACAGTCTTTGATTCTTTGTTTTGAATTTCTCCAAAAACACAAGAGGATTGTGGTCTGTATAGACTGTAATCTCTCCATTGGTTAGATACACCTCAAACTGCTGAAGGGCTAGTACGAGACTCAGGGCCTCTTTTTCAATAGTTGAATACTTCTTTTGAAACCGATTGAGTTTCTTGGAGAAGTAGCACACTGGTTTTTCGATGCCTTCTTCATCTTCTTGGAGCAATACTGCTCCTACTCCAACATCACATGCATCAATAGCTACTTTGAATGGCTTTGTGAAGTTTGGAGCTGCCAAAACAGGCTCATTCACCAAAATGGCCTTTAATTTCTCAAATGATCTTTGACATTCGTCAGACCAAACATACTTCACTTTTGCCTTCAGCAGGTTTGTCAGAGGACTAACCACAGTACTGAAATTTGGAACAAATTTCCTGTAGAAGCCACTCATACCTAAGAATCTGAGCAATTCTTTCTTAGTTGTGGGAATTGGGAAGTCTAAGATAGCTTGTATCTTGGCTTCTCTTGGTAGCACTTGCCCTTGACCAACCACATGACCAAGATATGTGACTTTTGCCTTGGCAAATTCACTTTTCATCAGATTCACTACTAGATTGGCTTTCTCCAGCCTGTCAAACAGTGCTCGCAAATGATTCAGATGATCATTCCAAGTATCACTGTATACTAGGATGTCGTCAATGTATACGACACAATTGTCAAGTCCGGCAATCACTTGATTTGTCAACCTTTGGAAGGTTGCTGGTGCATTTTTCATTCCAAAAGGCATGACTTTGCATTGAAACAAGCCTTCAGGTGTGACAAAGGCTGATATCTCTTTGGCTCGGTCAGTCAGTGGCACTTGCCAATATCCTTTAAGCAAGTCTATCTTTGTGATATAGGCAGAATTTCCAACCTTATCAATACAATCTTCTAACCTAGGAATTGGATACGAGTCAGTCTTAGTTACTGCATTTACCTTTCGGTAATCAATGCAAAATCTCTGAGAGCCGTCTGGCTTTGGAACCATTACAATGGAAGAACTCCAACTACTCTGACTCGGTTCGATTATGTCATTATCTAACATAAACTGTATTTCATTATTCACCATTTCCAACTTGCTTGGATTGAGCCTATAAGGATTCTGTTTGATAGGTCTTACATCACCTATGTCTACATCATGTACAGTTAAAGGTGTACGACCTGGTTTGTCTTTACATACATTCTCATATTCTCTTAACAGGCCAGATATATCATTTCTCTGATCTTCAGGCAGGTGTTTTAATGCCTCATCCATATTTCTTAACATCTCTGAGTTAGACAACTTTATACCACATGGTTCGTTCTTAGATACATCTGTATAAGACAATTCATTATCTGTCTTTCCATAGCATTCTTCTTCATGTACATCTACATGTTTTTCTTCTTCTTTGACCTGTGTTGTACCTATTGGCTGACTAGCCTCTCGCTCAAAGTATTCTTTCAACATGTTTACATGACAAACTCTTTGAGACTTTCTTCGATCAGGGGTACTGATCACATAGTTGACATCATTCAATTTCTTTTTGACTATGTAGGGACCACTAAACCTAGCTTTCAAGGGCTCACCTTGCAAAGGCAACAACACTAATACTTTGTCTCCAGGCTTGAAACTTCGCTCTTTTGCATTTTTGTCAGCTTGAGCTTTCATTTTTCCCTGCGACTCTTTCAAGTGTTCCTTAGCCACATCACAAGCTTTTGAGAGCCTTTCTCTAAACTTTGACACATAGTCTAGAAGGTTTACATCATCATCCTGAACCATAAACCTCTCTTTGATAAGCTTTAGAGGACCCCTAACCTCATGACCATAGACCAATTCAAATGGACTGAAACCTGTGGACTCATTCGGGGAATCCCTAGTTGCAAACAGTAGGAATGAGATCCCTTTATCCCAGTCATCGGGATAGTATTCACAATAAGCCCTAATCATGGTCTTCAAAGTCTGATGATAGCATTCTAACGCTCCTTGGGACTGTGGGTGATAAGCAGAGGACTTGATCTGCTTTATTCCCAACTCCTTCATAACTTGCTGAAATATTCCTGACATAAAATTTGACCCTTGATCAGATTGAATTTCCTTCGGCAGACCGTACCTAGTGAAAAACTGCACTAACGCCTGCACCACTGTCTTTGCAGTGATACTCCTCAAAGGTATCGCCTCTGGAAACCGTGTAGACAAGTCCATAATCGTCAGGAGAAATCTGTGACCCGACCTCGTTCTGGGTAAGGGTCCGACACAATCAACAAGAACCCTAGTAAAAGGTTCATCAAATGCAGGAATGGGTATCAATGGAGCAGGCTTGATAGAAGGCTGTGCCTTACCAATAATCTGACATGTGTGACATGTCTTACAGAAATGCACAACATCTTTGTGCATCTTAGGCCAATAGAAATGCCTTATAATTCTATCTTCTGTCTTCCGAATACCAACATGACCTGCCATATGTAACTCATGAGCCATTTTCAGAATATCTGTGCGGTAACAAGGAGGAACTACAACCTGGTGAATTATACACCAATCTTCATCAGCTGGTCTCCGGGGAGGTCTCCATTTCCTCATCAAAATGTCATCTTTGACATAAAAGCACTCAGGAACCTTATCAGCCTCAGCCTCAGAACATGCTTTTTGTAACAAGCTTTTTAATTCTGGGTCTGCCTGTTGTGCCTGTACAAGGGAGGATTTACTAAACAAACTACCATTGTTAGCAACAGAGCCTTCAACACTATCCCCATTCAAATCCTTGAAAAAGGTTTCAGCTAACCAGACATCAGTACTCTCCTCTACATCAGCAGATTCCGCATCATCCTTTTCAGCTCTACGAGTCTGAGACCTAGTAACAACACAATCCGGGAAAATCCCTGGAAAATCTTCCTGCAACAATTCAGTTTCAGCTACCTCAACGGGCTTCTCTGAAACCACTGGAGATGCAACAACTTTATCTCCAGCCAAGTCGTTACCTAACAAGAAATCAACACCTTTCATGGGTAATTCTGGAACGACACCAACAGTCACAGGACCACTAACTAGGTCACACTTTAAGTCGACCTTATGCAAAGCAACCGACATGAAATTTGGGCAAATACCTTGAACTAAGACGTTGGCATTCTCTGAACTCTCCGGAGGAAGAGCCGAATCCCCTGGCACCATCAGGGACTGTGCAGCCCCTGTATCCCTAAGGATCACCACTGACCTACCAGCAGTACCAGTCGAACAAGGGGATACTTCACCATCATGCAAAAAACTTCTAAAAGTTTCATCAACCTGCTTGACTTTATCAGCAAATTCTAGAGAAACACTCTCAACATCTCGATTGGGCTCTGATGGAACAAACTCCATCGAGGGAACACTTGTTTGCTTGACAAAACCCATGTCTTTCTTAGTTTTGGTTGGCATTCCAACCAATTTCCAACATGATTCTTTCAAATGTCCCGATTTATGACAATGAGTACAAATTTTGGAACTACGACTCTCAGACCGTTTGGTTGATTCTGTGCCCCCACTAGCCTGATTCTTATTAGCGTCTTTGTCCTTGCTTGCATATTTTCCCTCACTAGGTTTATTGTGGGATTCAAATGACCCTTTACCTTTCTTTTTCCAATAATTCTTGAAAGGAGGCCTATCTCCACTACCCTTATGTGTGACCTCAAATTCATCAGCTACTATGGCTGCTTTACTGACTTCAGTAACTCTATGGTCATCTAAGTGAGATTTAATGCCAAAAGGAAGACTCTTTTTGAATTCTTCTAGGAGGACAACTTCCCTAAGGTGAACAAAATCTTTGTCAACTTTCAGTGATCTGTACCACTTATCGAACATCATCTCTTGTTCCCAAGCAAATTCAACATATGTCTGGCCTGTTTGTCTTTGCATGTTCCTAAATTTATGTCTGTACGCTTCTGGTACTAACTCATATGCATTGAGAATTGTTTCTTTTACTGTAGCATAGTCACATGATTGCGTTTCAGAGAGCGAAGAATAGACTTTTGCAGCCTTTCCAACGAAAACACTTTGAAGGAGAAGAGTCCAGTATTCCTCGGGCCAATTCAATCTCTTGGCCACTTTTTCAAATGACACAAAATATGTATCAACTCCCTCTTCATCAAATTTTGGCACAAGGCGAATGTTTTTCGCCACATCAAAGCCTTGGGGAGATTTATCTTTAGTAGAGTTAGTATTTGCATGAACTAACTCCATTTCTTTAAGTTTCAACTGGTACTCCAATCTCATCTTCTCCATTTCAATGTTTTCTCTTTCTCCAATTCAATGTTTGCCAGTTGGATCTGAACATCATCTGACATATTGATAGAAGTTTCAGACTCCTCTGTAAGCTTCATGTGACTAGCTAACAAGTCAATTATCTCTGCCTTCTTTAATCCTGGGGCTAGAGATACACCCAAATGATCACAAACTGTTATCAAATCATCTTTCTTCAGTGACTTCAAATGATCATATGACAATTCTGTCATTGCAAGAAATTCTTCAACATCAAATGTAGCCATAGTGAATATACACAAATACAAGCACGTAATAACACAGTACAGTATATTCTAGAACTTTCCAAAATGTTTCCAATTCAAATTGGCTTTTGTTTCAAATTGGCTTTCGTCTCAAATTGGTTTTTAGTTTCAAATTGGCTTGTACAAATTTGGTTTTCGTTTCAAATTGCCTTGGCTTGTACAAATTTGGTTTCCGTTTCCCGGACAACTGGTTTAGTTTCAAATTGGCTTGTACAAATTTGGTTTTCGTTTCCCGGACAACTGGTTTTAGTTTCAAATTGGCTTATACAAATTTGGTTTTTGTTTCCCGGACAAGCCCCCAAAATTATTTGTTACGATACTGCAACAAATAACAAAGAAGATTTTTAAATATAAAGTTTGAATTTTCCTTTTTTTTTATTACAGGAAATAATTATACATAAAATAAAACAAATAATGATCTTACATAAATCTCTTGAAGTGTCCGATGTAAAATTCCGAAGTGATGATACTATATCCAAGTAATAATCCAAATGATAAAATCCCAGTTGACTGGCGAAAATTCACAATGATGGCGATGATGAAACTGATGTTGAAGTCCGATGAATAATAAGAGTCACTGCAACGAGTTGAAATGTCCGTGAAGACGATGTTGATGATGATTAACAGTCAATTTCAGTAATCCATGGGTTGAAGCGTGTTCATTGAACAGGTTGATGATGTTGATGATCTCGATGAGAACTGATAATTTCTCTCTCAAAATAACTGCAAACAGTTCATTGATGCATAAACTGCTCTGATCTGATCTGGTGAAGTGATCTCATATGATGTGATCTCCTGCTCTCATATGATGTGATGATCAAGTGATCTAATATGATGTGATGGTGTGATGAAGCGATCTAATATGATGTGGTGATAATCTTGAAGAATCCGCCAGCTTTATATAGTTTGCAGCTATTCTTCTAGAACTCACTATTAAGGAAGGTTCTAGCATTTTCTTTAAAAAAACTTTCTCCTTTCAGGAGCAGTCAAAATCCAGAACACTCTTGAATGACCTCATTGAAATCAAGAGTGTCAATAGCATAGCTAAGCCTATTGTTCCTAATCTCTATTCAGAAATAACAATACAACTCCTTGGCCTTTTAAATAGGCAAGGCCTGCATAATAAAAAGACATTCTTGAATGTTCTTTACAATTCTTGGCTAGCCTTAAAGGGAAATAACTAATAGATGGATGTAATTGCTTTTACAATTCTTCTAAAATTATTCTTATGTGTAACACAATAATCTTATTGCTAATATTGAAAACTTATTTCTCCTCACCCAACTGGTTGATAAACCAACAAGGGTTACTCTTACGTCATCAAAATGCATTGATCATATTCTGAGTTCGATTCCAAATAAGCATAGCATGTGTGATGTAGCAAACATTTCACTAAGTGACCATTACTTGATATATACATGTGTTAATTTTAAGAAACAAACAAAGGATCATACCGTCAGGCGTTTTAGAGATTATAAACATTTTAATGAATATGATTTTATCGAAAGATTGAAAAATACCAAGTGTTTCGATGTTATCGGTAATAATGTATTAAAGGACTTGTGTGTTCAGACAGCATGGACAAAATGGAAGGATGCTTTTCTAGAAATAAGTAATGAATTTGCTCCAATGAAAGAAGCAAGAATGAAAAAGCGATTTAATCCCGGGGTAACCCCAGACATCGTTAATCTAATTTATAGGAGAGATTATTTAAAACGTAAATTTGATACTTCTAAATGTCAAGAAACTCTAAATGAATATCGGAGAATAAGAAACAAAATTACTAGTATGATAAGGGAAAAGAAAAAAGAGTACTACAATAATATATCTCATGAACACAACAATGATCCAAAAAACTATGGAATGAGTTACACGCTGTAACAGGCAACAATAAATATGAGAATAACACATGTGAGGTTGACTGTGATGAAATAAACAAGCATTTTGCAAACATTGGTCAAATGATAGCAAACACTTTTCCTGAAAAAAAAATTGAATGGAAACATCCTGAATGTGTTTATTCTTTTGAATTTAGAAATATTGAGATAAACAAAACTTTAAAACATCTAACTCACCTTGACAAAAGCAGTAAGGTGGATGTTTTAGGCCTAGATACAAAATTATTAAATATCGCAGCACCATACATATGTGATTCTCTAACCCTAATCTATAATAAAAGTTTATCTTCTGGCGAAATACCCGACGACTGGAAAATAGCACGAACAACCCCGGTTTATAAAGGCAAGGGATCAAAGAAAGATAAAAATAATTACAGGCCTATTTCTGTTGTGAGCCATGTTGCTAAGATCATCGAAAAAGAGGTTCAATCCCAACTATTGAAATACTTAAATGAACATGACATGATCAATGTCGACCAGTCGGCCTTTTTACCTAATCACTCTACCTCTACTAGTCTACATCGTATACTTGATGATTTTTATGAAGCCATAAATGAGAGTGAAAAGGTAGCTGCTTGCTTCTTAGACATTTCCAAATGCTTTGATTGCATTGATTATGATTTACTGATTAATAAATTAGAAAAATATGGAATACGTAGCAATCAGCTTGGATGGTTTCAGAGTTATATTGCTAATAGAAAGCAAACTGTACAACATCAAGGTAAACGCTCACAGATGAGGAACCTTACTATAGGTATTCCCCAGGGTAGTGCCCTTGGCCCCACCCTTTTCCTGATCTTTATTAATGATATTTCGGAATATGTTACAAATGGTTCATGCAATATATTCGCTGATGATGTGGTTGTTTATGTTAGTGGAAAAGATAATACTGATGCAAATGCAAAATTACAGGCAAACATGGTTGAAATCAATAAATGGTATGTTAATAACAGACTTCGAATTAATAAAGATAAAACTAAGGTGATGCTATTAAAATCAAAATCCTTAAATGAACTTAACATTTATATTGAAGGGCACAAGATTGAGCAAGTCGATAACGTAAAATATCTTGGACTCATGATTGATGATAAGTTGAAATGGAATGCTCACACTAATATTCTATGTAAATCAGTCGCATACAAAGTCCATATTCTTGCCAAACTTAGTAAATTTGTTAACTCTAACTTATTGAATATATTGTATAAATCCACAATTCAACCATGCTATGATTACGCATGTTCTGTATGGGGTAATTGCCCGGAAGTTTACAAAAAGAAATTGTTGAGAATACAAAAAAGAGCAGCACGAATTGTAACGAAAAACTTTGATTATGATAAATACAATGGAACTAAGTTAATGACTGACTTGTCGTGGCCAAACATTGAACAAACATGCAACTACTTTCTTGCAACACTCATGTACAAATGCATTAATGGCACAGCTCCTGGAAGATTATGTAATGAGATTGAGATGTATTGTGACCGCCATGGTTTTAACACAAGAAACGCACATTCTTTAAATGTAATAATACCTAAACCTAAGCTAGAATTATTCAAACAATCATTTAAATATGCTGGTGCTAAAGTATGGAACGAGCTTCCACCCAGTCTCCAAAATGCAGCATCATTCGATAATTTTAAATTTAAATACAAGAAATTATTTCCCAAACCCTGATGTGCAATTCATACGTACTACATTACCTGAGAGCTTTAATAATTAAGGAATGGATTTGTAGCTCAAAACCCGAAATACAGTTTCATGTACTTTAACCTACCATTTCTTTCTAATACACTTCGATCCAAACCTTGTTTTCTTTTTCTTTTAGTACCTTTATCTTTGTCGTAATTCGTTACAATTTATAATGTATTATGTTTTATATATCTTATAATTCAATTTGCTTCATATAAATACATGGAACACAAGTGTTATGTATTCTCATACTTTAATGTAAATTATACCACTTTTTTTATTCCTATTACATATCAATGTTCAACTTGTGAATATGTTTTATTAGCCTGAGTTTTACCGATTTTTATATAGTTCTATAATCATTAATTCATACATTTCGTCCATGAATCGTGTACTTTTTTGGTTATTTAATACTTAAATTTAATTACATTTACTTCATTTCTTTGTATAACATATTGTAAATGCTCTTGTATTGCATTGTATCATTTCAAACACAATCTTTTAGATATTACTCTGATTTTTATCTCATCTATAATATATTATTGATTTACATGTATTTATGTTTTTAATGTCAGGACCATGATGTAAAACAGTTTTTAACTGATCTTGTCATCCTGTATAAATATGTTTGGCAATGATACTTTGTAAGACCTGGGTTCCTCACAGACTTTGAATACTTTGGCTGGTATCCAAGTGTGGTCTCTTGGACGTAGAACTCTCACTGGCTGCCCTACTAGCAGTGGTGGTAGATCAGAACTTGCATGTAAATAATGCACTTCCATCATCTTGTCTTGCCTATTCAAGAGAAAATCAATGGTGGTAGAATCTCTCGAGAAATATAGTGACTTGGCAATGTGGTCCTGATGGGTCTAACAATTAACATTTCTGCTGGTGATCTCAAGTTACTTTCGACTGATGTTGCTCTCAGGTTCATCATTGCTAGTTGAATGTCTTGGCCAGTCTGATAACATTTTGTCAACAGATTCTTGACTGTACGAATCATCCTCTGAGCTAATCCGTTGGTCTTGGATGGTGTGGAGAAGAAGTAATGTGCTTGATAATCCACTTCTTTTCTTCCGCTGCCTTGCTTGATGTTTCTGGTATGTTTCACACTGCTTTATCAACTGGTTAATGTCCTTGTTGATGTTTGGCAAGAAGACTGTCTCACGAGCAAGTCGTCTGGTACTTTCGATTCCCATGTGTCCTAGGTGAAGCTGTCTAAGGATATCATTCCTCAGTGTCTTCGATATGATGACTTGACTTCCCTTGAAGAGTACTCCATGTGATACTCCCATGTCATCTCTGTACGACCAATACTGCCTAAGGGATTTCGGTGACTCTTGGATTGTTTCGGGCCAACCCTGAGTAAGTATCCGCCAAAATGATCTGAGAATTGGATCATTAGCCGTTTCTCTCTGAAGTTCTGTCCTCTTATGATGTCCGAAGAGTAATAAGTCGATCGCATATGCGAATCTCTATCCCAGGGTGACCAGATTTCACAAAATGAAATACGGGACAATTGACAAACGAAGATCAACAAAGAAGCCCCACACAAAGTGTAAAACTTGTGAAAAAATATAAAGAATTGGAAGAGAAGGTGAACGAAAGAATGAAGGAGAGAAAGAAAAGAGATGTTTGAGAAGGAAAAAAAAATAACGGAAAACAGAAAAAATAACAGAAAGTTAGAATAAAAGAAGGATGAAGGAAATAATAAAAGAGATAAAAAAAGGTTTCCGTCATTCTTTGAAATGAATATAGAAAGAAAAAAAAAGAAAGAAAGAAAGAAAGAAAGAGAAAGGAAGGGAAGATGAATAAATGTTTGAAAGACAAAATAAAGGAGATAATTAAAGGGGGAAAAGTAAGAAAAAGAAGGAGGAAAGAAATAATGAAGGAAATAAACATGTTTCCTTCATTCTTTGAAAGAAAGAAAGAAAGAAGAAAACTGAAAGGAAGGAAGGGAAAGAAAGAAACAAAGAATAAGGGAAAAGAATGAGAAGGGGAAAAAATAAAGAAAAGAAAAAGAGTGGAAGGGACAAGGAAGCCAAGGTAATTATAAGGAAAGAAAAAAAAATGAAGGAAATAAAAAAGGATATTTAATAAAGAAGGAAAGTAAGAGAAAGAAGGAAAGAAAGAAAAGTGAACAGAGAGAGAGAGAGAGAAAAGAAAATGTCTAGGAAAGGAAGTTAGGAAATAGATAGATAAAGGGTTTAGTGATAAAAATCAAGACATCATCGCGGCTAAGGCCGAATTGCGATGTATTCACAAGGTAATAAAGTCACAAAAAATATTTAAACAATAACACAGATAATTACAAAAATAAATAATACGGATAAAGTATTGGAAATAAAGATAGATGGAACAAAACAGGGCAAGCAGAAAGGATAGGGGAAATGAAAGAAAAAGGGAAAAGTTCAAACTTCAAGTAAACAAAAAAATCCAATGATCTAATAAAAATCATAATTTTATTTGGTGTTTTTTTAAATGTATTTTTAAAATTTGAAAAATTAAATATTTTAGAAATGAATAAGATTTCAAAGTGAACCATAGTCGAACTTAAAAATTAGATGAAACATCGCCGCATCGTGCACACCAAGACTCAAAACGAAAGCTGAAACAACTAGATCTATAAAAGGTCAATAATGTGTTCCTCCGATTACATCTCCAATCATTAATCTGAGAATCCATAGTATAATTATAAGAATTTCCCGCTGATTGTGTGATTATTTTGGTGGAAAAACTGTTTATCATGTGAGATTGTTTTCACCATTGAGAATTTGCTTCGATCCTACATGCCTAGCTAGTAGCCTGCCACACACAGGCAGGAGGCCAGTTCGTTTGCAATGTATTGGGTAAGCAAGAAATCACCGCAGAACTTGCAAAAGTTTACAGTTATCGATTTAATTGTTGTCCCTGCTTCGTCAGCTGTTGGTTATTTAATAAAAATTCGTCACTTTTAAATGTATTAACTACATTTTGTTCAATATTCTGAAATACGGGACAAATAGGCGTCCCGGGAAGGGTTTGTCGGGACGCCGGGACGCAGGAGCAAAATACGGGACAATCCCGGGAAATACGGGACGTCTGGTCACCCTGCTCTATCCTCAGAGCAGATGGGTTTAACTCTGACACCTAACGGTACATCGCATGCTTCCTTGGGATTAGGAAGTCGACTCAACGTATCGGAAACGATCATGTCGCTTCCAGGTCAGTAATTGACTTGACACCTGTTTCCTTGGACTTTGATAAGCGATTGCTGTAGATGTGTGCTGGTGCACTTGTAAGAGGTTTTTTCCGTATAATTTCCAGCATGCGAATCTCTAACCTCAGAGCAGATGGATTTAACTCTGACATCTAGGTGGAGGTGCCGTGGCCGAGTGGTCTCAGGCGCCTGGCTATACATGTAAAGTCCGGGGTTCGATCCCCGGCCGCGGCACCTCATGCCCGTGAGCAAGGCATTTATTCTACAATGCTCTTTTATCCTGCTTTCAAATAAATGGAAATGCTCTATGCATTATTGGTAACTAGGTGTGAACTTGTTTAAAAAAAAGAAAAAAGTTTTGAAGTCAATATACAAAATATATTTTAGCTCGAAAATCGAGCTTTCATTATTTTTTTTTCATTTACAAATTTAAGTGCTCTGTAAAATGTCCGTTTATGGTCTACATATCAGCATTTTAAGCTCACGCTGCTCGGTCATATTGTATGATTTGCCAAGTCCCTATTTTCTACGTGTATTCTATGATGTTTCATTAAACAAATGTTCTCAGAATGCCCAGATTCTAGGTCTAAAACTAAAACATGTGCAATGGCCTGCATGCTCTTTATTCAAAGTGTACTTAAATTGTCCAGTTTTACATTAGAATATCAATTACTGTCCGCTCACGCTTCACGATCGCATTATTAATGATACCCAATTAACTATATCTTATTTTATGATTTACAAAATATGAATAGAGTGTCCCGCTTTTAGGTCTAAAATCTCAAATTTCTTCCTCTCGCTCGCATCAATTGTTTAGTTACACACCTATCCCATTTATTAATACAAAAACTGCTTAGAATAACAATTTTTTAGGTCGGAACCCAGTCAGCAAACTATCTGGGGCTCGTGTGGGTTATATATGGGCTCATCTGGGCTTGGATAATGGGCCCAATAAGGGCAGCTCATATGGGGCCCATATGGGCTTTGCACCATCCAAACCATCAGGGGCCCATATGGGTCATGTGGGTTTCATATGGGGAAAATCTGGTCAAGCCCACATGAAACCCATGTAAACCTCGCATGGCTCATCTGGGCCCCATATGAAAATGATACTGTGTTTTATATTGGTCCAATGTGGGCCCAATGTAGGTTCACGATGTTTCAATCAATTAAAAAAAATATATTAATTTGTGTCATTAAGGTGACTTTACAACACAATATTCTAATCCCTATCATTTTTCATATCCTATAATCCCACATTCTAACCCTAATTCGTATATCCTATCCTAATCCTATCCTACACCTAACCATCGAATCTTGTTATTGACTTCTATATATAGAGCGAGTTTGCTATACTTGACAGGCTATGGTTAATAACAATTTTCAATATTTAACCTTGAAAATTTTCTCCTGAAATTAAATGTTTCGAGTTTAAATTTTGTAGTAATAAATTACATACTTTTCTGAAACTTTTCATGGTGGAAAAAATGGTGCCCCCCCCCTGAAATAGCAAGGCCCCCCCAGTGCCCACCCCCAAGAAAAAAATCCTAGCTACGCCACCGTTGACACTTGTATCCTTGGACTTTGATAAGCGATCGCTGTAGACGTGGTGGTGCTCTTCTAAGATGTTTTTTTTTCATATAATTTCCAGTGGTCTGTGATTGGTTATGAATACCAATCACAGACCACTAGATATGTACAATCGTTTGATACCAATCACAAGGGCTAAGGTTTATAATTCCCTCTCTATGTTTGTGTAGTTGGACTGTGCAGTGGAAAGACTTTTGGATGCAAACGCAACCGGTTTACCTTAAGTTCCTGAAGCAGGCATGCTCCTAGATCTTTCATCGATGCATCTACCTCGAGAGTTGTCTCTTTCTTTGGGTCATAGAATTGTAGACATGCACCTGATGATACTGCACGTTTCAGGCTGTTCAAAGAATGTTCATAATCATCGTCCCAGATGAACAGTCATAACGTGTGAAGAAGGTATCGAAGTAGTGCTGACTTCTCCGACAAATTTAGAAATGTATGCTGCTAGATATTTGAACAATCCTAGGCATTTCTGAGCATTCTCTTTGTCATTTGGTAATATGTTGGCTTCTGCCTTGCTAGGATCTGGGTAGATATCCGATCTAGTGCGCTTAATGGAGCCAAAGAAGTTGATAGCTTCTTTCTTGATTGTGAACTTGGAGCTGTTGAACACTAAGCCTTCTCGCTTTGCTGTCTCCATGAATAAGTACAGATTCTTGTCGTGTTCCTATTCCGTTCTAGTCCATTAGACGGTCTCATATAGGCCATGTACAAGACCTGGAAAAGTTGTTAAGTACAAGGTTTTTTGTTGATTCGTATTCTAGGTGGGTATTGAAGTAAATTCAGCTTGGTTGCCACCTTGGCAACCTTGAGCAATTTTTTTTAATTAGCCTAAGTAGCATAATCATCTAATTAGCATATGTACGATATGTAATATACTAGTTCTCTTAAACCAGAAAGACTAAAAACATAAGCAATATCATTTTTCTAAGAGGTCCTGTGACGTTGTATCCATGCATTATAATATTTTAAATATCTAAGTTATGCAATTATCGTAATCAGCCTAATTAGCATAATGAGCTAATTAACATAAGTGTAATACACTGTATATATGTATTTCTGGATGTCTATCCAGAAAATTCCCAATACGTAAATAATACAACCCTTT
The DNA here is from genome assembly GCF_018143015.1 of Lytechinus variegatus. Lineage (NCBI taxonomy): Eukaryota > Metazoa > Echinodermata > Echinoidea > Temnopleuroida > Toxopneustidae > Lytechinus > Lytechinus variegatus. The sequence goes on along the minus strand of NC_054748.1, from coordinate 28,832,757 downwards.
TATGGTTTTCTATAACGAGGAATTCATTTATGACATAATTTTTCCATTTTAACCAATGTAATCGCTATAATTAGCATATTGCACTAATTAACATATATGTGTGTAATATATATATAAAATACATATTTCTTTGTCATTTCATATCGAGAATGCCCGAAAGTGAATAATACAGCTCTCCTATGGTTTTCTATGGCGAGGAATTCATTTATGACATTATTTTTCCATTTTAACCAATGCAGTCGCTGTAATTAGCATAATCAACTTAATGCACTAATTAACATATACATATAGATTTACTTGTCAAAGTACTACAACAGCATGAAAACATAAATAATGCAGCTATCCTATGGTATTATTCTATGAGAAATTCTTTTGTGAAATTATTTTTCCCGTTTAAAAAATGTTATTTTTGATTAGCGTAATTAGCATAATGCGCTAATTAACTTATTAGCAATATTTTACATATAAATATATATATTCCTTTGTCATTTTTTATCAAGAATGCCCGAAAACATGAATAGTACAGCTATCCAATGATTTCCTATGACTAGGAATTCACTTATGTTATTATTTTTTACCTTTTACCAATGTAATTTTCGTAATTAGCATAATGCGCTAATTAACATATTATATTCCTTTGTCATTTCATATTGAGAAAGCCTGAAAACATAAACAATTACTGCTATCCAATGGTTTTCTATGATGAAGAATTATTTTGTGACATTATTTTCCCCGTTTCACGAATGTTATTGTGTAATTAGTGCAATCAGTATACTGCGCTAATTAACATAATAAACAATGTAATTACATATATATATATATATATATATATGTATATATATTTATATTCTTTTGTAATTTTATATTTAAAAATGTCGAAAACATGAATAATACAGCTATTTCATAGTTTTCTATGACGAGGAATTCATTTATGATATCGTATTTCACTTTAAACAATGTTAATGGTGTAATTAGCTTAATTGGCATAATGAGCTTATCAAGGTGGAACGCCTCTGGCAGTCTCGCCTGCATTACGCGATTTTATATAGCAGCAGTTTTGACTATGAAAACAGCTATTGCATAAAATATTCACGTAAGAACAATTCATATGATGCCCATTGATCCAAAATGGTCTTAGACCATCTGTCACAATGCGACTGTAAGTCTATTTAGTGTTAACCCCTAGTAACCATTCAGCTTGTATATAATAAAAGGAATTTGGGTGGTTGACTCTTGTCATAGTCCCAGAGTCAATCAACTGTATCTTTAAGTAAGTGATCAAACCCGCTGGGGTGTAAGGATTAGAATTTTACTTGACTTCTTGACAAGCTTAGGTCATGAGCATTGGGTCATTTAACTTGATATATTTTGTTAAGTTCGATGTGACTCTAAAATTCTATAGATGTTTGTTTTTATGTATGAGAGGAAAAGATTGTTGAGAATGTTTGAGATGGGAGTTTTGAATAGGTGAAATTAAAGCTTGGATAGTTAAATAGTTTTAATTGGATATGTTCAGCGTGGAAGAGTAAAGCAGAGGAATATTGAGAATGTTAATGACTTTGTCTTTGTGAGAGTCAAGATGGAGTGGTGTTTGAGTAAAAGCAAATCAGAAATCGTTTGATTCTCGGGAGAGGAAGACCCTTCCACATTTGGTCTTAACTCGGAGTGTGAGGGTGTGGTTCTCGTAGGCCATTACTTTGGGTGTATGTTGCAGGCTGTGTAGTGCAGGCACAGCGGAGTCTTAATCCCCATCGTTGGCAGGCTGGATCCAGGCAGCACAGGCCAGGTAAAGCCACCACATCTGCCCTCATCTCACCAGGCACGACTGTTCCAAAGAACTGTAAGTTCACTATTTTATTGGTATAATTAATTATTGTAATTAAAAGCAAAACTTAGTGTTTTCAAAGAAAACAGAAATTCAGTAATTATTTTGCCTATGATTAATGTTGGAGTATTGAACACTAAAGTGCAAAGAATATTAAATGCTTTGTTGTATTGTATAGTAAATCATATTTCATAAATGAAAACTTTGTGAAATCAAACCAAGGAGAAACCAACTAAACATGAAGTAATGATATAAAGATGAAGTAATTAAATGTTATTAAAGTAGACATTTTATTATGGAAGAATTGTTGGTTTATACGCTCAATGACAATGATGATTCCCATATATTTTAAACTGATAGTTATGTGATATATGGCTTGTGAACTGAACAAGAGTAATAGCCAGGATCAGTGTATTGATGTTGTATATGATATAGTTGATGTAAATATTCATTAAACTGAGAAGATATACTTCTATGAGAAGAGAGATTTCCTTTTGCTATTTAGGGATAAAAGATACCGTAGTTTGTTTTTACATTATTTTCCGTAAGTAGCTCAGTGAATTCAAGCTAGTATATCTTAACTGACTTGTGAACATTTATAGTGTTATTACTGGACCTTGTCTATTAGGAGATGGTTATTTATTTACTCTCTTTAGGGACGAGCTGGGCTCGTACTTCATCCTTGAACTCAGAGTTCGTGACTTGTGATTCATCGTAGCAATCTTCGTACTGTGGCTCTCAGCCCTCATCATTTCGTCCGCGAATCTGGACTGGCTTTTCGTCGAGAGTTCGCTCGCTTTACTTCGCGCCGTCGAAGCCACCGCAGTTCGCTCTTAGACGACTATATTCATCGGACCAACGATAGTCATTGACGATGTCGAAGGGGTCCTTATTCTGAACTATTTAAATTATAACCAGATTAGATATACTACGGTCCAGTGTAGGTATTCATCCAAGTATAAACCCTCTTTTGATGAAACTTAATTGGTGGAATTAATAACCAAGAATATTGTCACGTTTGAATGCCAAATTATTAGGCCTTGATTAAATATAAATAAATCACTCTCATTAGATACATATTGTAACATATTCAGTATAGGTTAATTCATGCTGATGTTAACTGCTGAATACAGTTTGATGTTATGTTGATATGCATGTGATTCATGATTTAATTCTGATTATTCAATTTCTTTAACTATATGTACATTTATAGAGCTGGTCGCTCTGAATTAAATTTATGTTACATATAGATATTGAATGATTGTGTGATTATTGCAAGTGGTAACTACTTTCGTTTCAAACAGAACCAAATCTATTACCAGACTGGGAATTTCAGTCCCAAGATCTGACACCATCATCAAAAGACCTAACATGTGTGCAAAACAATCCTTCATCCTTGATTACCCATATGTTTATGTTTCATGAACTAGATCCATAAACTTTCTAGGATATGATGCCAACGTTAAAAAATACCCCTAACATGGCCAAAGTTAATTGACCTTACCTTTGATCTTGGTCATTTATGCGCACAGGATATACAGGGATAGGCCTACATGGTTGCATTTATGTCCAAGTTTCATTTACATGTGGATCCATTAACTTTTAAAGTTATGACAATTCCACAAATACCCCCAACATGGCCAAAGTTCATTGACCCAAAGTGACCTTTGACCCAGATCATGTGACATGAAACTCACAGAGTATTTAGTATTACTTGATTACCCTTATGTTTAAGTTTCATGAACTAGGTCCATAGACTTTCTATGTTCTGACGACATTTCAAAAACTTATCCTTTGTTAAGATTTCGATATGTATTCCCCAAACAAGAGTTAATTGGCCGTAAATGACCATTGACCTTAGTCATGCGACCTGAAACTAAGGCAAGATGTAAGTAATGCTTGATTAATTTTATGTCCCAGTTTCATGAACTATCTTCGTATACTTTCTAAGTTATAATGACATTGACATTGCTTGGTGTATATGATATCAATGTTGACGACGCTGCCATCGCCGCCACTGTCGGAAAAGCGGCGCCTATAGTTTCCCTCTGCAATGCAGGCGAGACAATAACTTCAGTGACAACGAAATATATGTATTGCACCTGTATTTTAATTACCACTAACCATAGGATAGCTGTATTTTTAATGTTTTCAGGCACACTCGATATAAACTAACAGAAAAAAAATGAAAATCCATAATTAATTGTTCGAAATAGACATGAAATGAATTACTCCGAAAATTTGGTTTGCCCAATCGATCGTGGGCCCGGCAGCCGCTGAGCAGGGCCAGATCGACGAGGCTCTGTCCCTTTAATCGTTGAACGTCAAACAGGGTAGCAGCAACTCCCATCTTTTAACGTCTTTTGGTCTGACGCGGCCGGGGTTTGAACCCCCGACCTCCCGGTTGTGAGACGGACGATCTACCAACTGAGCCAACACACTGGTCATAAGAATATATACTTTATATATTGCATATAGATGTTAATTAGAGCATTGGGCCAGTAATTCTAATTAAGGCATTGACATTGGTTAAAATGGAAAGTTACTGTCATAAATGAATTCATCAACATAGAAAACATTAGAAGACCTGTATTATATGTTTTCAGGCCGATGTAGACAGTACTTTGACACAGAAATCTATTTATTGCAAATATATATTAATTAGCGCATTATGCTTAATAAGCTAATTATAACAATAACATTGTTTAAAGGAAAAGATAATGTCACAAAAGAATTCCTCATCGAAAACTATAGGATAGCTGTATTATTCATGTTTTCGGGAATTCTCACTCAGTATAAAATGACAGAGGAATATATATATATATATTGCACATATATGTTAATTAGTGCATTATGCTAATTATACTAATTACGACAATAACATTGGTAAAGAGGGAAAAAAATAATGTCTGAAATTAATTCCTCGTCGTAGAAAACCATGGGATTGATGTGTTATTCATGTATTCGGGCATTTTTTTTTTATATAAAATGACAAATGAATATATATGTATTAAACATATATGTTAATTAGCGCATTATGCTAATTATGCTAATTACGACAATTACATTGGCAAAAGGGAAAAAAATAATGTCAGAAATTAATTCCTCGTCATAGAAAACCATGGGATAGCTGTTTTATTTATGTATTTGGCATTTTCGATATAAAATGACAAAGGAATGTACATGTATATATTGCACATATATGGTAATTAGCGCATTGTGCTAATTAAGCTAATTACGACAATTGCATTGGTAAGAAGGGAAAAATTATGTCATAAATGAATTCCTCGCCATAGAAAACAAGCATAGGGTAGCTGTATTGATCATGTTTTCATACATTCTCGATATGAAATGACAAAGAAATATCTATTTATATAAGTATTACACAATCATGTGTAAGTGTTCATTAGTGCATTATGCAAATTATATTAATTACAGCAGTTACATTGGTTAAAATTGAAAAATAATGTCATAAATGAATTCCTCGCTATAGAAAACCCTAAGAAAGATGCATTATCTACAATATCGGGCATATTTTGGATAGACATCCACAAATACGTATATATTACACTTATACCAATTAGCTCATTATGCTAATTAAGCTGATTACCATACTTGCATGACTTAGATATTTAAATTGCTGCTATAAATCGATTCCTCGTCACAGGACCTCTTAGTAAAATGACATTATTATATGTTTTTTAATCCTTCTGGTTTAAGAGAAGTAGCATATTACATATCGTAATATGCTAATTAGATGATTATGCTAATTAGGCTAATTTAAAAAAAATGCTCAAGGTTGCAAAGGTGGCAACCAAGCTGAATTTACTTCAATACCCATCTACAACGCAAATCAACAAAAAAACCTTGTACAACTTTTCCAGGTATGAAAAATATCTACTGGACTATTCTCCCTACAATAGCTATGTCATCTGCATGCGTATGCAGCCTGGCGTATTCTGGACGATCTAGAAGATGTCTTTGCTAATGCATATACCATTTGGTTTGTTGACCATTTTGGACTCTAACATTTTATGTCTATTGTACCTTTACATTTAATTGGATTCTCACTATAAGCTACAAGTTTTACTGGTGTTTGTTTCACTGATTCCCACTTTGAACTTTATATTGCCTTGGCAGCACGTACTGTGGTAGTGTAAAGTCAACTTTTTGGTAGAGCTTTGTGTGACCGAATCTGTGGGCATATTATGATAATGTTAGCTAATGCTACTGTACTGTACCTTCTTTAATTTACAACTGTGTGTGGCCCATTTGGATGGACTGCCTTTAGATTGATAATGATCATGATCTGTGGTAGTATCATGTGCTGTGTCCATTTCGCTGATCGATTAGTTCTTTTGACCTTTCGATTTTGATTTTGATTTATTTTCTTTTGCTTAACGATCATCAGATACCATGTCAGATCTTCGGTCATCTGAACTATGATTTGGTTTTCGAGTATGATCACATTCTGTACACTACCGTGTGTTAGTCATACCAACAAAATCGATGCGAGAGGTTGATCAAAGCTATTGTATTATTTGAATGACACACCATTAATCACTTTGCAATCGTTTTCATGGGTGTGACTGCTACACTGAGGTTGCTTTTTGGCCTCACCTAAGCGCAAAATCGGTTAATACATTTCGCATGTTTTCCTTCTATCTAAGCAAATGGAGATACGTATGCTGGCACGAAGCCTGCCGATATTCTCGTTGATATATACTCTTTTATATCGAATGTTGACATTGTGGATCTATTACTGCTATTCATAATAAATCTGATCAATAACAGTGCATGTGCGATTATTTTTACCCCCAAAGTACAAATTTTGGTCAAAAGTCTTACTTCATTAAAAAAGTTTATCACCTGACTTTGAATCGAAGAATAAAGGGATTGTAGTAAATTTCTACTAACAAAATAATAGATAATTTCGCATTATTCAAGGCCTACTTCCATTTTCTGGGTTGAAAATGTGACAATATATCTTAGTACATCCAAGTCTTCGATATGCAGTAAAAAAGCTAAATTTCTGAAAATTGAATTTCTAAGTTTGAGACATTATAAGTTAGTAAAGAAAACTGATGTCAATTTGGATTTTCGTCCACTTAATAATTGAATGTATATTGGACAAATTCTTCTAAAAGTTTCAAGGCAATAACTGTATTGTCCTCAGATTTATGGTAAATCATGTATTTCGCAAATTTTCATTTTTGGTAAAAACTCTAAAATGCACTTTTCTTATTAAAATCTCAGTCGGATTACCTTTTCATCACCTATGAATAGTATCAACTTGTAGAAAGTTCATTTCTCTTTTATATGACACTTGTTTTGTGGCAAATGAATGTTTGTGTCGGATTTTATGTATGAAAATCCGAATTCCATGAATATGACGGCCATCTTGGATTTGAACCCCATGGGATAATATTTCGTTTTGGGGAACATCAAAATTCATTGACTAGACATCATAAGGATTACAAAAATGTAGGTTAAAAATATATCAATGGGGTGCATGGGAATCCTATCTCCCTACCAGATTAAAGCTCCTTTTCCCATTCCTCTTTCTCCTGTCCCCCTCATTTTATCATTCCCAATTTCCCCTTGCTCCTCACCCACTTTCCTATTCCAAACCCCAGGTGATTCTTTTATTGCTCAGTGATGTAAGTCAAATGACAGATTCTATGGTCCATACATGTATGTTATTTTTCATTGTGTTTTGTAATTATTTTTCAGTCTCATAAAAATCTAACCATGGCTGAAGCATTAAAGACTGTCATCTCCCAGAGTACAGAATGTTCTGTGTGTCTTTCTACCTTCACCGATCCCAAGATCCTGTCTTGTTCTCACACTTTTTGCAAGACTTGCTTGGCCAACCTCTTAGAGTGCCGCGGTAACTCCCAGATCCGATGTCCTGTCTGCAGAGCTGTCACGCAGGTCCCACACCAAGATGTCGGTAAACTACAGGTAAATCTTGCCTTGAAGAGTCTGATAGATGACATGAAGGGCCATCCTCAGATTTGCACAAATTGTCAATCCGATGACAAGCCCCATGCTGATGTCTACTGCCAAGACTGTGGCAAGTATCTCTGCACCTTTTGTCTTAATAAGCACTCTCAATGGGAAGGCTTCATCGATCATAAAGTCATTAACATGAGTGAGATCTCATCAGGCAAGGTGTCTGTACGTAGATACCGGAAATGCAGGAAACACCCGAAAGAAGATGAGGATTACTTCTGTTCCACTTGCAGGAGATTCACATGCTTCAGATGTGGTATGATGGAACATAAAGACAACGGACACCAGGTTGTCGAGGGAGCTGTTTATGAGGACAAACACATGAAGAGTATCAAAGACCTTAAATCTAAGGTGGACAAGAAAAGATCGTGCTTTCAAAAGTACATTGATATTATAGATGAACAGACCAAGAGTGTTGACAATGCCAAGAAACAATGTACAAGTGACATCAACAAAGCATATGATGAGTCAGTCCGGCAGTTGACAGAGAAGAGAGAAAGCCTACTAAGAGAAGTCGAACAAACGACTGGAGGGGTAAAAAAAGAACTGGCAAGCATGAAGACCACGGCTCAGAAGCATTTCAATCAGTTGACGACCATTGCTGAAATGGTAACCAAGAGAACGAAGATACCGTTAGATATGGATACTTTGGCTGCACACGACACTCTGTGTGAAGAATTATCAAAGTTCTTTGATCAAAAGGATCCTGACTATGCGCAGCTGAGGAAATTAAGAAAGAAGAGGCTAAGTGTCAATTTTGAGAGAAACGTTGGAAAAGATGAGCTAGGCCTTGGTCATGTTGGTAAGATTGTTAATGTAAAGAGCGTTGCCTTGCCTACTTGTCATGCTACTACCTTGACAACCATGGTTAGTACTCCAGACGGTAGGATGGCAGTAGGATGTAGTACAGGTGGCATCATTATCTTCTCTGCTGATGGTAAGCTTCAGAAATCAGTTCTGACGGATGTTCACGTTCGTGGATTAGGGTTCCTCTCTAATGGTCGATTTGTTGTGATTGATTCTTCAAACGAGATCACATTATACACACCAGAGTACACAAAATTGAATGTAATGTTTGTGACTCGAAGTAGAAATGTAGGTGGGTCATCTGATCTCACTGTTGATGGTGATGATCAGATCTATGTGAGCTACTGGAAAGCCAAAAAGATTTTGGTATTTTCAACAGCAGGTGGGCAAGCAGTCAGGGAGATACCATGCAACTGGTATGAACCTCGGCAAATCACTAGTTACCATGGTTCTCTGATCACTAAATCAGATGATACTATCAGATTGATAGACAAAGAGGGTGCTATACAACATGAATTAAAGAAACCGGGAAGTCTCCTTTACGCTGCTGTATCTCAATGGAATACAATCCTGATAGCCAAGGTGAAGTATGATAAAGGTTTGGTGAGCATTGACGAGTATACAAATGAACTAAGGCACATCCGAAACCTTGTTAATGATTACAAGATTGAGAAGCCTGATAGAAATTGGTATTACCTCCAGCAGTACCGATCAGGAGAGATCGCTTTCTGCACCCCGGATAGACTCTATATATTCCGATAAATATAATGGATGGGGGGGGGGGGGGGGGGATGATACCCACTGAGTTGCCATTTTGTGCTAAAGTTAGCAGCTATTATTTAGAAATACAAGAAACGGTTGCTGGATAATTCCTTTCTCGTTTCTCACCCATAAAAAGCATTTCGCTCCTTACATCTTTTTATTTCCATCTTTGCATGTATCAAGCATCATCGTTATTATGTGTATCCTATTTTGGGAAAATTCTCCTACTTGACTATCAGACATAATGTTATTAGATATTTCATGAGAAATCAAATGATTCTCAATCCATATAAATGTGTAGAATATTTGACTAGTAATAATCATGGTGGTAGTGTGTTATTAAAAAATGTATATTATGCTATACTGTTTGTGCGCGTATACTTGTATTCTTATGCATAGATTGGAATATATCGTTATTCTATGCTATTATTCTAACCAGACATGATTATAATGTGTAAATACATATATTATCTTCATCTGATACGGAAATGTTCTGATCTACTAACATTCCTCGATGATTTTAGAAGTAGTTCAATATGAAAATGCAATTATCTGGATTAACTCGAATGTGTAACGCTAAAAAAATATTGCATTTCACAAAATGGCACGAAATATGCATAAAAGGTCAACGTCAACAGATTTCAATTTTTTTTCAGCTTTGCTATTATCAAGCATTATCTTCATCATGTTTATCCTATGTGGGGGGGGGGGTTCTAGTTCTTGTATTTTAGACATAATGTTATTAGATATTTTATAAGAAATCAAATGATTCTCCATTCATAAACATGTCTATAATATTTGACTAGTATTTACCATGGTGGCGGTAAGATGTTTACCATTGATATAAAAGAGCGTATATAACTGTTTATCTATGTATACCTGTATTCTTTATCATAAAGAATAATTATCATAATCCTTACAATGTATTTGTATTCTGGTAGACATACGTACATGTGTAGGCTTATTGTGTACAAATAGTTTTCACAGTATTTGATGCGGAAATGGTTTGAATTACACTACTACTTTTTTAAGTATATAGTTCAATGCAATGATAATGCAATTATATGGAATAACTCGATTATGAAATAAAAAAATAAATTTATTGTATTTAAAGTGAGCAGCTATTATATAGAACTACAAGAAATAGTTGTTGAGTCATTTCTTTCTCGTTTCTCACCCATAAAAAGCATTTCGCTGCTTCTGCGTACATCTTTATATTTTCAATTTTGCATCTAACAAGCATTATCTTTCTCATGTTTATCCTGTGTGGGGAAATTCTAGTACTTGCATATCAGGCATAATGTTGTTCCTGACAAACCAAATGACTTTCTATTCATATACACGGCTGTATATAATATTTGAATAGTAACGCTATATACGGGGTTGTGAGGTCTTTATCATTGATATCAAAAGAGTGTATATTATGCTAAACTGTTTATGCGAGCGTATTTTTATGCTTAAACTGGAATATATCGTGATTCGATACTATGAATCTATCTAGACATGATTATAATGTGTAAATAAATAAATATTACCTTCATGGAAATGGTCCGATCAACACTCTTTAATTCTTTGCGAAGTACTTCAATTTCAAAATGCTATTATATTGAACAACTTGAATGTGAAACACTAAAAGAAAAATATTGCCGGCATTTCAGAAAATGGCACAAAATGCATAAAAAAGCAACGTCAATGGACCTTAATTTTTATTTTGAGATTTGCTATTATCAAGCATCATCTTCATGATGTTTATTCTATGTTGGGAAATTTCTAGTTCTTGTATTTCAGGCATAATGTTATAAGACATTTTATGAGAAATCAAGCGATTCTCCATTCATGTACATGTAATATTATATTTGACTAGTAATGACCATGGTGGCGGTAAGATGTTTGCAATTGATATAAAAAGTGTATATAAGTGTCTATCTATGTATAACTCTAATCTTTGCAGAAATAGAAATAATAATTATCATAATCCTTACAATGTATTTTGTTTTTCTGGTAGAAGTACATACATGTATGTGTATAGGCCTAGTGTTTACAAATGAATTTACCTGAATTTGATGCAGAAATGGTTTGAACTACACTACTACTTTTCAAAGTATATAGTTCAATTTGATAATGCAATTATTTGGAACAAGTTGATTTTGAAACGCAAAAATAACGTTATTGTATTTCAGACAATGGCACGAAAGTTGTACACTAATAGTATAGGCGTAATGAGTTAAGGGTGTCAATATGGTCCATTCACACAAGTCTGATTTTTTTATAGGTACACCGTTATTATTATTAATATTTATTGCTTTGTATATATTTCAATTTTGTAAAGATTAACGAAATTAAACGAAACGAAAATGAATTGATGTTGACATAATATTCAGAACGTTATATGTATGTAATAATGCAATATACAATTTCTGCATTGGATTTTCCCTTTTGAAGAGGATTCAAATCGATAGAAGATCACGACAGATATGATTGCTAAAACCACGGGAAAAAATCAAACTGTAAAACATTATTTGTTTTATTGTCTACATGTAAACTTATTTTAGCAGAAATTCTCTTTCATTAAGAATCAAGGAGTATAACCTAAATATCCAGGTTGAAGAGAAAACGATTTTAATTGGTCTTACCATTGAGCAGGAAGATATGGTCCAACGAACGTAGAGGGCAGCAACACCGCCGAGGGTTGCTACCCACTACGTTCGTCGATATGATCCTTGAATGCAATGTTTGATCCTCGCACAAATATGATCAAGAATAATGATATATAAATCTAGGAATAATAACATATAACTTATTAATAATCCTGCTCACATGAGCTCTACAAAACAAGCTTACCCGTAGAATCAGTTCATTAAAAAATTAATCAATTATGTTTTTTGATTACAAGAATTTAAAATAGATTCGATCATCATTTTGATCATTCCAAACCCGTTTGTATGATACTCTTGAATATATAATTTTTCGAAATTTGTTTTACATTTTATTTCTTCTTAAGGTGTACGAACCCCCAAATTATATTGTGAATTTTTGAAAATAAATAGAGGAAATGAAATTTGGAAAAGAGTAATAATATAATATCTTAATTAAAGAAAGCTTAATATGTATTGTAAAACACTAACAATTTAGATTCATATTTTATTTAATTTGGTCGTTTATAATTATGTATGTTTCTATTGAATTTTGTTTTTCCGATTTTAATGAAATAGATACCTTAGATTAGACCATAACAAATTATTCTTATACACCCAATTAATCAATAAAGTGTTTTTTGAAAAATAATCGGTTCGCCAGTATTGTAGTATTGAATCGTTGAGAAAGAGAGAGAGAGAGAAGGAAAGAACGAATAAAGAAAGAAAGGTAGGGAAGGAGGAAGGAAGGAAGGAAGGAAGAAAGGGAAAAAGAAAGATAGAAAGTAAGTAAGGAAGGAAGGGAGGAAGGAAGGAAAGAAAAAAAGAAAGAAAGGAAGAAAGAAGGAAATAAAAAAGGAATGACGGAAATAAGGAAAGAAAAAAGAAAAAATAAAGACGGAAAGACATAAGAAAAAGAAAGAACGGAAAAAAGAAAGAAGGAAACAATGGAGCAAGAAAAGAAACAAATTGATAGAGAAAGGAAGCAGGAAACGCTTTCTGGTACGTTGATAATCTATTGAAAATGCCTGTCAAATTACAATGAACAGACTAGAGGTCATTGTTGAAAGTTAGTGGACCGTGACAGTAGGCCTACATCGTCTTAAGACTCGGAACGGACGAAATATAACTGCCTATAGAGTCTAGGACGACACTGCTGATTTGAATCACCGATTTTCGACAAAGGGTGTTTTGTTATGAAGAGCTATGGTCAAAAGATCATCTGTGTTGTAGAAAGTGGCTGCGTGGTTCATCTCTCTCTCTCTTTAGTTTCTGTTCTTGCTTATTTCTCACTAATTTTCTCCTTTTCTACTTAACCCTAAAAAGAGTGGGGGGGGGGGGGCTGATTCTGCCCCCTCGACATTTTTCGCGGTAAATCTGTAACGCGACTGAAAAGCTGGCGCCGCGCAAAGCCGTTCCATGACTTTTTGTTCAAGTCTTGGGCAACTTACTGATCAAAATAAATTAATTTCATTTTGTTTATGATCAGAATACGGTCACGGACAATTTTCATTGTAAAAAACAATAGAAAACAAAAAGTCGAAAAACAAACAAATACATAAGAAATAGTTAAGAAAAGGATTGTGATATTGTTCCCTCTTTAGTACATTTGATCAGAATCCTACAAAGAGTTTGTCAATTAAAAAATGCAGTTTAGGCATAAATTAGTATAATTAATGAATTATGACATTTCTCGGAAAATTTGGTCCTACAGTGTTGGAGATAATGGTATGGGTAACGAACGTGACAATTTTCGTCTTGATCGCGCGGTCGACGGCCGATATCATGGGGGGGGGGGGCTGAATCAGCCCCCCGTCTTCATAGACATCAAAATAGCCCATTCTACCTTTCTGTTTTACTTCTTCCCTCTTCAGTTCTCTCTTTGTTAGTTACTGCAAAATGAACCTAGATCAGAAATCAATCCCATTTTTAACAGTCTTGGATTAAGAAATAAAGATTAAACATATTGAAAAAAATACACAAAAGCGGAAAGATGAAATCATCAGCTTTCTCATTGCATAAGACGACTTGCATAAATAAACATGTTTTACCAAAATACAAAATTTCATGTGTCATCATGTTGTATTTCCTCTTACGCTTTTGAGGAGATTTCCATTATGTTCTTTGTCTTAATATCCCTTATTTTGTTCCAATCGTCGTATTTCAATTCTGAAGTATCACCCCCTTTCAGAAATTTGAAATATGTTTGTCATCAGTTAGTCAGGGGCGGATCCAAGGGGAAGGGGCCCGTCCAGCCCCAGCCCCTATTTGGGGGCAACCTACAGAAAAGGTATTCTTTCGAACTAGTCAAAGAGTGAAACGCTGAAAAACAGAAAGAAAAGTAAGAAGGAGGTTGCATACCCATGTTTGATTTACGGCCTGGTAACGACCGGTCCGACCCTAAAGGCCTACTCGCAGTGGCACCGCGTCCGTTGGTTCACATGAACGCAAACCACGCTACCGCACCTGAGAGGTTTTAGCTGATATACAAACAAAACATACCCATAACCATTGGATAGCACAGAACAAGCCGAGATGTGAACCATGGAATTGAGATATTTCTACAGTAGATTTGTAGATTTTATTCAATCTGAAATGATAAAACAAAACAGCATATTTTGAGTCATCTCATCCTGAATTAAAACATGCACTTAAAAACGAATATTTTGTGTAACCTGGTCTTGATGCATTTTCATTTGTCCATCAAAGTATTACTAAATATTCTGACCAAGATTGACTTTCATTGTTTATAGTAAAAGCATGGATTAAGACTAATATAAACCAACTGAAAGTCTGAATGTAGCAGACAATATTATTTTCTATCAAAATCACTCCTCATACAAAAGGCAGAAAAAAATCATTGCCCAATTTTGGCAGGGCGCCATCAACGCATAGTTGAGTCCAACTATGCCGAAACAAATCCCCAATAGCTTTTAAAACTGTTTTTTTCTAAATTAAATGTACATGCAATTATTCATGAACCAAAACTAGTTTTGTCAGAAACTAATTCTATTCTTTTTTTAAATACACTTCATGAGTTCACCAAACGTTTATGTATCAGACTCATGACCATGTTTTTGTATCCTTTTGTATATATCTATATAAATTTATGTAATTTCACCTCACAATGAGCAATTTGTCTTAAGCATAGATATGTTTTAAAATACATCCAAACTTTGTAATATGAAATTAAACCCACATATTTTGTCTCTTTATTCTCACTAAAAAAAGTCTTATATTTTCATGCTCTTGCTAAGATTATAAATCCAAACAGAACTAAACTTCCTGGAAATGTTCATATATTCACATTCTCCAACATCACAAATTGCTCCAAAAAAACTAAACAAAGCTTTCAACTGAAGCTTTTCATTAATTAAATATTCAGATTTTAGATATCTTGCATCTTTTACTTTATAACACAAATTTCAGTTATGTGCATTTAAGACAACTGTGAATGGATTTAACACTAGCATTTCAAGCCAAAATTTGTCTACTAACTTCAACCTCTTTTCACGTGTACATTTATAATGAATTTTTACTTCTGTTTTTCGTCAATAACTCTTTTTGACTTTCTTGACATAATTATATAATCAACACATTATCTCCCTATTATCTGATTAATCTACGAAACTTACTTCTATGACGGGACACAAATGAACATTGCTGAATTTTTTGACATAAAGGTGACGAACTTTAACTCATTAACGTGAAAAATCTGACGCTGAAGATAGCGCACTGCTGTAAATTGACGTGTTGACAATTTTGCTATGGTATCTTTGAGATAGATAATTAAAACAAACGTTATAACAAATATGCCGTTTAATCCAAAACAAATCAATTTTTTCCAAAGTTTAATCTTCTCTCCAATTTAGTGTCTCTGAAGAATTAAATTTTCTCATATATTCAGGTTCTTACCAAAACAACCATTATACTAAAAGCGTATATTTTAGAATCAATGACATTATATATGACATGACTATATTGGATTTATTACATTGGAATATTTCATTTGTTGACAGCATGCATTAATGTAAATAAGAAGATTGGTAAGTCACCCCTACTCTACCACATCTACATTGATTAGTGCGTACCACGATCTTACTTTTCTATTTCAGTCATCAAGCTCCCAGCGTCAACTTTAGGTCATCAAAACGCCTATTTACTTAAGAAGTCGATAATTTTTCACATAGAACGCTGAAATCGAATACGATGAGGGGTTTGATTTTACAAAATATTCTTGGGGAGGGAACCCAGATACCCCGGGCATGGCGTACTTTTGATGCGTGTTACGCCCCCCCCCCCCCAATTTAAAAATTTCCCGGTATTCGCTCCTGTTAATATCATCTTGAAAAGACGAGATGTCAAATCATCATTTGCCTCCTGCCAAATAAGATCAATTTCTGCTTTTACATTTCTCTTTTATTTTCTCTTCTTTTCTTCTCCTTTCTTATATTTACTCCTCCATGTTTTGCCTATTGTTTTCCTCTTGTCTCTTTTTATCTCTCACTTTCCCTTTTTTTTACTTTTACGATTTTCTTTCTTTGGTCTTTTGTTCCTTTCTCTTTCCGTTTTTTCTTATTTCATTTCTTCTTTTCCCACCCTCTTTTCTTTTTCAATGTCTACTTTGTTTCTTCCTTTTTAACCTTCTAATGGAGCCTGTTTTTATCTTCTTTCCATCTTCTCTTTATTATTCCTTTCTTTCTTCTTTCTTTCTTTCTTTCTTTCTTCCTTTCTTCGTTCCTTTCTTTTATTCTTTCCTTTTTCATTCATTCATTTCTTTCTTTCTTCCTTTCTTTCTACATTTCTTTCTTTCTCCCTTTATCTATCTATTCATTTTATTTATTCCTTCCTTTTCTTTTTATTATTTATCCCTTCCTTTCTCCTTATGTCCCTTTTCCCTCCCTACCATATATTTCATTATATCCTACTTTTTTTCCTACAATTTATTGATTTATTTGTTTATCTTCTTTCTCTTATTTTGTTTTCGTTCTTTTCTTTTTTTCTCTAAACAAGTCAATAATATACTACAAGCATTCCGATTATTTTCAATCAGGTAAAAAAAAACACGCCATCAAAGAACCGTTACGCTGAATTGAAGTACATGAATTAAGCATGATTAAAGCATGTCAAAGGTTATTGGGAATTCCAAATCACTAAAAAAAGTAGGATATTGAACTCGAATTCGTAAACAACTGTAAATTTGCACACGATTCAGTACGCAGTACGCACCACCATTGTGAATTGATGTAGCCAAAATATCTATACTGCTACTACCAGACCCTGTACAATATTATTACTTCGATCAAACTGAGAAACATCGTTTTGAATGGACATAAGCAGATTGAGGTAAGAATATCGAATAATCCATGTATTTTCCAAAGATATTCTGTATCTATTTTACACATTCAAATGCCATATACATCAGAAACGTGTCAAATTTGAAATCACACTCTGATTGATATGGCTTGTTTAATGATTGTATCTTCAATATTACTGCTTGTCATTTTTCTTTAATAATAACGCAATTATTACCAGAGAGAATTGTAACATCACTATTTATGAACAGACAGGAGGGAAAAATTAAATTTTATAAAAATCGTTGTTTAGGGATGATCAGACTTATTTTCCAACCCGGAAGTAATGGGGAAAATGAAAAGGTAAATTGTCGATTCGTCTACTGCCAACTCGTCTACTCACCACATAGTCTACCTTAATTAAGTTTGATGCCATTCCGTCAATCAACATTTCGTCTAACAACCGTTTGGTCCAATTATCGCTTCTTCTAATCACCAGTTCGTCTATTAGCATTTCGTCTCATAACCAGTTGGTCTAATATCCATTTCACTTTTACTCATTTTTTCCAATTAACACTAAGTCCAGTTAGACCAAATGGTGCACCTAATGGCTATTGGACGAACTGGTTATTAGATAAACTGGTGAATGAAAGAAATGGCAATTATACCGTGTTGATAGTGGACTAACTGATGATAGACCAAATGAAAGTAAACAATTGGACGAAAGGGCATTAGACTAATTGAAAATAAACCAATAAAATACATTCTTTTTAAAGCAATTTTATTCATATTTCTCTTCTTCTCTTTTCTTTCCTTTCCTTTTACCGTCCGAATTTATTCCTATCGTCCCAGGCTCCTTTTCCCATTCCCCTTTCTCCTCTCCCGCTCATTTTATCATTCCCAATTTCCCCTTGCTCCCCCTTTTCCTATTCCAAACCTCAGGTGATCCTTTTATTACTCAGTGATGTAAGTCAAATGACAGATTCTATGGTCCATGCATGTATATTATTTTTCATTGTGTTTTGTAAAAATTATTTTTCAGTCTTCTATAACCCAACCATGGCTGAAGCATTAAAGATTGTCACATCCCAAAGTACAGAGTGTCCAGTGTGTCTTTCTACATTCACCGATCCCAAGATCCTGTCTTGTTCCCATACGTTCTGCAATGCATGCCTGGACAACCTCTTAGAATGCCGCGGTAACTCCCAGATCCGGTGTCCTGTCTGCAGAGCTGTCACGCAGGTCCCACACCAAGATGTCGGCAAACTACAGGTAAATCTTGCTTTGAAAAGTCTGATAGATGATATGAAGGGCCAACCTCAGATTTGCACAAATTGCAAATCCGATGACAAGCCCCATGCTGATGTCTACTGCCAAGACTGCGGCAAGTATCTCTGCACATCTTGTCTTAATAAGCACTATCAGTTGGAAGGCTCCATCGGCCATGACGTCATTGCCATGAGCGAGATCTCATCAGGCAAGGTGCCTGTACGTAGATACCGCAAATGCAGTACACACAAGAAAAAAGATGAGGATTGCTTCTGTTCCACCTGCAGGAGATTCACATGCTTCAGATGTAATGTTATGGAACATACGAGAAAAGGACACACGGTCATCGAGAGAGCTGCTTATGAGGACAAACACATGAAGAACATCGGAGACCTGAAATCAAAGGTGGAGAAGAAAAGATCATGCTTTCAGAAGTACATTGATTTCATAGATGAAGAATGGAAGAATGCTGACATTGCTAAGAAACGATGTACCAAGGACATAAAAAAACATACGATGAAGCAGTCCGGCAGTTGACAGACAAGAGAGAAAGCCTACAGAGAGAAGTCAAGGAAACGACTGAAGGAGTGGAGAAAGAACTGGAAAGTATGAAGACCACGGCCCAGAAGCGCATCAATCAGTTGACGACCATTGCTGACATGGTAACGAAAAGAACGAAGATACCGTTAGATATGGATACTCTGGCTGCACACGACACTCTGTGTGAAGAGTTACGAGAGGTGTTGGATCAAGATGATCCTGACTACAAGCAGCCGAGAAAATCAAGCAAGAAGGGGAGAAGTGTATTTAAGAGAAACATTGGAAATAATGAGCTAGGCCTTGGTAAGATTGTTAATGGAGTTGGAAAATATGAGCTAGGCCTTGGTAAGATTATTCATGTAATGATAAAAATTATAGTTAGTTTTTGTTTAGTTGGTCTTGGTATGATTGTTAACGAAGGCCTAGATGAAAAGAACGTCGTTTTGCCTACTTATGATATTGCTCATATCAAGAATGTTCCTTTGCCAGCTAAGGATAGCATGAATATCATGGTTGGTACACCAGGCGGTATGATGGCAGTAGGATGTAGCCCAGGTGGCATATCCATCATCTCCTCTGATGGTAAACTTCAGCAGACAGTTCTGAAGGATGTTAACATTTTGGGGGTAGGGTTCCTCTCTGATGGTCGATGTGTTGTGATTGATACTTCAAACAACATCAGATTATACACACCAGAGTACACAAAGTTGAATCTAATGTTTAAGACTCTAAGTCGAGATGAAGGTGGGGTTCCTCAGCTCACTGTTGATGGTGATGATCTGATCTATGTGAGCTACTGGAAAGCCAAGAAGATCTTGGTATTTTCAACAGCAGGTGGGCAAGCAATCAGGGAGATACCATGCAACGGGTATGAACCTCGGCAAATCACTAGTTACCATGGTTATCTGATCACTAGATATTTTGATACTATCAGATTGATAGACAAAGAGGGTGCTGTACAACATGAATTAAAGAAACCGGGTAGTCTCCTTTATGCTGCTGTATCTCAATGGAATACAATCCTGATAGCCAAGGTGAAGCATGGTGAAGGTTTGGTGAGCATTGACGAGTATACATATGAACTAAGACACATCCGAAACCTTGTTAATGATTACAAGATTGAGAAGCCTGATAGAAATTGGTATTACCTCCAGCAGTACCGATCAGGAGAGATCGCTTTCTGCACCCCGGATAGACTCTATATATTCCGATAAATATAATGGAGGGGGGGATGATATCCACTGAGTTGCCATTTTGTGCTAAAGTTAGCAGCTATTATTTAGAAATACAAGAAACGGTTGCTGGATAATTTCTTTCTCGTTTCTCACCCATAAAAAGCATTTCGCTCCTTACATCTTTTTATTTCCATCTTTGCATGTATCAAGCATCATCGTTATCATGTGTATCCTGTTTTGGGAAAATTCTCCTACTTGACTATCAGACATAATGTTATTAGATATTTCATGAGAAATCAAATGATTCTCGATCCATATAAATGTGTATGATATTTGACTAGTAATGATCATGGTGGTAGTGATATATCAACCATTGTTATTAAAAAATGTATATTATGCTATACTGTTTGTGCGCGTATACTTGTATTCTTATGCATAAGTTGGAATATATCGTTATTCTATGCTATTATTCTAACTAGACATGATTATAATGTGTAAATACATATATTATCTTCATCTGATACGGAAATGGTCTGATCTACTAACATTCCTCGATGATTTTAGAAGTAGTTCAATATGAAAATGCAATTATCTGGAATAACTCGAATGTGTAACGCTAAAAAAATATTGCATTTCACAAAATGGCACGAAATATGCATAAAAGGTCAACGTCAACAGATTTCATTTTTTTTTCAGCTTTGCTATTATCAAGCATTATCTTCATCATGTTTATCCTATGTGGGGGGGGTGTTCTAGTTCTTGTATTTTAGACATAATGTTATTAGATATTTTATAAGAAATCAAATGATTCTCCATTCATAAACATGTCTATAATATTTGACTAGTATTTACCATGGTGGCGGTAAGATGTTTACCATTGATATAAAAGAGCGTATATAACTGTTTATCTATGTATACCTGTATTCTTTATCAAAAATAATAATTATCATAATCCTTACAATGTATTTGTATTCTGGTAGACATACGTACATGTATAGGCTTATTGTGTACAAATAGTTTTCACTGTATTTGATGCGGAAATGGTTTGAATTACGCTACTACTTTTTTTTAAGTATATAGTTCAATGCAATAATAATGCAATTATATGGAATAACTCGATTATGAAATAAAAAAATAAATTTATTGTATTTAAAGTGAGCCGCTATTATATAGAACTACAAGAAACAGTTGTTGACTCATTTCAAACGGAAATATAAATTTTATCTATTTACTCCATAAGATAGTTTTATATTTGCCTCTCCCTCCCCTTTATTTGTCTTTTACTTTCTTTTGCTTCGTCTGGGGTTTTTAGGTTAAGTATCTATTTTTTCTTTTGTAATTTATGTATTCCATTTTTTCTTTCATTGGGGATTGACCTTGATAGATCAATATGGCCTTTGTCAATCCCCTCCACATTTTGATTTTCTATGTTCTTTTTATGTATATATTGTTACTATTTATACTTGTATTTGTTATTATCTATGTATTTGCTCGATTGTAATGTTTATTACATGTTTTTTACTCAATATGTGGAAATAAATTGAATTGAATTGAATTGAATTTCTCGTTTCTCACCCATAAAAAGCATTTCGCTGCTTCTGCGTATATCTTTATATTTTCAATTTTGCACCCACCAAGCATTATCTTTCTCATGTTTATCCTGTGTGGGGAAATTCTAGTACTTGCATATCAGGCATAATGTTGTTCCTGACAAACCAAATGACTTTCTATTCATAAACACGGCTGTATATAATATTTGAATAGTAACGCTATATACGGGGTTGTGAGGTCTTTATCATTGATATCAAAAGAGTGTATATTATGCTAAACTGTTTATGCGAGCGTATTTTTATGCTTAAACAGGAATATATCGTGATTTGATACTATGAATCTATTTAGACATGATTATAATGTGTAAATATATAAGTATTACCTTCATGGAAATGGTCCGATCAACACTCTTTAATTTTTTGCGAAGTACTTTAATTTCAAAATGTTATTATATTGAACAACTTGAATGTGAAACAATAAAAGGAAAATATTGCCGGCATTTCAGAAAATGGAACAAATATGCATAAAAAGGCAACGTCAATTAACTTAAATTTTTATTTCGAGCTTTGCTATTATCAAGCATAATCTTCATTCATTGTCATTGTGTTTATCCTGTGTTTGGAAATTTCTAGTTCTTGTATTTCAGACATAATGTTATTAGATATATCATGAGAATCAAATGATTCTCTATCCGTATACAAATATATACTATTTGACTAGTAATGACCACGGTGGCGGTAAGATGTTTACCATTGATATTAACGAGTGTATATAACTGTTTATCTTTGCATGAATAGGAATAACGATTATCATAATCCTTACAATGTATTTTGTTTTTCTGGTAGACATGCGTATTAGTATAGGCCTAGTGTTTACAAATAAATTTACCTGCATTTGATGCAGAAACAGTCTGAACTATACTACTACTTTTTAAAGTACAGAGTTCAATTTGATAATGCAATTATTTGTAATAAGCCGATTTTGAAACACAAATATAACTTTATTGTATTTCAGACAATGGCACAAAAAATGGACAATAATAGTATAGGCGTAATGAGTTAAGGGATGTTAATTTGGTCCGTTAACACATTATCAAGAATAATGATATACAAATATAGGAATAATAACATTTAACTTTTTAAATTCTGCTCACCTGAGCTCTACAAAACAAGTTTACCTGTAGAATCAGTTTATTTAAAGATAAATCAATTATGTTCTTTATTACAAGAAATTAAAAGAGATTCGATCATCAATTTGATCATTCTAAACCCGTTTGTATGATACTATCGAATATATAATTATTAGAATTTTGATCCACGTTTTATTTGTTCTTAAGATGTATGAACCCCCAAATTACATTGAGAATTGGGGAAATTGAATAACGGAAATAAAATGTCAAAATCTGGAAAAGAATATCAATGTGATATGAGAATATCTTAATTAAAAAAGCTTATGTGTTATAAAACACTTACAATTAAGAACCATATTTCATTTGATTTTGCTGTTATTATTTTTATTGTGTTATTGAATTGTTTTTTTACCGATCTTAATGAAATAAATACCTTTGATGAGGACAAGACAAATTCATCTTATATACTTGATTAATCAATGAAGTGTTTTTGAAAAATAATCTGTTTGCCAGTAATTTAGAGTTGAATTGTGGAGAAAAGAGAGAGAGAGAGAGAGAGTGATAGAAGGAAAGAACGAAATAAAGAAAGGCAGGGAGGAAGGAACGAATAAAGAAGAAGGAAAGGAGAAAATAAATAAGGAAGGAAAAAATAAAAAATAAATTAAGAAAGAAAGAAAGAAAGAAAGAAGGAAAAAAGAAAGAAAGAAAGGAAGGAAGGAAAGAAGAAAGGAAGGAAAGAAAGAAAGAAAGAAAGAAAGGAAGGACGGAAGGAAGGAAGGAAGAAAGAAAGGAAGGAAGGAAAGAAGAAAGGAAAGAAAATAAAAAGAAAGAAAGAAAGAAAGGAAGGACGGAAGGAAGGAAAGAAAGAATGAATAAGGGAAGGGAGGAAATAAAGGAAGGAAGGAAGGACAGAGAAAAAGAAAGAAAGAAAAAAAAGAAATATTGAAAGAAGGAAGGATGACAGAAAAGAAGGAATAAAGAAAGAAAGAAAGAAAGAACATAAGAAAGAAAGAAGAAAGTAAAGAAGGAATGAACGAATGAAGAAAAGAAATAAATTGATAGAGAAAGGAAGCGTAAAACGGTTTCTGGAACGTTGATAATCTATTGAAAATTCCTGTCAAATTACAATGAACAGACTAGAGGTCATTGTCGAAAGTTAGTGGAGCGTGACAGTAGGCCTTCATCGTCTTAAGACTCGGACCGGACGAAATATAACTAATGTGTCGTTTACCTATATAGAGTCTAGGACGACACTGCTGATTTGATTCACCGATTTTCGACAAAGACTTTTTTGTTATGAAGAGCTATGGTCAAAATATTCTATGTGTTATAGAAAGCGTCTGTGAAGTGATTGCGAGAATGCCCTAATCAGGTGCGTTAAGGAGAACACGGAACGCTTCATTTGCTATCTCGTCTTTCTCCAATCCAAAATGTCAAATTAGATGAGTTTGTCTATTCTCTCCTTACATATATTATTTACTTTATTTGTTTCGATTCTTTTCTTCTTATATCATTTTTTTCTCTTTAGTTTCTATTTCTCGTTGCCCCACCTTTCTTCTCCTTTTCTACTTAACCCCTGTCTGTTTTACTTCTTTCCTTTTCCCTCCTATATTTATACACTTAAAATGCTGGGCAACATACTGTCTACTGTGTTGGGTAATGTATGTTGGTAAAAATATATACTCTAGGCAATTAGCCTATTATCCAATCATAGAGCTATTACAGAGCTCCATGATCCAATTGAGCAAATTTATTACCCAGTTATTAGTTTTATCATGGAGCTATTACATGGAGCTATATTTGGGCAGACATGAGCCAATAGTTGTGTGGACAGTATGTTGCGCATGGTTGGTTAAAAGTTTGGCATTTTTTACCCAACTATTTTAAAAGGGTATCTTTCCCTCCTCGGTCTTTCTTTGTTTTCTCTTTGCTTTTTACTCCTCTATATATCTCTATCCACTTACTATCCTTACTTTTATGTAACTTTATTTCTTACCCTGGCTATCTTACAAAAAAAGCCTAAATCAAAAATACACAAAAGGGGAAAGATGATATCATCAGCTTGCTCATTGCATAAGATGTATAAAAAAAACTGTTTCACCGAAATACTACCGAATCTAAAATTTCATAACGTTGTTTGTCCTAGTACGTTTTTGATAATATTTTCAGTATGTTCTTTTGTCTAATTTACTTTCTAATCATTGTATTTCAATCCTGGAGTATAACCCTTTAAGAACTTTAAAGTATGTTGTAGTCATCAGTTAATCAGGGGCGGATCCAAGGGGAAGGGGCCCATCCATGCAGCCTCAGCGCCCTATTTGGGGGCAACCTACAGAAAAAGGTGTCCTGATGAACAAAATGTTAAAATAATGGAATTCCACGTGTTCAGGGAGGAATGAAACTTCATTTCACATGACATTGACAAGAAAATCAAAATATTTCATATTTCAAACAATAAAAAAAACCCAAAAGAAATAGTGAGTGAGTGACATCATCAACTCTCTCATTTGAATGTAACTGGCTCGTTCATATAACTATTTTGTTAAAAATAAGCGAAACTTTGAAATGTCATAACTTTCTTATTTTACATCCGATTTTGATGAAATTTTCAGTGTAGTGCTTGTTTAATTTTTCTCTTTTTATTCAAATCAAGTTTTTGTTGGGGTGGACTTGTCCTTAAAGTAGAGAGAAATGTTTAAAACAGAAAGAATGAGGTACATACCCATGTTTAGTTTACGACCTCGTAACGGCCGGCCCGACCCCACAGACCTACTCGCAAATGGCATTCCATTGGTTCACATGAACGCAAACCACGCTACTGGACACGTTTTAACTGATATAAAAACACAACTTACTCATTACTAAAAACGTGTTTTTTAGAATTAGTGACATTATATATATGACATGACTATATTGGATTTATTACATTGGAATATTTTATTGGTTGACAGCATGCATGAATGTAAAGAAGAAGACTTGGTAAGTCACGCCTACTCTACCATATGTACATTGTGTAATGATTACCACATTCGCACTTTTCTATTTCAGTCATCAAGCCCCTAGCGTCAACTTTAGGTCATCAAAACGATTTTTACTTTACGAAATCGATAATTTTTCACACAGAGTGAATAACCTCAGAAACGCTGAAATCGCATACGATGAGGGGTTTAATTTTCACAAAATTTTCTTGGGGATGGCCCCCAGCTAGATCTCCCCGGCAGGAAGTACGTTTGGTGCGTGTTACGCCCCCCCCAAATTTAAAAAATCTTGGGATTTTCATCTTGAAAATACGAGATGTCAAATCAGGATTTTCAGCTTTGTTGTCTCCAGCCAAGTAAGATCAGTTTCTGCTTTTTCATTTCTCTTTTTTTTCTCTTCTTTTCTTCTCCTTTCTTATATTTCCTCCTCCATTTTAGCCTATTATTTTCCTCTTATCTTCTTTTATCTCTTACTTTCCCTTTTTTTTACTAATATGTTTTTCTTACTTTGATCTTTTGTTCCTTTCTCTTCCCGTTTTGTTTCCTTCTTTCATTCTTCATTTCCCGCCCTCTTTTCTTTATCAGTGTCTACCTTGTTTCTTCCTTTGACATCTTCTAATTGTTCCTATTTTTTAATCTTCTTTCTATCTTCTCTTTATTATTTCTTCCCTCCTTATTTATTTTCTCTTTTCCTTCTTTTTTTTATTCGTTCCTTCCTTTCTTTCTTTCTTTCTTTCTCACTTTCTTTTTGTTCTTTCTTTCTCTCTCTTTTTTTCTTCCTTTCTTTCTTTCTTTCTTTCATTATTTCCCTTTTTTATTTATATTGCTCCTTAATTAATTCTAATAATGTAAAGGTTATATCATTTCTGACAAACAGGCGACATCGTGCAGGCATGCTCATTGGTAGTCATGGATGTCCATTATGCTGATGTGATATATTCTGACCATTACTCGATCTCTGGAGCCAAGAAGTAATACACATTTCTGGCGCTGTGCTGTTCTGAGCTTATCATTCGGGGCCCTTTTGCATTTTGAAAAGTGAAATTCAAGGATTTCGTGCATATTTTTGTTAAATTATATTCATTTTTCAGTAAAAATGTAGGTCTTCACAATTTCCGGGGGCAGCCCCCCCCCCCTCCCGCGGAACCAAGAACGACAAAAAATAAACAAACATCTATGCACGTCACTATTGTAAGAACTGGTATTAAGCTTAGTTTCACGCTTATTAAATGCTCTGAAAAAACACACACTTGATAAAATAGTACATGCCGTGTTAATGACAGCACAAAATCAGAAATGTGTCCTCTTTCTTGGCTCCAGAGATCGAGTAATCATGGTAATGGTAGACTATATCACATCAGCATGACGGTTACCCATGACTGACTACAGCATGCCTGCTCGATGTTGCCTCTTTGTCAGATAATAGAAATAATATAACCGTCACACATTAGAATTAATTAAGGAGCAATTGGAGCACAACTTATCATATCATCCTCAATCTTAACCTCGTTATCTTATTCGTTAGTTAATCCAAATAAGATGATATGCATCTTTCTTAGGAGCTGGGAGCACTGATCAATCCATGTGTTTATTCTGTTAACATAGTATTACACCAATGTACTCCAATACATTACAATAATTGCTGTTGATTAAAATATTCTGTACAAAGCAAATGGATGAAATGTTTCTTTACATATCAAAGACTAGTAGATTGAAAATGAATTGAACTTGAATTGTTTCCCAAATCAAGAAACTCGGAAAGAGCTGGTTGCACTTATAAAATCATATGAAGATGATACGATTGTGAGGGCATTATGGTTTGTCAAGTCTTATCAAGGTATTTCTGCAATGCCATGATACCACACTAAATGTATTCGACGTCTACCTCCGTTTGAGCACATTTGACCCCTTTTTTTATATGATGGATAATGTCTTCTTAGATAGAGACTTTTCAAAACAAAGAACCAACATTTAGGATTCTAACCCCTTTGGCTACCAATGAAAGTTTGTTGACCGTATTTTGACATTTCCCTCACCTTGTCTTCACCCTTTATAGCTTGTGGATAAGAATTCTGAAGATAAACTTATCAAAGTCGAAAATAAAAAGTATACACATGCATAAAAACCCCGAAAAAATAAGTTTTTTTAACACCTTCATTGTAATTTGACATTTTATGAAAGTTTGTTGACCTTTTGACATTTTCGGTCATAACCTCTTAACGGGAAGTCACGAGTATATGATTGCGTACACTTTTTTGTTCAGTATAACAACAGAAACAATTTAATGTATGACTCGACACAATCGGGAATATTTCAAAAATTGAACCCTCCTGACCCCATTCTGACCCCTCACATGGTCAAGATGACCATTAGAAATTTGTCACCAAGTAGAAAGTTGTAACTCGTGATGTCACCAATCACATAAAAGCGAAAAGTCTGAATTAGCCGATTTGTCGAAGTAAATGACATTATGCTGCCTGACTATTATTGGGAATTCCAAATCTCTAAAAATAGTCTAATATTGAACTCGAATTCGTAAACAACTGTAAATTTGCACATATTTAGTACTCACCATCATTTCCTTTTTTATGTAGCCTTAATATCTATAGTGCTACTACTAGACCCCGTATAATAGCATTGCTTTGACCAAACTGAGAAACATATCGTTTTAATGGACATAAGCAGATTGAGGTAAGTATATTGAATAATTCATATATTTTCCAAAGGTATTCTGTATCTATTTTATACATTCAAATGCCATATGTGTGAGAAACATGTTGAATTTGAAATCACACTCTGAATGACAAGATTGATTTGGCTTGTTTAATGATTGTATCTTCAATATTACTGTATTGTCATTTACCTTTAATAATAAAGCAATAATTACCAGTGAGAAAATTGGAACATCACCATCTATGAACAGACAGGAAGGAAACAATTAAATTATATATTTTTTTTAAATCGTTGTTTTAGGGGTGATCAGACTTATTTTCCAACCCGGAAGTAATGGGAAAATGAAAAGGTAAATTGTCGATTCGTCTACTGCCAACTCGTCTACTCACCACATGGTCTACCTTAATTCAGTTTGATGCCATTCAGTCAATCAACATTTCGTCTAAACAACCATTTGGTCACACAACCATTTGATCCAATCATCACTTCACCTAATCACCACTTCGTCTATTACCATTTCGTCTCATAACCAGTTGGTCTTATATCCATTTTATTTTTATTCATTTTGTCCAATCAACACTAAGTCCAGTTAGACAAGATGGTGGACTTAATGGCTATTGGACCAACTGGTTATTATATAAATTGGTGAGTAAAATAAATTGCAATTAGACCATGTGGATTGTGGACTAACTGATGACAGACCAAAGAATAGTAAACAAGTTTGAAATTGGACGAAAGGGCAAAAGACTAACTGAAAATAAACCAATAAAACTACATACTTTTTTAAAAGCAATATTATTCCTATTTCTCTTCTTCTCTTTTCGTTCCTCTCATTTCACCTTCCAAAATTATTCCCATCGTATTCCTCTTTTTCCTGTCCCCCTCATTTTATCATTCCCAATTTCCCCTTCCTCCTCCCCCACCCTTTTCCTATTCCAAAACCCCACGTGATCATTTTATTACTCAGTGATGTAAGTAAAATGACAGATTCTATGCTCCTTACGTGTTTATCATTTTTCATTGTGTTCGGTAATAATAATTTTTTTTCAGTCTTATAAAAATCTAACCATGGCTGAAGCATTAGAGACTGTCATCTCCCAGAGTACAGAGTGTCCAGTGTGTCTTTCTACCTTCACCGATCCCAAGATCCTGTCTTGTTCCCACACTTTCTGCAAGGGTTGCCTGGACAACCTCTTAGAGTGCCTCGGTAACTGCCAGATCCGGTGTCCTGTCTGTAGAGCTGTAACGCAGGTCCCACACCAAGATGTCGGGAGACTACAGGTTAATCTTGCTTTGAAGAGTCTGATAGATGACATGAAGGGCCATCCTCAGATTTGCACAAATTGTCAATCCAATGACAAGCCCCATGCTGATGTCTACTGCCAAGACTGTGGAAAGTATCTCTGCACCTCTTGTCTTAATGTGCACTCTCAATGGGGAGACTTCATAGGTCATGACGTCGTCGCCATGAGTGAGATCTCATCAGGAAATGTGTCTGTAACTAGATACCGCAAATGCAGGAAACACTCGAAAGAAGATGAGGATTACTTCTGTTCCACCTGCAGGAGATTCACATGCTTCAGATGCGGTATGATGGACCATAAAGACGAGGGACACCAGGTTATCGAGGGAGCTGTTTATGAGGACAAACACATGAAGAACATCGAAGATCTGAAATCTAAGGTGGACAAGAAACAATCATGCTATCAGAAGTACATTGATTTCATAGATGAGCAGAAGAAGAGTGTTGACAATGCTAAGAAACGGTGTACAAGTGACATCAACAAAGCATATGATGATGCAGTCCGGCAATTAACAGAGAAGAGAGAAAGCCTACTAAGAGAAGTCAAAGAAACGACTGAAGGCGTAGAGAAAGAACTGAAAAGCATGAAGACATCGGCTCAGAAGCACATCCATCGGTTAACGACCATTGCTGACATGGTAACGAAAAGAACGAAGATACCGTTAGATATGGATACTTTGGCTACACACGACACTCTGTGTGAAGAGTTAAGAGAGGTTATTGATCAAAAGGATCCTGACTACGAGCAGCCAAAGAAATCGGGCATGAAGGGGATACGTGTCAAGTTCGAGAGAAATGTTGGAGTGAAAGAACTGGGCCTTGGAAAGATTGTTAAAATAGTTGAAAAGAACGTCGCCTTGCCCACGAATAAGGTTTCTGATGAAAAGGACATTTCTTTGCGTACTAATAAGATTGTCAAGAAAGTTGCTTTGCCTAATAAGGGTAGAATGGCTGCCATGGTTAGTACACCTGACGGTAGGATGGCAGTAGGATGTAGTACAGGTGGCATATCCATCATCTCTTCTGATGGTAAGCTTCAGCAGACGGTTATGAGGGATGTTAAATTTCGTGGGGTAGGGTTCCTCTCTGATGGTCGATGTGTTGTGATTGATACTTCAAACAACATCAGATTGTACACACCGGAGTACACGAAGTTGAATATAATGTTTGAGACTCTAAGTCGAGATGAAGGTGGGTTTTCTGATCTCACTGTTGATGATCAGATCTATGTGAGCTACTGGAAAGATAAGAAGATCCAGGTATTTTCAACAGCAGGTGGGCAAGCAATCAGGGAGATACCATGCAACGGGTATGTATCACAGCAAACCACTAGTTACCATGGTTTTCTGATCACTTCATCATATGATACTATCAGATTGATAGACAAACAGGGTGCTGTACAGCATGAATTAACGGAACCAGGTAGCGACCTTTACGCTGCTGTATCTCAAGGGAATACAATCCTCACAGCCAAGATGAAGCATTATGAAGGTTTGTTGAGCATTGACGAGTATACAAATGAGTTCACACACGTTCGAAACCTTGTTACTGATTACGAGATTGAGAAGTCTGGGACATATTGGTGTTACCTCCAGCAGTACCGATCAGGAGAGATCGCTTTCTGCACACGTGACAGACTCTACATTCTCCTTTGAAAATCGATGACATCAACATTGATATACGATATCACAATATCACAGAAGGGGGAGGGGGTGATACACACTGATTTGCGTTTTTCTGGTAAAGTAACCCGCTATAATATAGAAATTCAAGAAACTGATATTGGATAATCGTTTTTCTCATTTCTCACACATAAAAAGCATTTCGCTGCTTACATCTTTTTATTTTCAACTTTGCATGTAGCAAGCATCATCTTTATCATGTTTATCCTGTGTGGGGAAAATTATCCTACTTGAATATCAGACATAATGTTGTGAGATGTTTTATGAGAAATTTAATGATTCTCGATCCATATACATGTAAATGATATTTGACTAGTAATAATCATGGTGGTATTGATATATTAACCATTCTTATTAAACAGTGTATGCTATACTGTTTATGCGCCTATACTTGTATTTTCATGAATAAATTGGAATACAGTATGTGAGGAATTTCTCATGCTTAAATATCAGACATAGTGTTAAATATACATATTTTATGGGAAATAAAATATGTATATTTAACACTATATTAACAATATATTCTCTATTCATATGCATGCATTTGTCTAGCAATGACTATAGTGGCAATGTGATATTTACCATTAATATTAAAGAGTGTATGCTATACTTTCTATGATTTTATATATCGTGATTCTATGCTACATGTATTATTCTATCTAGACATGATTATAATGTGTTAATATATAAATATTACCTTCATGGAAATGGTTGTATCAACACTCTTCGATATTTTTCGAAGTAGTTCCATTTTAAAATGCAATTATATGGAATAACTCGAATAAGAAAAAAAAATATTGCTTTTCAGAAAATGGCACAAAAAACCTATTCAATGGATCTCAATCATTATTTTTGAGCTTCCCAATTATCAAGCATTATCTTTATCATGTTTATCCTTTTGGTGGAACTTTTGTTCTTGTATTTTAGACATAATGTTATAATGAGAAATCAAATGATTTTCTGTTCATACCTACAGTACGATATTTGACTATTAATGGCCATGGTGGCGGTGGGATTTTTACCATTAATATTAAAGAGTGTATGCTATACTGTTTATCCGCGTATACTTGTATTTTTTATGCATGAACTGGAACATATCGTTATTGTATGCTATTATTCTATCTAGACATGATTATAATGTGTAAATACATATATTATCTTCATCTGATACGGAAATGGTCTGATCTACTAACACTCCTCGATGTTTTTAGAACTAGTTCCATATGGAACTGCAATTAGATGGAATAACTCGAATTCGAAACACTTAAATAAAAACTATTGTATTTCAGAAAATGCCCCTCCCCCAAAAAATAATTAAATAAATAATAATAAAAAAGGACAGAAAAAGCAGAGTCAATAGATCTCCTTTTTTAGCTTTCCAATTATAAACATCATCTTTATCATGTTTATCCTATGTGAGGAAATTTTTAGTTCTTGTATTTTAGACATATTGTTATTAGATATATCGTGAAAAATCAAATGATTCTCTATTCATATATTTGACTAGTAATGACTATGGTGGCAATTAGGTTTTTACCATTGCTTTATTAAAGAGTGTGTATACTATTTATTTACGTATACTTGTATTTTTTGCATATATGGGAATACATGTATATCGTGATTCTATGTTATGAATGAAGACATGATTATAATGAGTAAATATATATACATATATCATCTTCATCTGATACGGAAATAATCGGATCTACACTACTCGATATTTTTCGAAGAAGTTAAATTTCTTAAATGCAATTATGTGGAATAACTCGAATGTGAAACACACAAAAAAAACTATTGTATTTCAGACAATGGCACATAGGTTACATTAGAAAATTTCAAGATAAGTCAATCTGAACACATGGTATACTGCTCACTATGTACACATTATCAACAACATACACAGTGTCTATTGCATCGGTTTCGCGCAAAAACGAACTGAACGTACTATGGCACGCCATTTGTCCAATAAGGCGATAAACTCAGTTTATGCATGCACATCGTTCTGATATGTACTTAACACTGGGTTACGTTGATGAATTGTCAGCGAATTTGTATGCTTATTTCTATTACTCTCTCTGCGTCTTTCTCTCTCTCTCTCTCTTTCTTCAGCGGCCACATGGTCTAAAAATGGACGAAATTTGTTTGACTCGAGAATGTAATTTCCTATGAAAAGCAAAATCTGCCAAAATCCAATTTGATTAACATGTAATTTTTGTTCGTCCTCTCCTGCCTCCGTTTCTCATCCAAATTCATTCTGATTTGGTAGACATACTGTCCATAATTAGGGACCATAACCTTTAGAAATAGCCCCTTCTATTGCAAAGTCTTGAAATAGTTAAATTGCCATAACTTCCTTGTTTGAATTTATTTTGGTCTCATGTTTTCAGGGTTTGCCAATTGTATCATTTCACATACTCCAACTGTGTTTTACGCATCAGTGATCATTCCTTTAAGAAATAGCGCCCTCTAATATTTTGAGAATGTATATCATCTAGAGTTTTCTCTTGATCTCCTCCTGTTTCTTGCCCTCTATTAAATCAGAGGCGTCAATGCATGCACATCGTTCTGAAACGATTGCAGTTCTAGTTTGGGTCATTGTTTTATTCTAATTTGCTAGGTTTGAAAATGATTTCTGAGCAAATGGTATTACATTTTTAACAAGATACACTGGCATCTGCATTAATGATATATAACTGAATTGATATGTATGGAAAATTATTGTATTATAGAGTATAATTTCATATAATTTCATCGGATTTCGCCTTTTAAAGAGGATTCAATTCGATAGAAGATCACGTCAGATATGACTTGCTATTCGTGTGATAACAAAAAATCAAAAGATGAAACTGTCTATCATTTATTTGTTGCATTGTCTACAGGTAAAATTATTTTCGCAGAAATTTTCTTTCATTAAGAGTCATGCAGTATAACACAAATTTCTAGATGGAAGAAAAAATGTCATTAATTGGTTTCCCATGGAGCAGAAAGATATGACCATAATGAATTGAATCGTTTATCTCTGCACAAATATGATAAAGAATAATGTTATACAGATCTCCTGAATGTGATTTGGATCTTTGCACGAATATGATCAACAGCAATGACGTAAAAAGGTATTTAATAATAACATTTAACTCTGCAATACCCGAGATATATTTATAATACGGTGTCGAGTTAACACGTAGAATTTGTTCATTAAAACATAAATCAATCATGTCCTTTATCATCAGACTATGATAATGATGTACAAATTTCAACAATGTGATTTTTTTATCTTTGTACAAATATGACAAAGAATAATGAAATATGGGTCTTCTGAATGTGATTTTGATCTTTATACAAACATTTATGATAAAGAATAATGAAATACGAATCTCCTGAATGTGTATTCGATCTCCATACACATATGATACGGATAATGATATAAGAATCTCCTGAATATGAATTTGCTCTTCATAGAAATATGATCAAGAATAGTGATGTACAGATGTATAAATAATAACATTGAACTACAGTATTTAAGATAAATAAGATAACGAATAATGACATACGAATCTCTTGAATATGAATTTGCTCTTCATACAAATATGATCAAGAATAGTGATGTACAAATGTATAAATAATAACATTTAACTATTTAAGAAACTAGTTCACACTCTAGCTCTACAATACAATGTCGAGTTTACACGTAGAATCAGTTCATTAAAAGATAAATTAATCATGTCATCAGACTATGATAATGAAGTTCAAATTTCAACAATGTTAGTTTTTTTATCTTTGTACAAATATGATAAATAATAATGAAATATGGGTCTTCTGAATGTGACTTTGATCTTCATACAAACATTTATGATAAAGAATAATGAAATACGAATCTCCTGAATGTGTATTCGATCTCCATACACATATGATAACGGACAATGATATAAGAATCTCCTGAATATGAATTTGCTCTTCATAGAAATATGATCAAGAATAGTGATGTAGAGATGTATAAATAATAACATTGAACTATTTAAAATAATTAAGTTAACGAATAATGACATACGAATCTCCTGAATATGAATTTGCTCTTCTTACAAAAATGATCAAGAATAGTGATGTACAAATGTATAAATAATAACATTTAACTATTTAAGAAACTAGTTCACACACTAGCTCTACAATACGATGTCGAGTTTACACGTAGAATCAGTTCATTAAAAGATAAATTAATTATATCCATTTAAAGAAATTTGATCGTCAATTTGATCAATCCTAACCTGTTTGTATGATATTTTTGACTATGTAACTTTTGTAAGTAGAAATTTATTTTACGTTTTATAACTTATATATCAAGATGCACGAAACCAGACATTATATTGCACACGTTTTTAGTGGAAACTAAATAAAGAAAATGAAATTTCAAAATCTGGAAAGAGTAACAATATCAAAGTAACAGAATATCATAAATAAAAAGCTTCTGTAGTGTAAATACTGACGATTTATATTAGATGCTTTTTGCTATTATTACTATGCTACTGATTTTTATTTTACTGATATCTTTAATGAAATGAATACGTCTGATGATGACAAGATAAATTCGTCTTATCTAGCCCACTGTATTAATCCATGTAGTGTTTTGAAAAAAAAATCATCGGTATGACAGGAAAGTATTAACCTGTCTGTGATTGCATTCATGGCTTCGTGTGATTCATTTTATGCATAGATAGACACACCCGACAGGTCGTAATTCCGAAACACGCAAATTGCCTATACCTCGATGTTTGCTAATCCGAAAACGTAAAATGGCTCGTTAATCCGAACATTTGTGGCGTTCTTCCGAAGGTTCGTTAATCCGAAAACGAAATAAGGTTCGTTGTTCCGAAGGTTCGTTAGTCCGAAAACGAAATAAGGTTCGTTAATCATTTCGTTTTCGGACTAACGAACCTTCGGAATTACGGACCTCATTCGTTTTTGGATGAACGAACCTTCGGAATTACGAACCTTCGGAAATACGAACCTTCGGAAATACGAACCTCACTTCGTTTTCAGACTAACGAACCTATGGAATTACGAACCTCATGTCGTCTTCATACTAACGAACCTTCGGAATTACAAACCTTCGGAAATACGAACCTTCGGAATAAAGAACCCTTCAGAATAACGAAGCCTCGGAATAACGAATGAATGCGCCCCCACACACCCTCACATGCATACATCCACACTCACACACTATCTCACCGACCCCACCCTCCCCGCACCCACACACACATAAATATACATGGGTATATTATATTTTATATTTCCTTTTCTTGTTTGCAGCACGTATTATGGAGGTGACAAAACTAAAAGAAAGAGGGGATGGGGCTATCAGAATAAGCATGATAAAGAATGGGGGAAAGGAAAATAAAGAAAGAAGAGCAAGAAAAAGTAAAAGAAGAAAAAGAAGAAGCTGAATAGGAAAAAGAAGGTGAAAAAAAGAAAAAAGAAACAACGATAAATGAGTCATAAGAATAGGTAATTGGTAGAGAAAGGTCTGAAAAAAGGCTTGTTTTGGGGGAGGAACAGTAAGGAGAAAACGAACAAAGTCAAGAGAAAAGGTAAACAGGAGGAAAGGAAAGAGAACGAATCTGGATATGGCTAATTATTACAATGGTCAATTATATCATTGCAATATATTAATGAAAATCGGTCCTTTTTTTGTTGCTACAATGAAAATCCAGGGCCTGTAAGTTGTAACCATCCTGAATTTAGATTTAGATTAACACGAAATGGACAAAATATTAAGAAAATCAGTCATCTATTATCATAAGTCCAACCATTACAATTTTTCACTTTCTTTCTTTATCATTAATCATTGTTATCCATATCATCAAATGTGGAACAAGAACTATTTTCAATATAATTACAATTATTATTGTTATTATTATCATTTTCTGTGTATTTTTATTCTTTTCATTTGTATTATTTTCAGTATAAGCATTAAAATTTTCATTATTCTAATCATCATTATCATTTTCGTCAATACTGTTGTTCTTTAATTTATTCATCTATTGATCTACATATTTCATTCTTTTGATTAATTCTCATTAGCCCGGGGGGGGGGGGGGCGGAGGCTACGGTGTTTTCTTTGAATGTTTCGAAGGGGATCATTTTACCGGGTCCATCCGATTCGGAGAGAACCTTAAACCTTTGGTCCTCTGGCATGTCTGGTGGCTTATTTACAATCTTAAATTATGCTCTCTAGCATTCAGGTCAAAGATTATCACCAAATCATCGTTCCGCTGAATTGGAGTATACGTGAATACACAATTATTTGTAAATACATATCAAAGGTTGTTGGGAATATCCAATCATTAATAATTGGCTGATATTTAAACGCGATTCAGTGCACGTACACCACTAATTATGACTTGAGAAAGAAAAAAATATCGATAGAGCTAGACGAAACCCTGTATATTATTACTTTGATCAAACTGATCGGTTAGAACGGATGTGAGGGGACTGAGGTAAGTAAATTTAAAAACTTTCAAGATATATATTCTGTGTCTGTCTTACACATTGAAATATCATTATGAACCTGTTTGACATGTTTGATAAAAATGTCGGATTTGAAATCACACTCTGACTGATTATGACAAGTCTGTAGGATTATCTTTATCACTGGATTGCTTCCTTAATATTAAACGCAAGAATTACGGGTGGGAAAATCATAATATCACTCTGTATGAACAAACAGAATCAAAACCGTTAAAGTATGTAAAAATTGACGATGTCTTAGGGGTGATCAGACTTTTTTAAACCGGAAATTATTTTAAAGACGCGTGGGAATATTATTTAGTAGCACATACCTTTTTTAGAAGCATTCTCCATCTCCTTCCTCCTCCCTCTTCTCACATTCTCCGTTCCCCTTCTTTCTCTCCCCTCTGTTTTCCCATTTCCCTTTCTCCTCTCCCCCTTTTTTCCATTCCCCATTTCCCCTCCTTTCCCTTCCCCTCCCTATATCATTCCTCACTGCCATTTCCCCCTCCCCTCCTTTTTGGTCAAGAGCGGGAACCTTGGCTACAACTTCCAGACCCCCTACTAATAAACGTTCAGGGCTCGTTGCACCGTTGCAGAGGCACTTGCATTTAAACGCAACTTAAAATATCAAGCGCAATTCCCTAATATGAGCGTATTCCATTGGTAAAAATCTTGTTGCGATTGATAATTTGCGTTGCATTGCGTCACAACAGGTCAATAGGGAGATAAATCGAAGCTTTTTCTTTTTCAGTTTAAATTTGTTACACAGGTGATCCTTTTATTACGCACTGATATCAAATTAATGTTTATTATTCTTCCATGTGTTTTGTAACGATTGTGTTTCAGTCTTACAAAGTCTAACCATGGCTGAAGCATTAAAGAGTACAGAGTGTCCAGTGTGTCTTTCTACATTCACCGATCCCAAGATCCTGTCTTGTTCTCACACTTTCTGCAAGACTTGCCTGGACAACCTCTTAGAGTGCCACGGTAACTTCCAGATCCGATGCCCTGTCTGCAGAGCTGTCACGCAGGTCCCAAACCAAGATGTCGGCAAACTACAGGTAAATCTTGCTTTGAAAAGTCTGATAGATGACATGAAGGGCCAACCTCAGATTTGCACAAATTGCAAATCCGATGACAAGCCCCATGCTGTTGTCTACTGCCAAGACTGTGGCAGGTATCTCTGCACCTCTTGTCTTCATACGCACTCTCAATGGGAAGGCTTTATTGGCCATGAAGTCATAGCCATGAATGAGATCTCAACAGGAAGGGTTTCAGTCCGTAGATACCGCAAATGTAGGAATCACCCGAAAAAAGATGAGGATTACTTCTGTTCCACCTGCAGGAGATTCACATGCTTCAGATGCGGTGTGATGGAACATAAAGACGAGGGACACCAGGTTGTTGAGGGAGCTGTTTATGAAGACAAACACATGAAGAAAATCGAAGACCTGAAATCAAAGGTGGACAAGAAAAGATCATGCTTTCAGAAGTACATTGATTTCCTAGATGACCAATGGAAGAGTGCTGACAATGCTAAGAAACGGTGTACTAAGGACATAAAAAAAACATACGATGAAGCAGTCCGACAGTTGACAGACAAGAGAGAAAGCCTACAGAGAGAAGTCAAGGAAACGACTGAAGGAGTAGAGACAGAACTGGAAAGTATGAAGACCAAGGCTCAGAAGCGCATCAATCAATTGACGACCATTGCTGACATGGTAACGAAAAGAACGAAGATACCGTTAGATATGGATACTCTGGCTGTACACGACACTCTGTGTGAAGAGTTACGAGAGGTGTTGGATCAAGATGATCCTGACTACGAGCAGCCGAGAAAATCAAGCAAGAAGGGGAGAAGTGTATTTAAGAGAAACATTGGAAATAATGAGCTAGGCCTTGGTAAGATTGTTAATGGAGTTGGAAAATATGAGCTAGGCCTTGGTAAGATTATTCTTGTAATGATAAAAATAATAGTTAGTTTTTGTTTAGTTGGTCTTGGTATGATTGTTAACGAAGGCCTACATGTAGATGAAAAGAATGTCGTTTTGCCTACTTATAATATTGTTAATGTAAAGAACGTCGTTTTGCCTACTTATAATTTTGCTGATGTAAAGAACGTTTCTTTGCCAGCTAAGAATAGCATGTATGCCATGGTTAGTACACCAGACGGTAGAATGGCAGTAGGAAGTGGTAAAGGTGGCATCTCCATCTTCTCTCCTGATGGTAAGCTTCAGCACACAGTTCTGAAGGATGTTAAGATTGATGGGCTAGGGTTCCTCTCTGATCGTCGATGTGTTGTGATGGATACTTCAAACAACATCAGATTGTACACACCAGAGTACATAGGGTTGAATGTTATTTTTAAGACTCTAAGTCCAAATGAAGGTGGGTTTTCTGATCTCGCTGTTGATGGTGATGATCTGATCTATGTGAGCTACTGGAAAGCCAAGAAGATCCAGGTATTTTCAACAGCAGGTGGGCAAGCAGTCAGGGAGATACCATGCAACGGGTATGAACCTCGGCAAATCACTAGTTACCATGGTTCTCTGATCACTTCATCAGATGATACTATCAGATTGATAGATAAAGAGGGTGCTGTACAACATAAATTAAAGAAACCGGGTAGCAACCTTTACGCTGCTGTATCTCAATCGAATACAATCCCGATAGCCAAAGTGAAGTATGATGAAGGTTTGGTGAGCATTGACGAGTATACAAATGAACTAAGTTACATTCGAAACCTTGTTAGTGATTACAAGATTGAGCATGCTGAGAAAAATTGGTATTATCTCCAGCAGTACCGATCAGGAGAGATCGCTTTCTGCACCCCGGATAGACTCTATATATTCCCCTGAAATATGGATGATATCAACATTGATGTACGATATCACAATATCGCAGAAGATGAGGGGAGGGGGGTGTTACCCACTGAGTTGCCATTTTCTGTTAAAGTAAGCTGCTATTATATAGAACTACAAGAAACAGTTGATGGATTATTCCTTTCTCGTTTCTCACCCATAAAAAGCATTTTGCTACTTACATCTTTTTATTTCCAACTTTGCATGTATCAACAATCATCTTTATCATGTTTATCCTGTGTTGGGAAATTCTCATACTTGCATATCAGAGACAATGTTGTTAAATATTTTATGACAAGCCAAATGATTCTCTATACACTATACATGGCTATATATATATATTTGACTAGTAATCACCCTGGGGGTTGTGAGGTCTTTATCATTGATATTAAAAGGGTGTATATTATGCTATACTGTTTATGCGCGTATACTTGTATTTTATGAATTGGAATATATCTTGATTCTATGCTATGATTCTATCTAGATAATTATGCTGTGTAAATATATAAGTATTACCTTCATGGATATTGTCTGATCAACACTCCTCAATTTTTGCGAAGTACTTCAATTTCAAAATGCTATTATATTGAACAACTTGAATGTGAAACACTAAAAGAAAAAAAAGTATTGCCGGCATTTCAGAAAATGGCACAATAATGCATAAAATTATATAATTTTATATCACATAATTATGATCCTTTTATGATATGCATGTATACTATGCCTTGTATTATTGATAATCAATGAAAGATTTGACATGTACCATATAAGGTCATTGCTTATGCTCTCTTTACTGTCTCTTAATAGGTATTTTTTTTTAAATTAAGGTCTTTTTTATTGATTGATACGTCAGCTCCATCATGTCCATGGGCAATTACATTGAATAATACCTCTTGTTGAGGTCAATCCTTGACATTAATTTTCTGTATCTTGATAATTACCTCAGATGTATGTTACCATGATGTATGTTACTAAGTTTAAATGCATTTTTCCACCTGGTTTTTATGAAGGAAACGTCTAAGAAATTATACCCAAATATTCCTTACATTTAAACAAAATTTGACTCAATGTAAATATAATTCTTCCATAGGCCATATAGGTTTTTCACTGCAGTCACATCACATGCCTATTAGTCTAACATGTTTGAATCCACCATTTTCATTTCAGTGCTGCAGATTTAAATTTATATTGAAATAATAGTAACATAATAGGCCTATCCATGAACGGACATGTTTATTACTTGCCTCTCAGATGCATTCAGACAGCATGGACAGTAATCAAACTGAAATAATGATTTTGCTAATGAAAATCTGAAGCCTGATTTGATTTTTTTTGTGCAAATTTTGAATATCAACTGGAAACTTTTGGTGAAATCTCTATTTCTACAAACCTATCCTTGGACACGTTGGAGTGATGCACATTGGCCTTAATTTGTCATGTTAGGAATGAGATTGAGGATGTCTTGAATCATGATGTAGGCTTTGATTCTAGATGGTGAGATATTGTATCTACAATGTGTGCCCTGTCTTAGAGATGTAAAA
This sequence comes from Lytechinus variegatus, assembly GCF_018143015.1. Classification (NCBI taxonomy): domain Eukaryota; kingdom Metazoa; phylum Echinodermata; class Echinoidea; order Temnopleuroida; family Toxopneustidae; genus Lytechinus; species Lytechinus variegatus. The sequence continues at coordinate 28,790,215 of NC_054748.1, read as the reverse complement.
AATAAAAATTGTTACACCACTTTGAATGAAAATGTTAACATTTTTTATACCAAAAACCTAGCATTCCCATTTTCAAGATTTTATTGGGCATCTACATCCCACACCATGGATTTTAGGTTCTCTTAATTTCTTTTTTTTCTTAATACATATCAATCCTTTTTAATTAATAATATTCAATTGACTGTTTCATACATGTATTTCCATATATTCTTAGATCATTGTTCTTGAGGCATAATGAGTTTTTGAAATATGTTTTTTTTACAATATATAAAGGCTTATGTTACAACACACCTGACAAAACGGAGTTTGATGATTTTTTTTCTTCTCTTCTTTGCTCAGATGTGCAACTTTGAGCTATAAACATATTAAAATACAAAATAAAATAAAACAAGAATCTACTGAAGGATTATTTTACTGTTTGATGAAGTTTCTTTATCACATTTTTTCGAGAATATGAAATGTTTGTCTATATTGCAACGTTGCACTTTCATTTTTTTTTAAGCAATTCACTTGTTTAGAGAATATGGATGCACATATTAGTTTCGTAAAAAGATTATGCAAAGAAAACTGCATAAGGTATTTGCGTTTTATAATTGTCTCATTGTCTTTATAAAAAAAAATCATCAAACTATGGTGTATGCAGAAAGTCTCGCCTTTTTATTTAATTTTTTTATTTTAATAGTTTTGATTGTCTGAAGTTTATCTTGTCCAACTATTCTTAATTTCTCAATAACTCAGTTCTATTTGTGACAAGACTGTGGATAATGCATTTAAAAAAAAATCTGATTTATTGTATTCATTTTTACTATACAAATGTGTATATAAAGAAAAGAGATATGATAGCATCCAAACAATTTATTTGAATAATATTGCGTATTGATGCAGACGCATCCACTTAATTATTTTTTGCCTTAAAATTGGCTCCTTATAGTGGTTATATGATGAATTTTTACATCGGTTTTATACCCATGATGTGTATAATTTTGTACAAAATAAGCTTAATTACAAGGGCAATTTATTCTTCACATATTTCCTTTTCTGCCAACTTTATTTTCTTTCTCCAACTTTTTTGTGGGCATGACTCTCCCGTTTATATCAAACGACGTTCAATTGACGTTCAGTATGTATTCATTTTGTTTGTACTCATTCAATTTGCAACAACAATTTGCACAGGTTTTGTTATCTTTCCCATAGCCAAAACTACAATACACAAAGCATATAACCTAATGTACTTTAATGACATTTGTCAAATTAGGTATCAGTCTGGATTGAAATTCCTACATGATAAAGCGACGAATTTTTACTTCGATGACGAGTGAACCTATACATGAATCTAGTGACCTAGTACATAATCGAATATATTGTTACATGTGTAAGCAAATGTGTCGGAGCCATGACTGGAACGAATATTTTTCTTGTTGTAAACACTGTCTTGAACACTTATTTCCTTTCAACCAGTTGAATGATAACGAGCTCGATGACGTAATATCGGCTGATGAACGCCTAGAAGACAATTTTGATAGAATTTCTCATTTACATTTTGGTCCTTCTTTAGCACATGAAAGCATTGTCCCAAATGACGATGTTGACCCGGACTTCCAGTTCTATACTGAGAGTTCAAATGACTCTCGGTACTATTGTTATGAAGAATTTAATGCAAACTTTGAAAATATTGGTGTCCCGAGCGGCGGTAAATTTTCAAGCATTCACTTTAATGCTAGAAGTCTTTTGAATTCTTTTGATGACATTTCAAGCTGTCTTAACTCTTTGAAATTTACATTTGATATAATTGCCATATCCGAAACCTGGCTAAGATTCGAAAGTCCTCCTGTTTATATGCCTAACTACTCGTTCGTTTGCAATAATAGGAAATATTCCAGAGGTGGTGGAGTTGGAATGTATATTCATGATTCTTTTAATTTCTTAGTACGCACTGACCTTAATTTAAGCGAAGCAACGTGCGATTCTTTATTCATCGAACTGGAACAGTGCTCAGGGAAAAATATAATTGTAGGAACCTTGTATAGAGCCCCATCGTTGGACGTTAATTCATTTATTGAGGAGTTTGATAGCCTTTTGATCCGTCTTTCCAGGGAAAATAAAAGGGTATTTTTGACGGGCGACTTAAACATAGATATTTTAAAACACAACTCAAATTCTCAATCTAAGAACTTTGTGAACTGTCTTTTCAGTAATTTTTTTCTCCCTATAATTCACAGGCCCACAAGAATTACTAAGACAAGTGCCACCCTTTTAGATAATTTTCTGACAAATCAATTTGACTTAGATACTAAAGCTGGAGTGATATACTCTGACGTGTCAGATCACTTGCCAATATTTCATGTAACTTACATGAATGTTAGTAAAACTAAATCGGCAAGTCATAACGTACTCCGTAGATCTTTTACAACACAAAATATTGCGAAATTTAAAAATCAAATCGAAAATTCAAATTGGGACGAAATTTTTAATATGCAGGATGCTAATCAATCATATGACATATTCATAACTAAATTTACTACATTGTATAATAACAATTTTCCATTAAAAAAACACCCAGTAAGAAAATTAAACTGAAATGTTGGATGACCGATGGTTTGCTTCAATCTATTCGACATAAAAACAATCTATATAAAAAATATATCCATAAACCAACAGTTAGAAATGAAAGTCAATACAAGGATTCTCTTAAACAAGTGAACTATTTGAAACGGCAGGCTAAAAAACATTATTATAAATCCAAATTTGAAGAATACAAAAATAATATAAACCGTACATGGCAAATGATCAAGTCAATATTAAATAAAAGAAGAAAATCAACCTCCAACACTATAGTTTGTGATGAAGGTCGGTCGACAGACCCGTACCAAATAGCAAATACGTTTAATAATTTTTTCGTTGAAATAGGCCCAAAGTTAGCCAATATCACTCCTCAAAATGATACAGATTTCAGAACTTATCTATCTGAACCAAATTCAAAATCTTTGTTTTTAAATCCAGTAAGCCAACGTGAAATATGTAACATTGTCATGCGTTTCGATAACAATAAAACTCCGGGTCTTGATGAATGCTCACCTAAGATTGTTAAACTTGTAATCGAACTAATAAGCGAACCTTTATGTCATAATTATATTCAATTTATCGTTAACCTCTGGGGTATTTCCTGACAAAATGAAAGTTGCTCGAGTTTCTCCAATATTTAAAACTGGTGACAAAGAGCAAATTGGTAATTATAGGCCCATATCAGTGCTTTCTGTTTTTTCTAAAATATTGGAAAAGATCATTTATAAAAGGGCGTATAGTTTTCTTGAAAATAACAAGTGTCTTTTTGAATCTCAATACGGATTTCGTAGTGACCACTCAACAGAACTACCTCTTCTTGAATTAACAAATACAGTAATTGACTCCTTTGAGCACGACTCATTTGCAATAGGGATATTTATTGACTTGTCAAAAGCGTTTGACACTATTAATCATAAAATACTTTTATCAAAACTAGATAACTATGATATTCGTGGAACTGCCCTTGACCTTTTTTCTAGTTACCTCTCAAATCGTAAACAATGCACCATTTATAACTCCATTCAGTCTGAACTTAGGACAATTGAATGTGGAGTACCGCAAGGGTCATTACTTGGCCCACTTTTGTTTATTTTATTTATTAATGACATTTATCGTTCGTCAAATCTCCTTTCCTTTATTATGTATGCTGACGATACCAATATTGTTTATTCTGATAAAAATCTTTATCACTTATGTGAAACTGTAAATACTGAACTAACAAATGTTTGTAAATGGTTTTGTGCGAACAAGCTTACCATTAACTATAAGAAATGCAACTACATTATATTCCGTAACTCCACAAAGCGTATTGATCTTAATCATGTAGTGGTGAAGCTTAACAATCAAATAATTCCCAGAGTTGAAAATACTAGGTTTCTTGGCGTTATCATTGATAGTAATTTAACATGGATACATCACATAAATGAAATTGAGAACAAAGTTGCAAAAAATATTGGAATAATATATCGTCTTAGTTTTTACTTGCCTAAAACTGTATTACGTACATTGTATTGCTCTTTAATCCTGCCATATTTTTATTACTGTAATTTAGTCTGGGCTAACACGTATCAAACCCATCTTAAAAAATTATGTTCCCTTCAAAATAAAATTGTACGTATTATTTCTCCAGACGCCAGTATACCACCAGCAAATACCACGAATTTGTTTCATTCCCTAAAATTGTTGAAACTAGAAGACATCAACAAACTTCAACAATGTCATTTTCTCTACAGATGTTTAAATTCTCAAATTCCACAAAAATTTCGTGATTCATTTACACATGTTTCCAACATACATCATTTTGATACCCGTTCAAATAATCAAATATTCATTCCCAAACATAGAAAAATAATCTTCCAACACAACATTCGTTATACTGGCCCCAAAATATGGAATGAAATTCCGGATTACATAAAAAAATCTTTGTCGACAATCAGCTTTAAATATAAAATGAAAAAAATGCTTCTGTCGTTATATATATAAATATTTCTCCCTTCTTACGTTTTCTTTGACTTCTAACATGAACCATGGACAAATTGTTGTTGCGGCATTCATACTTTGCCCCCACTGATATTTTGTTGAGCATTCTATTTTATTTCGTAAGTCATGCCCGCCTCCCGCTCACGTCTCCCTCTCTTGTTCACTTTCATTTTCTTTGTTTTCTTTTTTCTTTTCTCTGCCCTTTTTCTTGGTATTGTGTATTGTATTTTTGTCTACAGGCGTATCCCGCCACAAGCCTCAGCTTTTAGGGTATACGCCTTCTTCCTTAAACCTAATATGTACATATTTATATATATATATATTTTGTTTATATAACAAATTGATTTATGTATGAATTTATGTTATGAAAAAATGTACTGAAATGGAAGAAAATAAATGTTTTATTTGAATTGAATTGAAAAGCAACGTCAATGGACCTTAATTTTTATTTTGAGCTTTGCTATTATCAAGCATCATCTTCATGATGTTTATTCTATGTTGGGAAATTTCTAGTTCTTGTATTTCAGGCATAATGTTATAAGACATTTTATGAGAAATCAAGCGATTCTCCATTCATGTACATGTAATATTATATTTGACTAGTAATGACCATGGTGGTGGTAAGATGTTTACAATTAATATAAAAAGTGTATATAATTGTCTATCTATGTATAACTCTAATCTTTGCAGAAATAGAAATAATAATTATCATAATCCTTACAATGTATTTTGTTTTTCTGGTAGAAGTACGTACATGTGTGTGTATAGGCCTAGTGTTTACAAATGAATTTACCTGAATTTGATGCAGAAATGGTTTGAACTACACTACTACTTTTCAAAGTATATAGTTCAATTTGATAATGCAATTATTTGGAACAAGTTGATTTTGAAACGCAAAAATAACTTTATTGTATTTCAGACAATGGCACGAAAGTTGTACACTAATAGTATAGGCGTAATGAGTTAAAGGTAAATGCTAGTTTTGGTAACGATATCAAAATGAGTTCGTACAGAATCCAATGAAATGACCACTAAAGTGTCTGTTTGTATAAATAAAACGCATGTGCCAAAGGATTCTGGAAGAAATTGTGTAATTGCTGAGAAATCAGCAAATAAGCACGGGATTCGGGTAGGGCGTCGGGCCCGACGCCCTAAGCAATAATTATTCATTGTCCCACGTGCGCTTATCTGTGTAGGGGATTTTCGGAGTGAACATTTTTCAGCGTAGATTTCAAGATTTCACAAAGTTCAGTTAATGTAACTGTACCAGATCTAGATCCTCGATGATATACTGGCAATTAAGCCTTGTTTTACAGACTTTCTCATGAAATCAGTGTTAACTGCAACTACTGGAATTTCTCTTTAAGGGGTGTCAATATGGTCCATTCACACTAGTCTGATTTTTTTATAGGTACACCATTATTATTATTAATATTTATTGCTTTGTATATATTTCAATTTTGTAAAGATTAACGAAATTAAACGAAACGAAAATGAATTGATGTTGACATAATATTCAGAACGTTATATATATTTAATAATGCAATATACAATTTCTGCATCGGATTTTCCCTTTTGAAGAGGATTCAAATCGATAGAAGATCACGACAGATATGATTGCTAATACCACGGGAAAAAATCAAACTGTAAAACATTATTTGTTTTATTGTCTACATGTAAACTTATTTTAGCAGAAATTCTCTTTCATTAAGAATCAAGGAGTATAACCTAAATATCCAGGTTGAAGAGAAAACGATTTTAATTGGTCTTACCATTGAGCAGGAAGATATGGTCCAACGAACGTAGAGGGCAGCAACACCGCCGAGGGTTGCTACCCACTACGTTCAATGATATTATGGTCCTTATGAATGCAATGTTTGATCCTCGCACAAATATGATCAAGAATAATGATATATAAATCTAGGAATAATAACTTATTAATAATCCTGCTCACATGAGCTCTACAAAACAAGCTTACCCGTAGAATCAGTTCATTAAAAAAAATAATCAATTATGTTTTTTGATTACAAGAATTTAAAATAGATTCGATCATCATTTTGATCATTCCAAACCCGTTTGTATGATACTCTTGAATATATAATTTTTAGAAATTAGTTTTACGTTTTATTTCTTCTTAAGGTGTACGAATCCCCAAATTATATTGTGAATTTTTGAAAATAAATAAAGGAAATGAAATTTGGAAAAGAGTAATAATATAATATCTTAATTAAAGAAAGCTTATGTATTGTAAAACACTAACAATTTAGATTCATATTTTAGTTAATTTGGTCGTTTATAATTATGTCTGTTTCTATTGAATTTTGTTTTTCCGATTTTAATGAAATAGATACCTTAGATTAGACCATAACAAATTATTCTTATACACCCAATTAATCAATAAAGTGTTTTTTGAAAAATAATCGGTTCGCCAGTATTGTAGTATTGAATCGTTGAGAAAAGAGAGAGAGAAGGAAAGAACGAATAAAGAAAGAAAGGTAGGGAGGAAGGAAGGAAGGAAGGAAGGAAGAAAGGGAAAAAGAAAGATAGAAAGTAAGTAAGGAAGGAAGGGAGGAAGGAAGGAAGGAAAGAAAAAAAAAGAAAGAAAGGAAGAAAGAAGGAAATAAAAAAGGAATGACGGAAATAAGGAAAGAAAAAAGAAAAATAAAGACGGAAAGATATAAGAAAAAGAAAGAAAGAACGGAAAAAAGAAAGAAGGAAACAATGGAGCAAGAAAAGAAACAAATTGATAGAGAAAGGAAGCAGGAAACCCCTTCTGGAACGTTGATAATCTATTGAAAATGCCTGTCAACTCAATGAACAGACTAGAGGTCATTGTCGAAAGTTAGTGGAGCGTGACAGTAGGCCTATATCGGACCGGACGAAATATAACTAATCTGTCGTTTGCCTTTTTAGAGTTCAGGACGACACTGCTGATTTGATTCACCGATTTTCGCCAAAGACTGTTTTGTTATGAAGAGCTATGGTCAAAAGATTTTCTGTGAAATGATAGCGAGAATGCCCTAATCAGGCGCGCTAGGGAGAAGAAGGAGGAACGCCTCAATTGCTATCTCGTCTTTCTCCAATCCAACATATCCAATGGCATTTCTTCTTACTAATATAGTTTGATTTACATGCTTTACTTTGTTTTCCTTCTTTTATATCATCTCTCTCTCTCTCTGTTTAGTTTCTATTTCTTGCTTTTTCCCACTCATTTTCTCCTTTTCTATTTAATCCCTTTGTGTTTTACCTCTTCCCTTCTATTTATCTTTCCCTCTTCAGTCTTTACTTTGTTTTCTCTTTGTTTGTTACTCCTCTCTCTATCCACTTACTATCCTTACTGCTACTACCCTTGCTATTTTACAAAATAAGCCTAAATCAGGATTCAACCTAATTTTTAACATTCTTATATTAAAAAAATAAAAGATTTCATATATTAAAAAAATACACAAAAAAAGAAAGATGATATCATCGGATTGCTCATTGCATAAGATTAAAAAAAATGTTTCAACGAAGTACTGCAGCATTTAAAATGTCATAACGTTGTATTCCTTCGTACGATTTTGATGAGATTTCTATTATGTTCTTTAAAATATGTTGTAGTCATCAGTTAACCAGGAGCGAATCCAAGGGGATGGGGCTCAGGCCGGGGGGGGGGCACTCATAGTGGGTATGTGCCGAGGAGGGGACCCAAATTTTACACTCAAATTCAGTTCCAAGGCATTGAATTTTTGTCTAATTGAGAAAAAGAACTAAAACCCCTCCAAAGCAAAGCATTTTCTTCTTGTCGATAAAAAAGAAGAAAGAAATCTGCTCCAAAGCTTCGCATATTTCCCTTACGCCGTTCCGGTCGCATTGATTTATTGCATTGGAATATTTTATTGGTTGAGAGCAGAAGAAGACTTGATAATTAACGCCTACTCTACCATGTCTACATTGATTAATGCTTACCATAATATCACTTTTTCTATTTCAGTCATCAAGCCCCTAGCGTCAACTTTAGGTCATCAAAACGACTTTTACTTTACAAAATCGATAATTTTTGACATGGAGTGAATGACCTCAGAACGCTGAAATCGAATACGATGAGGGGTTAAATTTCTACGAAATATTCTTGGGGAGGGCCCCAAGCTATCCCCCGGCATGACGTACCTATTTGGTGTGTGTTACACCCCCCCCCCATTTAAAGATTCTTCGGATCCGCCCCTGTTAATTTCATGTTGAAAAGAGGAGATGTCAAATCAGGATTTTCAGCTTGTCGTCTCCAGCCAAGTAAGATCAATTTCTGCTTTTTCATTTCTATTTTCTTTTCTCTTCCTTTCTTCTCCTTTCTTATGTTTCCTCCTCCATTTTTTGCCTATTGTTTTCCTTTTGTCTCCTTTTATCTCTCACTATCACTTTTTTACTATTAAGTTTTTCTTACTTTGATCTTCTGTTCCTTTCTTTTCCGGTTTTTTCTTATTTCATTCTTCTTTTCCCACCCTCTTTTCTTATCAATGTCTACCTTGTTTCTTCCTTTTATTTTACATCTTCTAATTTTTCCTATTTTTTTATCTTCTTTCCATCTTCTCTTTATTATTTCTTTCTTTATTTCTATCCCTCTTTCTGTCTGTCTTTCTTTCTTTCTTTCTTATTTTCTTTCATTATTTCCTTTTTCATTTATGTTGGTCCTTAATTAATTCTAATATGTAAAGGTTATATCATTTCTGACGAACAGGCGACATCGTGCAGGCATGCTCATTGGTAGTCATGGATGTCCATTATGCTGATGTGATATATTCTGACCATTACTCGATCTCTAGAGCCAAGTATTAAAGGAATACACATTTCTGGTGCTGTGCTGTTCTGAGCTTATCATTTGGGGCCCTTTTGCATTTTGTAAAGTGAAATTTAAGGATTTCGTGCATACTTTTGGTCAATTATATTCATTTTTCAGTAAAAATGTACACATGTAAGTCTTCAAAGTTTAATGCTCTGGAAAAAACACACTTGATAAAATAGTACAAACCGTGTTATTGACAGCACAAAATAAAAAATGTGTCTTCTTTCTTGGCTCCAGAGATCGAGTATTGGTCAGACTATTTTACATCAGCATGATGGACACCCATGACTGACTATATGTACAGCATGCCTGCACGATATTGCCTCTTTGTCAGAAATAATACAACCGTCACACATTAGAATTAATAAAGGAGCAATTGGAGCGCAACTTATCATATCATCCTCAATCCTAAACTCGTTATCTTATTCGTTAGTTAATCCAAATAATATGTTAGGCATCTTTCTTAGGAGCTGGGAGCAGGCGCGCCGGAACACTTTTAGTTTTTTTGGGGCAAAATCCCGAAGGGGGCACAATATTTTTGACAGCGTGAGATACCGAAGCGATCGAGCGGGAGAGGCTATGGGACCCCCCCTGTAAGGATTTTGTGTAAAAATGGAGTATGAAAGTTGCGTTTCTAAGTGCATTTAAAAATAAATTTCTTGAGAATTAAACAGTCTTGGAGTTCTTTTTGCTCATTCTGTTTCCTCCCTTCTGACCCAGCCTGGTGTTTCTTCATGACCAGGGTCGCAGTTCCAGCAAATTACGAGCCTTAATGCAAACGAAATTGTTTCAAACCAGTGTAATATAGGCCTTTTAAAGACTTTAAGATGACAAACATGACCGTACGCAGCCGGGGGCCGCCGATCGAGAGGGCAAAATCCACAAAATACACCAAGAGTGTGCACGAAATCCTTCAATTTCATTCTAGAAAATGCAAAAGCTCCCCCATCACAAATCCCCTCTCTCTTACGTTTCTTCGAAAATTTAGGTCTTGCAGCCCCACCCAATCCCGGGTTTTTTTTTTTTATTATTGCAAACGTCCATGAATAACAAAAGCTGGGATGAACCAGAGAACATAGCTGCCATCTCGATCTGATTAGTAACAGGTAATGGGAAGAAGTTTTGGAATCTAAAATACAAAAGTGCTATATATGAGCTGAAATAGTATCAGACAAAACGCCTTCCAATCATGCCAATGAAAAGGAATAGAGGAAAATACGGGGCTGTGAAAATATCTTAAGTTTTTTTTTATAGTAGAGCACTACTGTAACGCTTATTTTTTCTTTTATATTCTTTACATTTTTATTCATATCTCGGATAATATGAGTCCTGTCAAGAAGACACTTTCACAGATGATTTTATTTTATTCATGTCTAAACATTATCTCTAAGTTGTTTTCGAGTGGTATTCACCATTTTTACAAATTATAATCCTCTACACATGATTACTCTGAGTGTAATTTTCTGATAACATGTCTATATTGAGTTGAATTGAATCACTATGACCCACAGGTCTCTCCTCCCGATATAACTGATTGGGGGGGGGGGGGGATGCAGGTGGACCTCGACACCGGGGTTTCCCCCTACTCTTATACGAATAGTGCAGTGGGTTCTTAACGTGCAAAGGTGGTGACTCTCCTCTACACGGGGCCTCCATTTAACGTCCTATCCGAGGGACGGAGTGTTTTCCATTGTAACATAGCCTGCATCTATGAAATATGGGAGAGACGTTTACACACAACGCACTGACTTCAGTCATCCGCCCAGGGTGGACTCGAACCTACGATCTTTGGTTCGACTTCGACGGGCAGACGCGTTACCGACTGAGCCAACACCGCTCTCTTGTTATCACTGTATTAACTCAATTTATATTTAGTTGAAAATGAAATAATTGAAACAAGTTTCTCGAGATGTTATGGTTTCTGGGCTTGACAGCTATGACATAGATTCCATATCTTGCTCGAGTAACTAGTGTTCACGCGCGTTAGTTATATCGGATCCGGTCTGAGCGTTTCTGGGCGACCGCGCGTTTGTTAGACGACACAGCCAGCATCATAGAATTATAAACCTAATCATTGGTGGACCACTATCAATTTGCCATTCGCTTTTAGTCTGAAATGTATTCATTAAAAGGTTAAACGTTATCACACTGTAATAAGATGGAAAAGGGGCTTATCAAAGCTATGTTTCACAGAGGAACTGTTCGTCAAAAGACGCGAGGCTTACTATGATAATGTATTTTTCATCTTTCAGGGGGGCACGTTGGGGGGGGGGCAAGATCTCGTTTTCCCCCAAAAAAATTTATTTGGGGGGGGGGGCAAGTGCCCCCCTGCCCCCTGTTACACCCACAAATGTAATAATCGCCCACAAATGTAATAACGCCCACAAATGTAATAACACTTTACCCACAAATGTAATAATGCCCACAAATGTAATAACACTTTACCCACAAATGTAATAATTTTTGATCGCCCACAAATGTAATAACACTTTACCCACAAATGTAATAACGCCCACAAATGTAATAACACTTTACCCACAAATGTAATAACGCCCACAAATGTAATAACACTTTACCCACAAATGTAATAACGCCCACAAATGTAATAACACTTTACCCACAAATGTAATAATGCACTTTACCCACAAATGTTAATGACTTTACCTACAAATGTAATAAATTTGAAGTGATTTTTGGCGAATTCGTTCTAAACTAATATCCTATAGTAATGCGTTCATATAGCACAAAAGTTCAAAGTCTTTTTTCCAGACCCGGTTAATGAAATATTACAGTACAAGTCCAAGTCTTTTTCCAGACCCGGTTTTTCAAAATTATAATATACGTCCAAAGTCTTTTTACCGGATCCGGTTGTTTCAAAATTATAATATACGTCCAAAGTCTTTTTTCCAGACCCGGTTAATTCAAAAATTATAATGCAAGTCCAAAGTCTTTTTTTCAGACCCGGTCGTTTCAAAAGTTATAATATACGTCGGTGAGGGGTAAAGACAACACTCTAAGCCCAAGCATTTTAAGTGGGTTTAATTTTGAAGATTGGTCTCAGCTGTCAATTTTTTTCAATATTTCTTTATCTTTTAAATAACCGGGTCCAGACGAAAGACTAAGCATAATACTCGTATTATTCCACAAGAATAAGAATTTGAGTCTTTTGTTTTTAGGATTGCTTAAATTATTTTTAAATCACCGGGTCTGGAATAAAGACAACGCTCTAAACGTGTGCTTTTCTACATGCATGGTCTTAATTTGGAGGATTGTTGGTTCTTAGATTCGTTGTTGGGGGTTGAGTTTTATTGATTTTTTATTCCTGAAATAATTGTGTCTGGAGGAAAGTCGATCTTCGATAATCGGTCTTCATGTTGTTCCACAGTAATTAGATTATTGGATATTCGTTTTAGAATATTTGTAAAAACTATTTTATTTTTCAAATAGTAACCAAGTCTGGAGAAAGGATGTCTGCTTTACCCACGCGTTATTACAATGTTTTGTATGGGTAGTAGTATTATTTTTAAAAAAGACATAATTTTACTGGGTGAAACTTTGGAAATTTGGTCTTAGATTCGAAGTTTTTCAGTTACTTTTTTTAATAGCCGGGTCTGGAGGAAAGAGTACGTTTTAAACCTCGTGTTATTCCACGAGAATAAGAATATAAGGTCTTATGTTAGAAGATTTTTTTTTCGTAACTGTTTTAGGTCTGGAATAAAGACAACACTCTAAACCTCTTTTAAAACAGGTTCTTAGGTTGAAGGTTTGTTTGGTCTTAAACTTGGATTTTTTTTTAATTCTTACTATTAGCGTTTTTAAGAAAAAAATGGGCTGAAAGACTACGCTATATATCCAGCATTAATAAGATTATGGGGTCTTTATACTGTTTTTAAACTGTTATTCATAATGTTTAAATAACAGGTAACCGGGTCTGGAGAAAAGACTACGCTTGATTCTCAATTTACTCTTAGTGCATATATTCACAATATACACCGTATAAGTTAAAACAACAACAAAGACATTTATTCCACCAGTTTTAATTATCTGGGTCTGGAGAAAAGACTAAGCTCGATTCCCATTTTTTTTCCACAGGAATATCATTATCGTATCTTAGTTTGGACTTATATTATAAATTTTGAAATAACTGGGTCAGGAAAAAGACTTTGCACTTATTAAAATTCTTGAAACAACCGGGTCTGGAAAAAAGACTTTGGGTTTATATTATAATTTTTGAAACAACCGGGTCTGGAAAAAAGACTTTGGATTTATATTATAATTTTTTAAACAACCGGGTCTGGAAAAAAGACTTTGGATTTATATCACAATTTTTTAAACAACCGGGTCTGGAAAAAAAGACTTTGGACTTTTATTATATTTTTTTAAACAACCGGGTCTGGAAAAAAGACTTGGGATTTATATTATAATTTTTGAAACAACCGGGTCTGGAAAAAAGACTTTGGATTTATATCACAATTTTTTAAACAACCGGGTCTGGAAAAAAGACTTTGGATTTATATTATAATTTTTGAAACAACCGGGTCTGGAAAGAAGACTTTGCACTTTTGTGCTATATGATTACTATAGGATTTTAGTTTAGAACGGATTCGCCAAAAATCCCTTAAAATTTATTACATTTGTGGGTAAAGTCATTATTACATTTGTGGGCGATCAAAAATTATTACATTTGTGGGTAAAGTGTTATTACATTTGTGGGCGTTATTACATTTGTGGGTAAAGTGTTATTACATTTGTGGGCGTTATTACATTTGTGGGCGTTATTACATTTGTGGGTGCAACACCCCCCCCCCCCCACGTCGGGCGCCCTTGGCTGGGAGCATTGATCAATCCATGTGTTTACTCTGTTAACATAGTATTACACATACTCCAATACATTACAATGATTGCTGTTGATTAAAATATTCTGTACAAAGCAAATGGATGAAATGTTTATCTACATATCAAAGACTTGTAAATTGAAAATGAATTGAACTTGAATTGAATTCCTAAATCAAGAAACTCGGAAAAAGCTGGTTGCACTTATAAAATCATATGAAGATGATACGATTTTAAGGGCATTAGGGTCTGTCAAGTCGTTTCAAGTTATTTCTGCAATGCCATGATAACACACTGAAATTATTCTATGTCTATCTCTGTTTCAGCACATTTGACCCCTTTTTTATTTGATGGATAATGTCTTCTTAGATAGAGACTTTTCAAAATAAAGCACCAACTTTTAGGATTCTAACCCCTTTTGGTGTATTTTGGCTACCAATGAAAGTTTGTTGACATTTTGACCTTTCCCTGACCTTGTCTTGACCCTTTATATCTTCTGGATAAGGAATTCTGAAGATATACTTATCAAAATCGAAAATAAAATGTACACACATGCAAACAAAAAAAAAAACGCAAAGAAAGAGAAAAATATCTTTCTTAACACCTTCATTGTAATTTGCCATTTAATGAAAGTTCGTTGACCTTTTGACATATGCGGTCATAACTTCCTAACGGGAAGTCACGAGTATATGATTGCGTACACTTTTTTTGTTCAGTATAACAAAACAAACAATCTAATATATGACTCGACACAATCGGGAAAATTTCAAAAATTGACCCCCATTTTGACACCTAACATGGTCAAGATGACCATTAGAAATTTGTCACCAAGTTGAAAGTTGTTCCATGTGATGTCATCAATCACATTTAAGCGAAAAATCAGACTTAGCCGATTTCTCTAAGTAAATGACATATATATGCTGCCTGAGTATTAGTGGGAATTCCAAATCTCTAAAAATAGTTTGATATTGAACTCGAATTCGTAAACAACATTGAATTTGCACACATTCAGTACGCACCGTCATTTCCTTTGTTTTATATGTAGCCTAAATATCTATAGTGCTACTACTAGACCCCGTATAATATCGTTTATAATGGACACAAGCAGATTGAGGTAAGCAATTCATGTATTTTCCAAAGTTATTCTGTATCTATGAATCAGAAACGTGTCAAATTTGAAATCACACTCTGATTGACAAGATTGATTTGGCTTGTTTAATGATTGTATCTTCAATATTACTGTATTGTCATTTACCTTTGATAATGGAGCAATAATTACCAGTGAGAAAATTGGAACATCACCATCTATGAACAGACAAGAAGGCAACAATCAAATTATATATTTTTTAAATCGTTGTTTTAGGGGTGATCAGACTTATTTTCCGACCCGGAAGTAATGGGGAAAATGAAAAGGTAGATTGTCGATTCGTCTACTACCAACTCGTCTACTCACCAACTGGCCTACCTTCATTCAGTCTAATGCCATTCCGTCCATCAATATTTCGTCTAAACAACTATTTGGTCACATAACCATTTGATCCAATCATCATTTCATCTAATCACCAGTTCGTCTTTTACCATTTCGCTTCATAACCAGTTGGTCTAATAACCATTTTATTTTCATTCATTTTGTCCCATTAGCACTAAGTCCAGTTAGACCAGATGGTGGACTTAATGGCTATTGGATCAACTGGTTAATATATAACCTGGTGAGTGAAATAAATGGCAGTTAGACCATATGGATAGTGGACTAACTGATGATAGACCAAATGATAGTAAGTGAGTTTGGAAATTGGACGAAATGGCATTAGACTAATTCGAAATAAACCGATGAAAATACATACTTTTTAAAACAATATTATTCCTATTTCTCTTCTCTTTTCTTTCCTTTCCTTCCACCTTCCCAATTTATTCCGACCGTCCAAAGTAGAAGGGGAGAGAAATAGGGTTCCCATGCACCCTATTGATACATATGTTTAATCTACATTTTTGTAATCCTTATAATGTCTATTCAATGAATTTTGACGTTCCCGAAAACGAAATATTTTCCCATGGGATTAAAATCCAAGATGGCATCCAAAATGGCCGCCATATCCATGGAATTTGGATTTTTGTACATAGATTCCGACACAAACATTCATTTGCCACAAAACTATAGTGTCATTTGAAAGATAACAAAATTTCTACAAGTTGATACTATTCATAGGTGATGAAAAGATAATTCGGCTGAGATTGAAATAAGAAAAGTGCATTTTTGATATTTAACCCCTCAAAAATGAAAATTTGCAAAATACATGATTTACCATACGTCTAAGGGAAATATAATTATTGCCTTGAAATTTTTTGAAAAAAATTGTCTAATATACAATCATTAAGCAAGTGGACGAAATTCCAAATTGATATCATTTTTCCTTACAAACTTATCTCAAACCTGAAAATTCAATTTTCAGAAATGTAACTTTTTTAATGCATATCGAAGACTTGGATATACTAATGTATATTATCATATTTTCAACCCCCAAAATGGATATAGGCCTTAATTATCTATTATTTTGTTGGTATAAATTTTCTGCAATCCCTTTATTCTTCAATTTAAAGTCGGGTGATATAATGTTGTTTTTGAAAGAAGTAAGACTTTTGGCCCAAATTTGTATGTTTTTGGTAAAAACAAATTGCACATGCGCTGATATTGATCAGATTTATTATGAATAGCAGTAATAAATGCACAATGTCAACATTCGATATGCATGATATGAAAGATTTATCAACCATAATATCGGCAGGCTTGATGCCAGCACAAGTATCTTCATTTGCTTAGATAGAAGGAAAATATGCTAAATATATTAACCGATTTTGCGCTTTAAGTTAGGCCAAAAAGCAACCTCATCATACTTAGGATTTCCCACAGGGGAGCAAAACCGTCCGCCAAAAAAATATTCAATCACGGATAAAGGATTTTGTGCTCTAAAAAAAGTCTTCAAGTTCTCGTTAGGGGGAGGGGGGTGGGGGTTGGGGGTGGCGGCAGGGATAGGTCCCTTGCATGGGTTGTGACTCATCAGTGGGGCAGTCTGCATGCCCCCTGCCCCCCATAGGTACGCTACTAATCCTCAATGTGGCAGTCACACCTATGAAAACGATTGCAAAGTGATTAATAGTAAGTCATTCAAATAATACAATAGCATTGATCAGCCTCTCGCATCGATTTTGTTAGTATGGCAAGCACAACGTTATGTAGAGTATGTGATGTGCATAGTAATAGAAATATATCTGATTCAGAAGAATGTAAAGACGAAAAAAGTGTTTCTGTACATCATAAACAAATTTATTATTTATTTAATGAAGTCTCTTTGAAACAGTTAAAAGATATACTAGCACTGCAGGTAATAGACATGAAGTTCTAACACATCAATACACAACTCAAAGGAACAGGATGAAACTACATGTAGGCTATATACCCCCACCTTATCTGTAATTTGAATCTCTGGCCTGTATTCTGAAATCAAGTTTATCTTCGAACACGAAATCAGTGTCATATGAAAGATAAATAAATTTTCTACAAGTTGATGTTTTTCATAGGTGATGAAAATGTATTTTGGCTGAGATTTTAAGAAGAAAGCTGCATTTTTTACATTTTCCCCCAAAATAAAAAAATGCGAAATAAATGATTGACCATGAATATAAAGAAAATAAAGGGATTGCCTTGGAACTGTCTAGTAAACTTGCCTAACATTCAATCATTAAGAGGACGAAATTCCAAATCGATATCATTTTTTTTTGCAAACATGATGTCTCAAGCTTGAAAACCCAGTTTTCAAAAATTTAGCTATTTTAATGCATTTTACAGACTTAAATGTACTTACGTATATTGTCATTATCTTTATCACCCTTTTCCATTCCATTACTAGGTGTTTCTAACCTACACTTATTTAATCCGGGAGCTGTATACTGAATGAAGATGCAAGGTTGAAGATGAAGGTGCAAGATTGTAGATTTAGACTTGTTTTAGTGAATTAACAATTAATAGCATATAGTTTTAGTGTAGCAATTTAACAATTAACCAATTAACCATGCCCAAAACGCAAAAGTAGAAAATGTGATAAAGAATCAGTACCACGGAAAGGCCTCTTTGTAAAATGCATTTCACAACTTTTATCATGTCAAAACTTAAGCTTTGTGGTTCTTAGGGAGGACTTAGCCAAGCTTTGACAGACAGGCAGTCAATCTTAAAACTCATCGGCAGGCTCATGTGCTAGATTCAGAAGAATTTTATTCTCTTTGAGAAAAGAATATCCGGAAATTTCTTGTTTGCCATCCGTTCAACCGTGATGGCAGTTTTGGTTGCCAATGTCACTCGGGCAACCGCTAATTTTGAGACCTGCTTTGGAGTAGGGATGGTGGATGGAATTTACCTCACGTTTGATTTGTTCCTTCTCTGTATTCCTCCGTTTGGAGGTGGTGTTTGCATGTATATAAACCGTAACATTGAGTATACTCTAAGGAGTGATCTTATTGATAACTCATTAGAAGCAACTTGGATCGAATTTTCTCCTGACAAGGATAATAAATTAATTGTCGGTTGTCTATATAGGCCACCTGATGCCGACGACGTATACTCAGAAAAAATACTAGATACAATAGAAAAAATAAGAAACGTGAATGAAGAACTGATTCTCCTTGGTGATACAAATATTGATTATAGAAATAATGATTTACAACCCAATAATCTTATTGCTAATATTGAAAACTTATTTCTCCTCACCCAACTGGTTGATAAACCAACAAGGGTTACTCTTACGTCATCAAAATGCATTGATCATATTCTGAGTTTGATTCCAAATAAGCATAGCATGTGTGATGTAGCAAACATTTCACTAAGTGACCATTACTTGATATATACATGTGTTAATTTTAAGAAACAAACAAAGGATCATATCGTCAGGCGTTTTAGAGATTATAAACATTTTAATGAATATGATTTTATCGAAAGATTGAAAAATACCAAGTGTTTCGATGTTATCGGTAATAATGTATTAAAGGACTTGTGTGTTCAGACAGCATGGACAAAATGGAAGGATGCTTCTCTAGAAATAAGTAATGAATTTGCTCCAATGAAAGAAGCAAGAATGAAAAAGCGATTTAATCCCTGGGTAACCCCAGACATCGTTAATCTAATTTATAGGAGAGATTATTTAAAACGTAAATTTGATACTTCTAAATGTCAAGAAACTCTAAATGAATATCGGAGAATAAGAAACAAAATTACTAGTATGATAAGGGAAAAGAAAAAAGAGTACTACAATAATATATCTCATGAACACAACAATGATCCAAAAAAACTATGGAATGAGTTACACGCTGTAACAGGCAACAATAAATATGAGAATAACACATGCGAGGTTGACTGTGATGAAATAAGCATTTTGCAAACATTGGTCAAATGATAGCAAACACTTTTCCTGAAAAAAAATTTGAATGGAAACATCCTGAATGTGTTTATTCTTTTGAATTTAGAAATATTGAGATAAACAAAACTTTAAAACATCTAACTCACCTTGACAAAAGCAGTAAGGTGGATGTTTTAGGCCTAGATACAAAATTATTAAATATCGCAGCACCATATATATGTGATTCTCTAACCCTAATCTATAATAAAAGTTTATCTTCTGGCGAAATACCCGACGACTGGAAAATAGCACGAACAACCCCGGTTTATAAAGGCAAGGGATCAAAGAAAGATAAAAATAATTACAGGCCTATTTCTGTTGTGAGCCATGTTGCTAAGATCATCGAAAAAGAGGTTCAATCCCAACTATTGAAATACTTAAATGAACATGACATGATCAATGTCGACCAGTCGGCCTTTTTACCTAATCACTCTACCTCTACTAGTCTACATCGTATACTTGATGATTTTTATGAAGCCATAAATGAGAGTGAAAAGGTAGCTGCTTGCTTCTTAGACATTTCCAAATGCTTTGATTGCATTGATTATGATTTACTGATTAATAAATTAGAAAAATATGGAATACGTAGCAATCAGCTTGGATGGTTTCAGAGTTATATTGCTAATAGAAAGCAAACTGTACAACATCAAGGTAAACGCTCACAGATGAGGAACCTTACTATAGGTATTCCCCAGGGTAGTGCCCTTGGCCCCACCCTTTTCCTTATCTTTATTAATGATATTTCGGAAGATGTTACAAATGGTTCATGCAATATATTCGCTGACGATGTGGTTGCTTATGTTAGTGGAAAAGATAATACTGATGCAAATGCAAAATTACAGGCAAACATGGTTGAAATCAATAAATGGTATGTTAATAACAGACTTCGAATTAATAAAGATAAAACTAAGGTGATGCTATTAAAATCAAAATCCTTAAATGAACTTAACATTTATATTGAAGGGCACAAGATTGAGCAAGTCGATAACGTAAAATATCTTGGACTCATGATTGATGATAAGTTGAAATGGAATGCTCACACTAATATTCTATGTAAATCAGTCGCATACAAAGTCCATATTCTTGCCAAACTTAGTAAATTTGTTAACTCTAACTTATTGAATATATTGTATAAATCCACAATTCAACCATGCTATGATTACGCATGTTCTGTATGGGGGTAATTGCCCGGAAGTTTACAAAAAGAAATTGTTGAGAATACAAAAAAGAGCAGCACGAATTGTAACGAAAAACTTTGATTATGATAAATACAATGGAACTAAGTTAATGACTGACTTGTCGTGGCCAAACATTGAACAAAGATGCAACTACTTTCTTGCAACACTCATGTATAAATGCATTAATGGCACAGCTCCTGGAAGATTATGTAATGAAATTGAGATGTATTGTGACCGCCATTGTTTTAACACAAGAAACGCAGATTCTTTAAATGTAATAATACCTAAACCTAAGCTAGAATTATTCAAACAATCATTTAAATATGCTGGTGCTAAAGTATGGAACGAGCTTCCACCCAGTCTCCAAAATGCAGCATCATTCGATAATTTTAAATTTAAATACAAGAAATTAATTCCCAGACCCTGATGTGCAATTCATACGTACTACATTACCTGAGAGCTTTAATAATTAAGGAATGGATTTGTAGCTCAAAACCCGATATACAGTTTCATGTACTTTAACCTACCATTTTTTCCTAATACACTTCGATCCAAACCTTGTTTTCTTTTTCTTTTAGTACCTATATCTTTGTCGTAATTCGTTACAATTTATTATGTATTATGTTTTATATATCTTATAATTCAATTTGCTTCATATAAATACATGGAACACAAGTGTTATGTATTCTCATACTTTAATGTAAATTATACCACTTTTTTATTCCTATTACATATCAATGTTCAACTTGTGAATATGTTTTATTAGCCTGAGTTTTACCGATTTTTATATAGTTCTATAATCATTAATTCATACATTTCGTCCATGAATCGTGTACTTTTTTGGTTATTTAATACTTAAATTTAATTACATTTACTTCATTTCTTTGTATAACATATTGTAAATGCTCTTGTATTGCATTGTATCATTTCAAACACAATCTTTCAGATATTACTCTGATTTTTATCTCATCTATAATATATTATTGATTTACATGTATTTATGTTTTTAATGTCAGGACCATGATGTAAAACAGTTTTTAACTGATCTTGTCTTCCTGTATAAATATATTTGAATAATACTTTGTAAGACCTGGGTTCCTCATAGACTTTGAATACTTTGGCTGGTATCCAAGTGTGGTCTCTTGGACGTATAACTCTCACTGGCTGCCCTACTAGCAGTGGTGGTAGATCAGAACTTGCATGTAAATAATGCACTTCCATCATCTTGTCTTGCCTATTCAAGAGAAAATCAATGGTGGTAGAATCTCTCGAGAAATATAGTGACTTGGCAATGTGGTCCTGATGGGTCTAACAATTAACATTTCTGCTGGTGATCTCAAGTTACTTTCGACTGATGTTGCTCTCAGGTTCATCATTGCTAGTTGAATGTCTTGGCCAGTCTGATAACATTTTGTCAACAGATTCTTGACTGTACGAATCATCCTCTGAGCTAATCCGTTGGTCTTGGATGGTGTGGAGAAGAAGTAATGTGCTTGATAATCCACTTCTTTTCTTCCGCTGCCTTGCTTGATGTTTCTGGTATGTTTCACACTGCTTTATCAACTGGTTAATGTCCTTGTTGATGTTTGGCAAGAAGTCTGTCTCACGAGCAAGTCGTCTGGTACTTTCGATTCCCATGTGTCCTAGGTGAAGCTGTCTAAGGATATCATTCCTCAGTGTCTTCGATATGATGACTTGACTTCCCTTGAAGAGTACTCAATGTGATACTCCCATGTCATCTCTGAACGACCAATACTGCCTAAGGGATTTCGGTGACTCTTGGATTGTTTCGGGCCAACCCTGAGTAAGTATCCGCCAAAATGATCTGAGCATTGGATCATTAGCCGTTTCTCTCTGAAGTTCTGTCCTCTTATGATGTCCGAAGAGTAATAAGTCGATCGCATATGCGAATCTCTATCCCAGGGTGACCAGATTTCACAAAATGAAATACGGGACAATTGACAAACGAAGATCAACAAAGAAGCCCCACACAAAGTGTTAAACTTGTGAAAAAATATAAAGAATTGGAAGAGAAGGTGAACGAAAGAATGAAGGAGAGAAAGAAAAGAGATGTTTGAGAAGGAAAAAAAATAACGGAAAACAGAAAAAATAACAGAAAGTTAGAATAAAAGAAGGATGAAGGAAATAATAAAAGAGATAAAAAAAGGTTTCCGTCATTCTTTGAAATGAATATAGAAAGAAAAAAAGAAAGAAAGAAAGAAAGAAAGAGAAAGGAAGGGAAGATGAATAAATGTTTGAAAGACAAAATAAAGGAGATAATTAAAGGGGGAAAAGTAAGAAAAAGAAGGAGGAAAGAAATAATGAAGGAAATAAACATGTTTCCTTCATTCTTTGAAAGAAAGAAAGAAAGAAAGAAGAAAACTGAAAGGAAGGAAGGGAAAGAAAGAAACAAAGAATATGGAAAAGAATGAGAAGGGGAAAAAATAAAGAAAAGAAAAAAGAGTGGAAGGGACAAGGAAGCCAAGGTAATTATAAGGAAAGAAAAAAAATGAAGGAAATAAAAAAGGATATTTAATAAAGAAGGAAAGTCAGAGAAAGAAGGAAAGAAAGAAAAGTGAACAGAGAGAGAGAGAGAGAGAAAAGAAAATGTCTAGGAAAGGAAGTTAGGAAATAGATAAAGGGTTTAGTGATAAAAATCAAGACATCATCGCGGCTAAGGCCGAATTGCGATGTATTCACAAGGTAATAAAGTCACAAAAAATATTTAAACAATAACACAGATAATTACAAAAATAAATAATACGGATAAAGTATTGGAAATAAAGATAGATGGAACAAAACAGGGCAAGCAGAAAGGATAGGGGAAATGAAAGAAAAAGGGAAAAGTTCAAACTTCAAGTAAACAAAAAAATCCAATGATCTAATAAAAATCATAATTTTATTTGGTGTTTTTTAAAATGTATTTTTAAAATTTGAAAAATTAAATATTTTAGAAATGAATAAGATTTCAAAGTGAAACATTGTCGAACTTAAAAATTAGATGAAACATCGCCGCATCGTGCACACCAAGACTCAAAACGAAAGCTGAAACAACTAGATCTATAAAAGGTCAATAATGTGTTCCTCCGATTACATCTCCAATCATTAATCTGAGAATCCATAGTATAATTATAAGAATTTCCCGCTGATTGTGTGATTATTTTGGTGGAAAAACTGTTTATCATGTGAGATTGTTTTCACCATTGAGAATTTGCTTCGATCCTACATGCCTAGCTAGTAGCCTGCCACACACAGGCAGGAGGCCAGTTCGTTTGCAATGTATTGGGTAAGCAAGAAATCACCGCAGAACTCGCAAAAGTTTACAGTTATCGATTTAATTGTTGTCCCTTCTTCGTCAGCTGTTGGTTATTTAATAAAAATTCGTCACTTTTAAATGTATTAACTACATTTTGTTCAATATTCTGAAATACGGGACAAATAGGCGTCCCGGGAAGGGTTTGTCGGGACGCCGGGACGCAGGAGCAAAATACGGGACAATCCCGGGAAATACGGGACGTCTGGTCACCCTGCTCTATCCTCAGAGCAGATGGGTTTAACTCTGACACCTAACGGTACATCGCATGCTTCCTTGGGATTAGGAAGTCGACTCAACGTATCGGAAACGATCATGTCGCTTCCAGGTCAGTAATTGACTTGACACCTGTTTCCTTGGACTTTGATAAGCGATTGCTGTAGATGTGTTGGTGCACTTGTAAGAGGTTTTTTTCCGTATAATTTCCAGCATGCGAATCTCTAACCTCAGAGCAGATGGATTTAACTCTGACATCTAGGTGGAGGTGCCGTGGCCGAGTGGTCTAAGGCGCCTGGCTATACATGTAAAGTCCTGGGTTCGATCCCCGGCCACGGCACCTCATGCCCGTGAGCAAGGCATTTATTCTACAATGCTCTTTTATCCTGCTTTCAAATAAATGGAAATGCTCTATGCATTATTGGTAACTAGGTGTGAACTTGTTTGAAAAAAAGAAAAAAAAACTTTGAAGTCAATATACAAAATATATTTTAGCTCGAAAATCGAGCTTTCATTATTTTTTTTTCATTTACAAATTTAAGAGCTCTGTAAAATGTTCGTTTATGGTCTACATATCAGCATTTTAAGCTCACGCTGCTCGGTCATACATGTATTGTATGATTTGCCAAGTCCCTATTTTCTACGTGTATTCTATGATGTTTCATTAAACAAATGTTCTCAGAATGCCCAGATTCTAGGTCTAAAACTAAAACATGCGCAATGGCCTGCATGCTCTTTATTCAAAGTGTACTTAAATTATCCAGTTTTACATTAGAATATCAATTACTGTCTGCTCACGCTTCACGATCGCATTATTAATGATACCCAATTAACTATATCTTATTTTATGATTTACAAAATATGAATAGAGTGTCCCGCTTTTAGGTCTAAAATCTCAAATTTCTTCCTCTCGCTCGCATCAATTGTTTAGTTACACACCTTTCCCATTTATTAATACAAAAACTGCTTAGAATGACAATTTTTTAGGTCGGAACCCAGTCAGCAAACTATCTGGGGCTCGTGTGGGTTATATATGGGCTCATCTGGGCTTGGATAATGGGCCCAATAAGGGCAGCTCATATGGGGCCCATATGGGCTTTGCACCATCCAAACCATCAGGGGCCCATATGGGTCATGTGGGTTTCATATGGGGGAAATCTGGTCAAGCCCACATGAAACCCATGTAAACCTCGCATGGCTCATCTGGGCCCCATATGAAAATGATACTGTGTTTTATATTGGTCCAATGTGGGCCCAATGTAGGTTCACGATGTTTCAATCAATTAAAAAAAATATATTAATTTGTGTCATTAAGGTGACTTTACAACACAATATTCTAATCCCTATCATTTTTCATATCCTATAATCCCACATTCTAACCCTAATTCGTATATCCTATCCTAATCCTATCCTACACCTAACCATAGAATCTTGTTATTGACTTCTATATATAGAGCGAGTTTGCTATACTTGACAGGCTATGGTTAATAACAATTTTCAATATTTAACCTTGAAAATTTTCTCCTGAAATTAAATGTTTCGAGTTTAAATTTTGTAGTAATAAATTACATACTTTTCTGAAACTTTTCATGGTGGAAAAAATGGTGCCCCCCCCCCTGAAATAGCAAGGACCCCCCAGTGCCCACCCCCAAGAAAAAAATCCTAGCTACGCCACCGTTGACACCTGTATCCTTGGACTTTGATAAGCGATCGCTGTAGACGTGGTGGTGCTCTTCTAAGATGTTTTTTTTCATATAATTTCCAGTGGTCTGTGATAGGTTATGACTGTGAATTCTTTCCCGAATAGATATGTACAATCGTTTGATACCAATCACAAGGGCTAAGGTTTATAATTCCCTCTCTATGTTTGTGTAGTTGGACTGTGCAGTGGAAAGACTTTTGGATGCAAACGCAACCGGTTTACCTTAAGTTCCTGAAGCAGGCATGCTCCTAGATCTTTCATCGATGCATCTACCTCGAGAGTTGTCTCTTTCTTTGGGTCATAGAATTGTAGACATGCACCTGATGATACTGCACGTTTCAGGCTGTTCAAAGAATGTTCATAATCATCGTCCCAGATGAACAGTCATAACGTGTGAAGAAGGTATCGAAGTAGTGCTGACTTCTCCGACAAATTTAGAAATGTATGCTGCTAGATATTTGAACAATCCTAGGCATTTCTGAGCATTCTCTTTGTCATTTGGTAATATGTTGGCTTCTGCCTTGCTAGCATCTGGGTAGATATCCGATCTAGTGCGCTTGGAGAAGAACTTGCCAAAGAAGTTAATAGCTTCTTTCTTGATTGTGAACTTGGAGCTGTTGAACACTAAGCCTTCTCGCTTTGCTGTCTCCATGAATAAGTACAGATTCTTGTCGTGTTCCTATTCCGTTCTAGTCCATTAGACGGTCTCATATAGGCCATGTACAAGACCTGGAAAAGTTGTTAAGTACAAGGTTTTTTGTTGATTCGTGTTCTAGGTGGGTATTGAAGTAAATTCAGCTTGGTTGCCACCTTGGCAACCTTGAGCAATTTTTTTTAATTAGCCTAAGTAGCATAATCATCTAATTAGCATATGTACGATATGTAATATACTAGTTCTCTTAAACCAGAAAGACTAAAAACATAAGCAATATCATTTTTCTAAGAGGTCCTGTGACGTTGTATCCATGCATTATAAATATTTTAAATATCTAAGTTATGCAATTATCGTAATCAGCATAATTAGCATAATGAGCTAATTAGCATAAGTGTAATACACTGTATATATGTATTTGTGGATTTCTATCCAGAAAATTCCCAATACGTAAATAATACAACCCTTTTATGGTTTTCTATAACGAGGAATTCATTTATGACATAATTTTTCCATTTTTACCAATGTAATCGCTATAATTAGCATATTGCACTAATTAACATATATGTGTGTAATATATATATAAAATACATATTTCTTTGTCATTTCATATCGAGAATGCCCGAAAGTGAATAATACAGCTCTCCTATGGTTTTCTATGGCGAGGAATTCATTTATGACATTATTTTTCCATTTTAACCAATGCAGTCGCTGTAATTAGCATAATTAGCATAATCAACTTAATGCACTAATTAACATATACATATAGATTTACTTGTCAAAGTACTACAACAGCATGAAAACATAAATAATGCAGCTATCCTATGGTATTATTCTATGAGAAATTCTTTTGTGAAATGATTTTTCCCGTTTAAAAAATGTTATTTTTGATTAGCGTAATTAGCATAATGCGCTAATTAACTTATTAGCAATATTTTACATATAAATATATATATTCCTTTGTCATTTTTTATCAAGAATGCCCAAAAACATGAATAGTACAGCTATCCAATGATTTCCTATGACTAGGAATTCACTTATGTTATTATTTTTTACCTTTTACCAATGTAATTTTCGTAATTAGCATAATGCGCTAATTAACATATATATATATATATATTCCTTTGTCATTTCATATTGAGAAAGCCTGAAAACATAAACAATTACTGCTATCCAATGGTTTTCTATGATGAAGAATTATTTTGTGACATTATTTTCCCCGTTTCACAAATGATATTGTGTAATTAGTGCAATCAGTATACTGCGCTAATTAACATAATAAACAATATAATTACATATATATATATATATGTATGTATATATATTTATATTCCTTTGTCATTTTATATTTAAAAATGTCGAAAACATGAATAATACAGCTATTTCATAGTTTTCTATGACGAGGAATTCATTTATGATATCGTATTTCACTTTAAACAATGTTAATGGTGTAATGAGCTTAATTGGCATAATGAGCTTATCAAAGTGGAACGCCTCTGGCAGTCTCGCCTGCATTACGCGATTTTATATAGCAGCAGTTTTGACTATGAAAACAGCTATTGCATAAAATATTCACGTAAGAACAATTCATATGATGCCCATTGATCCAAAATGGTCTTAGACCATCATCAAATGACCTAACATGTGTGCAAAACAATCCTTCATCCTTGATTACCCATATGTTTATGTTTCATGAACTAGATCCATAAACTTTCTAGGATATGATGCCAACGTTAAAAAATACCCCTAACATGGCCAAAGTTCATTGACCTTACCTTTGATCTTGGTCATTTATGCGCACAGGATATACAGGGATAGGCCTACATGGTTGCATTTATGTCCAAGTTTCATTTACATGTGGATCCATTAACTTTTAAAGTTATGACAATTCCACAAATACCCCCAACATGGCCAAAGTTCATTGACGCAAAGTGACCTTTGACCCAGATCATGTGACCTGAAACTCACAGAATATTCAGTATTACTTGATTACCCTTATGATTAAGTTTCATGAACTAGGTCCATAGACTTTCTATGTTCTGACGACATTTCAAAAACTTATCCTTTGTTAAGATTTCGATATGTATTCCCCAAACAAGAGTTAATTGGCCGTAAATGACCATTGACCTTAGTCATGCGACCTGAAACTAAGGCAAGATGTAAGTAATGCTTGATTAATTTTATGTCCCAGTTTCATGAACTATCTTCGTATACTTTCTAAGTTATAATGACATTGACATTGCTTGGTGTATATGATATCAATGTTGACGACGCTGCCATCGCCGCCACTGTCGGAAAAGCGGCGCCTATAGTTTCCCTCTGCAATGCAGGCGAGACAATAACTTCAGTGACAACGAAATATATGTATTGCACCTGTATTTTAATTACCACTAACCATAGGATAGCTGTATTTTTCATGTTTTCAGGCACACTCGATATAAACTAACAGAAAAAAATGAAAAAATGAAAATCCATAATTAATTGTTCGAAATAGACATGAAATGAATTACTCCGAAAATTTGGTTTGCCCAATTGATCGTGGGCCCGGCAGCCGCTGAGCAGGGCCAGATCGACGAGGCTCTATCCCTTTAATCGTTGCAGCAACTCCCATCTTTTAACGTCTTTTGGTCTGACGCGGCCGGGGTTTGAACCCCCGACCTCCCGGTTGTGAGACGGACGCTCTACCAACTGAGCCAACACACTGGTCATAAGAATATATACTTGATATATTGCACATAGATGTTAATTAGAGCATTGGGCCAGTAATTCTAATTAAGGCATTGACATTGGTTAAAATGGAAAGTTACTGTCATAAATGAATTCATCAACATAGAAAACATTAGAAGACCTGTATTATATGTTTTCAGGCCGATGTAGACAGTACTTTGACACAGAAATCTATTTATTGCAAATATATATTAATTAGCGCATTATGCTTATTAAGCTAATTATAACAATAACATTGTTTAAAGGAAAAGATAATGTCACAAAAGAATTCCTCATCGAAAACTATAGGATAGCTGTATTATTCATGTTTTCGGGAATTCTCACTCAGTATAAAATGACAAAGGAATATATATATATTGCACATATATGTTAATTAGTGCATTATGCTAATTATACTAATTACGACAATTACATTAGTAAAGAGGGAAAAAAATAATGTCTGAAATTAATTCCTCGTCGTAGAAAACCATGGGATTGATGTGTTATTCATGTTTTCGGGCATTTTTTATATAAAATCACAAATGAATATATATGTATTAAACATATATGTTAATTAGCGCATTATGCTAATTATACTAATTACGACAATTACATTGGCAAAAGGGAAAAAAATAATGTCAGAAATTAATTCCTCGTCATAGAAAACCATGGGATAGCTGTTTTATTTATGTATTTGGCATTTTCGATATAAAATGACAAAGGAATGTATATATTGCACATATATGGTAATTAGCGCATTGTGCTAATTATGCTAATTACGACAATTGCATTGGTAAGAAGGGAAAAATTATGTCATAAATGAATTCCTCGCCATAGAAAACAAGCATAGGGTAGCTGTATTGATCATGTTTTCATACATTCTCGATATGAAATGACAAAGAAATATCTATTTATATAAGTATTACACAATCATGTGTAAGTGTTCATTAGTGCATTATGCAAATTATATTAATTACAGCAGTTACATTGGTTAAAATTGAAAAATAATGTCATAAATGAATTCCTCGCTATAGAAAACCCTAAGAAAGATGCATTATCTACATATCGGGCATATTTTGGATAGACATCCACAAATACGTATATATTACACTTATACCAATTAGCTCATTATGCTAATTAAGCTGATTACCATACTTGCATGACTTAGATATTTAAATTGCTGCTATAAATCGATTCCTCGTCACAGGGCCTCTTAGTAAAATGACATTATTTATGTTTTTTAATCCTTCTGGTTTAAGAGAAGTAGCATATTACATATCGTAATATGCTAATTAGGCTAATTAAAAAAAATGCTCAAGGTTGCAAAGGTGGCAACCAAGCTGAATTTACTTCAATACCCATCTAGAACGCAAATCAACAAAAAAACCTTGTACTTTTCAACTTTTCCAGGTATGAAAAATATCTACTGGACTATTCTCCCTACAATAGCTATGTCATCTGCATGCGTATGCAGCCTGGCGTATTCTGGACGATCTAGAAGATGTCTTTGCTAGTGCATATACCATTTGGTTTGTTGACCATTTTGGACTCTAACATTTTATGTCTAGTGTAACTTCACTATAAGCTAAAGGTTTTACTGGTGTTTGTTTCACTGATTCCCACTTTGAACTTTATATTGCCTTGGCAGCACGTACTGTGGTAGTGTTAGCACTTGCACCTAAGTCAACTTTTTGGTAGAGCTTTGTGTGACCGAATCTGTGGGCATATTATGTTAATGTTAGCTAATGCTACTGTACTGTACCTTCTTTAATTTACAACTGTGTGTGGCCCATTTGGATGGACTGCCTTTAGATTGATAATGATCATGATCTGTGGTAGTATCATGTGCTGTGTCCATTTCGCTGATCGATTAGTTCTTTTGACCTTTCGATTTTGATTTTGATTTATTTTCTTTTGCTTAACGATCATCAGATACCATGTCAGATCTTCGGTCATCTGAACTATGAT
This sequence comes from Lytechinus variegatus, assembly GCF_018143015.1. Classification (NCBI taxonomy): domain Eukaryota; kingdom Metazoa; phylum Echinodermata; class Echinoidea; order Temnopleuroida; family Toxopneustidae; genus Lytechinus; species Lytechinus variegatus. The sequence goes on along the minus strand of NC_054748.1, from coordinate 28,758,842 downwards.
TTGGTTTTCGAGTATGATCACATTCTGTACACTACCGTGTGTTAGTCATACCAACAAAATCGATGCGAGAGGTTGATCAAAGCTATTGTATTATTTGAATGACACACCATTAATCACTTTGCAATCGTTTTCATGGGTGTGACTGCTACACTGAGGTTGCTTTTTGGCCTCACCTAAGCGCAACATCGGTTAATACATTCCGCATATTTTCCTTCTATCTAAGCAAATGGAGATACGTATGCTGGCATGAAGCCTGCCGATATTCTCGTTGATATATACTCTTTTATATCGAATGTTGACATTGTGGATCTATTACTGCTATTCATAATAAATCTGATCAATAACATTGCATGTGCGATTATTTTTACACCCAAAGTACAAATTTTGGTCAAAAGTCTTACTTCATTAAAAAGTTTATCACCTGACTTTGAATCGAAGAATAAAGGGATTGTAGTAAATTTCTACTAACAAAATAATAGATAATTTCGCATTATTCAAGGCCTACTTCCATTTTCCGGGTTGAAAATGTGACAATATATCTTAGTACATCCAAGTCTTCGATATGCAGTAAAAAAGCTAAATTTCTGAAAATTGAATTTCTAAGTTTGAGACATTATAAGTTTGTAAAGAAAACTGATGTCAATTTGGATTTTCGTCCACTTAATAATTGAATGTATATTGGACAAATTCTTCTAAAAGTTTCAAGGCAATAACTATATTGTCCTCAGATTTATGGTAAATCATGTATTTCGCAAATTTTCATTTTTGGTAAAAACTCTAAAATGCACTTTTCTTATTAAAATCTAAGTCGGATTACCTTTTCATCACCTATGAATAGTATCAACTTGTAGAAAGTTCATTTCTCTTTTATATGACACTTGTTTTGTGGCAAATGAATGTTTGTGTCGGATTTTATGTATGAAAATCCGAATTGCATGAATATGACGGCCATCTTGGATTTGAACCCCATGGGATAATATTTCGTTTTGGGGAACATCAAAATTCATTGACTAGACATCATAAGGATTACAAAAATGTAGGTTAAAAATATATCAACGGGGTGCATGGGAATCCTATCTCCCTACCAGATTAAAGCTCCTTTTCCCATTCCTCTTTCTCCTGTCCCCCTCATTTTATCATTCCCAATTTCCCCTTGCTCCTCACCCACTTTCCTATTCCAAACCCCAGGTGATTCTTTTATTGCTCAGTGATGTAAGTCAAATGACAGATTCTATGGTCCATACATGTATGTTATTTTTCATTGTGTTTTGTAATGTGTTTTGTAATTATTTTTCAGTCTCATAAAAATCTAACCATGGCTGAAGCATTAAAGACTGTCATCTCCCAGAGTACAGAATGTTCTGTGTGTCTTTCTACCTTCACCGATCCCAAGATCCTGTATTGTTCTCACACTTTCTGCAAGACTTGCTTGGCCAACCTCTTAGAGTGCCGCGGTAACTCCCAGATTCGGTGTCCTGTTTGTAGGGTAGTAAACCAAGTCCCAAACCAAGATGTTGGCAAACTACAGGCAAATCTTGCCTTGAAGAGTCTGATAGATGACATGAAGGGCCATCCTCAGATTTGCACAAATTGTCAATCCGATGACAAGCCCCATGCTGATGTCTACTGCCAAGACTGTGGCAAGTATCTCTGCACATATTGTCTTAATAAGCACTCTCAATGGGAAGGCTTCATCGATCATGAAGTCATTAACATGAGTGAGATCTCATCGTGCAAGGTGTCTGTACGTAGATACCGGAAATGTAGGAAACACCCGAAAGAAGATGAGGATTACTTCTGTTCCACTTGCAGGAGATTCACATGCTTCAGATGTGGTATGATGGAACATAAAGACAACGGACACCAGGTTGTCGAGGGGGCTGTTTATGAGGACAAACACATGAAGAGTATCAAAGACCTTAAATCTAAGGTGGACAAGAAAAGATCGTGCTTTCAAAAGTACATTGATATTATAGATGAACAGACCAAGAGTGTTGACAATGCCAAGAAACAATGTACAAGTGACATCAACAAAGCATATGATGAGGCGGTCCGGCAGTTGACAGAGAAGAGAGAAAGCCTACTAAGAGAAGTCAAACAAACGACTGGAGGGGTAAAAAAAGAACTGGCAAGCATGAAGACCACGGCTCAGAAGCATTTCAATCAGTTGACGACCATTGCTGAAATGGTAACCAAGAGAACGAAGATACCGTTAGATATGGATACTTTGGCTGCACACGACACTCTGTGTGAAGAATTACCAAAGTTCTTTGATCAAAAGGATCCTGACTATGCGCAGCTGAGGAAATTAAGAAAGATGGGGCTAAGTGTCAATTTTGAGAGAAACGTTGGAAAAGATGAGCTAGGCCTTGGTAAGATTGTTAATGTAAAGAGCGTTGCCTTGCCTACTTGTCATGCTACTACCTTGACAACCATGGTTAGTACTCCAGACGGTAGGATGGCAGTAGGATGTAGTACAGGTGGCATCATTATCTTCTCTGCTGATGGTAAGCTTCAGAAATCAGTTCTGACGGATGTTCACGTTCGTGGATTAGGGTTCCTCTCTAATGGTCGATTTGTTGTGATTGATACTTCAAACGAGATCACATTATACACACCAGAGTACACAAAATTGAATGTAATGTTTGTGACTCGAAGTAGAAATGTAGGTGGGTCTTCTGATCTCACTGTTGATGGTGATGATCAGATCTATGTGGGCTACAGGAATGCCCGGAAGATCCAGGTATTTTCAACATCAGGTGGGCAAGCAGTCAGGGAGATAGCATGCGACGAGTATAATCAAATCACTAGAATGACTAGTTACCATGGTTCTCTGATCACTAAATCATTTGATATTATCAAATTGATAGATAAAGAGGGTGCTGTACAACATAAATTAATGAAACCGGGTAGCTTCCTTCATGCTGCTGTATCTCAATGGAATACAATCCTGATAGCCATGGTGAAGCATGATGAAGGTTTGGTGAGCATTAACGAGTATACAAATGAACTAAGGTACATCCGAAACCTTGTTAATGATTACAAGATTGCGAAGCCTGGGTTGAGTCGGTATTGTCTCCAGCAGTACCGATCAGGAGAGATCGCTTTCTGCACTCCGGATAGACTCTATATATTCTACTGAAAGTATGGGATGACATCAACATTGATGCATGATATCGCAATATCACAGAAGATGGCCGGGGGGGGGGGGTGATACCCATTGAGTTGTCATTTTCGGCAAAGTAACCTGCTATGATATAGAAACAGTTGTTCGATCATTCTTTTCTCGTTTCTTACCCTTAAAAAAACATTTCGCTGCTTACATTTTTTTTAATTTTCAACTTTGCATGTATCAAGCATCATCTTTATCATGTTTATCCTGTGTGGGGAAATTCTCATACTTGAATATCAAAGATATGTTGCTAAATATTTCATGAGAAATCAAATGATTCTGTATCCATACACATGTGTAAATTTGACGAGAATTTATAATGTCGGTAGTGATATATTAACCATTTATGTGCCTATATTCTTATGCATAAATTGGAATATATCGTTATTCTATGCTGTTATTCTATCTAGACATGATTATAATGTGTAAATATATAAGTATTACCTTCATGGAAATGGTCTGATGTACACTCTTCAATATTTTTCGAAGTACTTCATTTCAAAATGACATTATATTCCCGGCATTTCAGAAAATGGCACGAAAAATATATAAAAAAGCATAGTCAATGGATCTCAATTTATCAAGCATCATCTTCATCATGTTTATCTTGTGTGGGGAAACTCTCCTACTTGAATATCCGACATAATGTTATTAGATATTTCATGAGAAATCAAATGATTCTCTATTCATATACATGTTTATGTTTGACTAGAAATGGCCATGGTGGCAATGTGATATTTACCATTGATATTGAAGAGTGTATGCTATATTTGTACTGTTTATGCGCGTATGTTTGTGTTTTTATGCATAAATTGGAATATGCTTTGATTCTAGATACGATTACAATGTGTAAATATATGATTATGATCTTCATGGAAATGGTATGATCAAAACTCTCCGATATTTTACAAGTAGTTCAATTTGAAAATGCAATATTTGAAATAACTTGAACGTGTTACACACACAAAAAAAAACTTATTGTATTTTAGAAAATGGCACGAAAAATGTTTTAAAAAAGCAACGTCAATGGATTTCAATTTTTATTTTGAGCTTTGCTATTATCAAGCATCATCTTCATCATGTTTATCCTGTGTGGGGAAATTTCTAGTTCTTATATTTTAGACATAATGCCATTAGACATTTCATGAGAATCAAATGATTTTCTATTCAAATACATATGATATTTGACTAGTAATGACCATGGTGGCAATGTGATATTTACCATTGATCATGGTGGCTGTGAGGTTTTCGTCATTGATATAAAAGAGTGTATATAACTGTTTATCTATGTATACATGTATTATTTGCATGAAATAGGAAGAATAATTATCATAATCCTTATAATGTATTTGTTTTCTGGTAGACATACATAAATAGAACTAATGTGTACAAATAATTTCACCTGCATTTGATGCGGAAATGGTTTGATTTACAATACTACTTTTTGAATATATTGTTCAATGCAATGATAATGCAATTATATGGAATAACTGGATTATGAAACAAAAATAGCTTAATTGTGTTTCAGACAATGACACAAAAATACAGTTATAGTATAGCCGTAATGAGTTAAGGGATGTTAATTTGGGCCATTAACACAAGTCTGATGTGTTTATTATTATAGGTACACCATTATTTTAATACCTTTTTTATATTGCTTTGTATATATGTGGAGCGTTGTGGCCCAGTGGATTAGTCTTCGGATTTTGAAACAGAGGGTCGTGGGTTCGAATCCCAGCCATGGCGTAATTTCCTTCAGCAAGAAATTGATCCACAATGTGCTGCACTCAACCCTGGTGAGGTAAATGGGTACCGGTAGGAAGTAATTCCTTAAAAAGCTGTGTGCGCTATGAACGCCTAGCTTAGCCGGGTAATATAGGAGCGCCTTGAGCACCTAACAAGGTGGATATGTGCGCAATATAAATACCCTATATTATTATTATTTCAATTTGAAATAGATTTTGACATAATATTCAGAATATGATATATGATATATTAATCTAAGAATAATAACATTTAACTTTTAATAACCCTGCTCACATGAGCTCGACAACACACGTTTACCTGTAGAATCAGTTTATTCAATGATAAATCAATTATTTTCTTTATTGCAAGAATTTAAAAAAGAGATTCGGTCATCAATTTGATCATTCTACACCCGTTTGTATGATATTCTTGAATATATAATTTTTAGAATTCTTAGAATTTTGTTCTACGTTTTATTTGTTTTCAAGATGTATGAACCCCCAAATCATATTGTGAATTGTGGAAATTGAATTAAGGAAGTAAAATGTCAAATCTGGAAAAGAGTATCAATATGATAACAGGAGAATATCCTAATTCAAAAAAGCTTATGTGTTATAAAACACAACTCAGATCACTATTTAACTTAATTTAATTTGGCTGTTATTATTATTATTATTATTGTGTTATTGAATTGTATATTTTTTTACCGATTTTAATGAAATAAAATCGTAGACAAATTATTCTTATATGCTTGAATTAATCAACAAAGTGTTTTTGAAAAATAATCGGCGTGCCAGTAGTTTAGTATTGACTTGTTTAGGAAAAAGGGTAGAGAGATAGAAGGAAAGAAAGAAAGAAAGAAAGAACGGGAAAGAAAGAAAGAAAGGAAAGAAAGAAAGAAAAAGGAAACTAAATAAGGAAATAAAGAAGGAAAGAAAGAAAGAAAAAGAATGAAGAAAAAGGAAAGAAAGATATAAATAAATAAAGAAAAAAGAAAGAAAGAATGAAGGAAAGAAAAAATAAAAGAAGGAAGAAATGGCAGAAAGGAAGGAATAAAGACAGAAAGAACGGAAGACAGAAAGAAGGGAGGAAAGAAGGAATGAACGGAGGAAGAAAATAAATAAATTGATAGAGAAAAGAAGCAGGAAACGCTTTCTGGAACGTTGATAATCTATTGAAAAGCCTGTCAAATTACAATGAACAGACTAGAGGTCATTGTCGAAAGTTGGTGGACGGTATAATAGGCCTACATCGTCTTAAGACTCGGACCGGATGAAATATAACTAATGTGTCGGTTGCCTTTATAGAGTCTAGGACGACACTGCTGTGTAGACTTACCGATATTTGGACAAAGACTGTTTTGTTATAAAGAGCTATGGTCAAAAGATCATCTGTGTTATAGAAAGCGTCTGTGAAGTGATAGCGAAAATGCCCTAAATCAGGTGCGTGAGGGAAAAGGAGGAACGCCTCATTTGCTATCTCGTCACATGTCCCATGGGATGAATTTGTCGTTTATCTCCTTACATAATATGATTGTCTTTATTTGTTTCGATTCTTTTCATTTTATATAATTTCTCTCTTTAGTTTCTATTTCTCGCTTATTCCCCACCATTTTCCCTACCTTTCTACTTAACCCCTGTCTGTTTTACTTCTTTCCTTTTCCCTCCTATTTACACACTTAAAATGCTGGGCAACATACTGTCTACTGTGTTGGGTAATCTTGGTAAAAATATATATTCTAGGCAATTAGCCTATTATCCAATCATAGAGCTATTACAGAGCTCCATGATCCAATTGAGCAAATTTATTACCCAGTTATTAGTTTTATTATTAACCAATAGTTGTGTGGACAGTATGTTGCGCATGGTTGGTTAAAAGTTTGGCATTTTTTGCCCAACTATTTTAAAAGTGTGTATCTTTCCCTCCTCGGTCTTTCTTTGTTTTCTCCTTGTTTGTTTTACTCCTCTATATATCTCTATCCACTTACTATCCTTACTTTTATGTAACTTTATTTCTTACCCTGGCTATCTTACAAAAAAAGCCTAAATCAAAAATACAGAAAAGGGGAAAGATGATATCATCGGCTTGCTCATTGCATAAGATGTATAAAAAAAACTGTTTCACCGAAATACTACCGAATCTAAAATTTCATAACGTTGTATGTCCTTTTACGTTTTTTATAGGATTTTCAGTATGTTCTTTTGTCTAATTTACTTTCTAATCATTGTATTTCAATCTTGGAGTATAACCCTTTAAGAACTTTAAAGTATGTTGTAGTCATCAGTTAATCAGGGGCGGATCGAAGGGGAAGGGGCCCATCCAGCCCCCTATTGGAGGCAACCTGCAGAAAAAAGGTGTCCTTTTTAACTAGAGAGAAACGTTTAAAGGAGAAATATATTGATTATGAATGTGGTCTTATTATATATCAATGGAAAGGTAATGATGTGGGGATCATCAGTGGGTCATTCAAAAATACCGAAAATAATACAAAATGGTGAAAATCGCCGATTAAAAAACGCTAAAATGCCCCTCCGAAATATGCCTCGCATCGGTCTCTGAATTGACTGGAATTTGATGACGTCACTGTCTGTACGAGAGGCGTGATTGGCTCTCCCACGTGAAGCTCCACTTGCATGCAAAACCTGTTGCGTGGGTACGTTTTCTCCACACTGTCACTGAATACTTCTATCACGAAATGAAAGAAAACCCAGAATTTTATCTAGATTTGGATTTTCAAATTGATGATTTTAAAGATGAAAAGAATGATGATGAAGTGATCAACACAGTGAGGTAGTTGGAGGTAAATAATGGGGGAACAATGCCGATGATTATGATGAAAATTCAACTTGCCCGACGATCACAAGTAAAGTCATGTACATGCCGATTCGCTACCAACTCATGCAGCTGCTGCTACAAGTGGTAGCTATACGTACACCGCGCGGGCCAAATTAAATCCATGAAAATGAATAACCACATCCAGAGAGAGTCTATCATAAGAAGGAAAATAATGATATAACTGTACTTACAAACAAGTGAATAATCCGAATTAACCTAGCTGAAAGCAAATCAACTCAACGAATAGCAGCAGACGATATGCACCGACGATAAACTTCATGTGGCTGGGATAGATTGTCACTCGTTCTGTTAGATGTAATTTGTAACTCATTAATTTGACAAAATTACGAAACTCGGGGAATTATTTATATATATATAAATATAGTAACATCTCTTATTATTTTTTGTATTACGATAAAACCTCTTTTGAAGGAAAACGTTGAGATAAACTAAAATTACTTTTAAATCCCCCCCCCCCAACATGCGTAGCTTGTATGTCATTGCAAACAAACCATCGCAAACATGCACGTATTCCTTCCTTGCTGATTGAGAGCTGTGCAAAACGTGCATAGATCTATTCTCTCAGTCTCAGCCAAGGCGAGCAAACAATACGGCATGTGTTGTTGTGATGGTTTGTTTACGATCACATAATGCTACGCATGATGGGATGATCTTTTACATCTAATTTTAATTTACCTCAACGTTTTCCTTCAAAACAGGTTTTATCGTAATTCAAAAAATGATAAGAGATTTTACTATATTTTTATATAGAATAATAATTCCCCGAGTTTCGTAATTTTGCCAAATTAATGAGATAAAAGTTACATCTAACAGAACGAGTGACAATCTATCCAGCCGGATGAAGTTTATCGTCAGTGCATATGCCATATCGTCTGGTACTATTCGTTGAGTTGATTTGCCTTCAGGTTCGGATTATTCACTTGTTTGTAAGTACAGTTATATCATTTTCCTTCTTATGATAGACTGTCTGGATGTGGTTGTTCAGCATGAATTCAATTTGGCCCGAGCGGTGTAGCTAGCACTTCCAGCAGCATGAATTGGTAGCGAATCGGTATGTACATGACTTTACTTGTGATTGTGTTGCAAGTTGAATTTTCATCATCATCATCGGCGTAATTCCCCCAATTTACCTCCAACTACGTCACTGTGTTGTTTCACTTCATCATCATTCTCTTCATCTCAAAATCATCAATTTGAAAATCCAAATCTCGATAAAATTATGGGTTTTCTTTCGATCATTTCGGGATCGAAGTATTCAGTGACAATGTGGAGAAAATGTACCCTTGCAACAGGTTTTGCATGCAAGTGGAGCTTCACGTGGGAGAGCCAATCACGCCTCTCGTACAGACAGTGACGTCATAAAAAATCCCCAATTTCGCGGACGTAATTCTGCGTGTTTGAAGCATTCAGAGAGAGAACTTTAAACTATCAATTAACTGAGTTTCATCCGTCTCCATGATAAATGATGTACACCATCGTGTTCTCCTTATTTTCTCCTTTATTGTGATATATGATTCTCCAGTTTTACGATTTTCAATATATTTCTACTTTAAAACACAAAAAATGATGTATCATACCCATGTTTAGTTTACGACCTCGTAACGACCGGCCCGACCCCATAGGCCTACTCGCAATGGCACCACATTCCGTTGGTCTTGAGCGCAAACTACCGCGCCTGACACGTTTTCGCTGATATACAAACACAACTTACTCTTCACTAAAAGCGTGTTTGTTTTTATAATTAGTGACATTATATATGACTTGACTATATTGGATTTATTACATTGGAATATTTCATTGGTTAGCAGCATGTGTGTGTGTGTGTGTCCTGCAGGTTGCTTGTCCCTTTGAACATATTTTCTTCCTTGTTTAATATCTTTTCATTGTTTGTACTTGTTAATATATGTATGCATTTGTTATTTGTGTGCTAGTCCACTGATGGGGTTACCCTGGGTAAACAAAACGAAATAAATAAAAAAAAATAAATGCATGAATGTAAAGAGGAAGACTTGGCAAGTCAAGCCTATTTTACCATATGTACATTGATTAATGGTTACCACAATCTTATTTTTCTATTTCAGTCATCAAGCCCCTAGCGTTAACTTTAGGTCATCAAAATGCCTTTTTACTTAAGAAATCGATAATTTTTTACATAGAGTGAATGACATTAGAAAGCTGAAAACGAATACGATGAGGGGTTTGATTTTTACAAAATGTTCTTGGAGAGGGCCCCCAGCTACCCCGGGCATGACGTACCTTTGATGCGTGTTACGCTCCCCCCCCCCCAAAAAAATTCCCGGTATTCGCTCCTGTTAATATCATCTTGAAAAGACGAGATGTCAAACAGGATTCGCCACCATGCAACCAAGTAAGATCCTTATCTGCTCTTTCATTTCTCTATTCTTTTCTCTTCTTTTCTTCTCCTTTTTCATATTTCCTCCTCCATTTTTTGCCTATGGTTTTCCTCTTGTCTCCTTTTATCTCTCACTTTCCCCCCTTCTTTTTACTTTTACGATTTTCTTACTTTGATCTTTTGTTCCTTTCTCTTCACGTTTTTCTTATTTAATTTTTTTCCCACCCTTATTTCTTTTTCAATGTCTTCTTTGTTTCTTCCTTTTTCATCTTCTAATTGAGCCTGTTTTCTTCTTCTTTCAATTTTCTCTTTATTATTTCTTTCTTTCTTTCTTCCTTTCTTTCTTTGTTTCTTTCTTTCATTCTTTCCTTTTTCATTCATTTTTCCTTTTTCCTTTTTCTCTTTCTTTCTTTCTTTGCTCCTTTCTTTCATTCTTTCCTTTTTCATTCATTTTTTTCTTTTTCCTTTTTTCTTTCTTTCTTTCTTTTTTCTTTCTTATTTTCTTTATTTCTTTCTTTTTTCCTTTCTTTATTCATTTCTTCCTTTCTTTCTTCATTTCTTTCTTTCTCTCTCTCTTTATATATCTATTCATTTTATTCATTTCTTCATTTTCCTTTATTCTTTCTTCCTTACTTTCTTTTTTATGTTCCTTTTCCGTCCTACCATTTATTTCATTGTATCCTACTTTCCTTCCTACAGTTTCTTTATTTATTTGTTTATCTTCTTTCTCTATTTTTTTTCGTTCTTTTCTTTTTTTCTCTAAACAAGTCAATAATATACTACTAATATTCCGATTATTTTCAATCAGGTAAAATAAACACACGCCATCAAAGAACCGTTATGCTGAATTGATGTACATGAATGCACAATTAAAGCATGTTAAAGGTTATCGGGAATTCCAAATCACTAACAATAGTTTGATATTGAACTCGAATTCGTTAACAACTGTAAATTTGCACACTTTTCAGTACGCACCACCATTATCAATTGATGTAGCAAAAATATCTAATACTGCTACTACTAGACCCCGTATAATATCATTGCTTGATCAAACTGAGAAACATATCGTTTTTAACGGATATAAGCAGATTGGGGTAAGTATATTGAACAATTCATGTATTTTCAAAAGATATTCTATATCTATTTTACACATTCAAACGCCATATGTATCAGAAATGATTGATGGCTTTTTTTACTGATTGTATCTTCAATATTATTGGATTGTCATATTTCTTTAATAATAACGCAATTATTACCAGTTAGAAAATTGTAACGTCACAGTCTGTGAACAGACAGGATCGAAACAATTAAATTCTATTAAAAAAAACGGTGTTTATGGGGGATCAGACTTATTTTTCAACCCGGAAGTAGTGGGAAAAATGAAAAGGTAAATTGTCGATTCGTCTAATGCCAATTCTTCCACACACCACTTTGTCTACGGTAACGGTAACCTTAATTTAGTCTAATGCCATTTCGTCAATAAAATTTTCGTCTATTAAACAACCAATTGGTCCAGTCATCACTTCGTCTAATTACAAGTTCGTCAATTACCATTTCGTCACATAACCAGTTAGTCTATTATCAATTCAATTTTTATTCATTTTGCACAATTAACACTAAGTCTAATTACACCAGATGGCGGACTTAATGGCTATTGGACCAATTGGTTATTATGTAAAATGGTGATTGAAAGAAATTACAATTAGACCATGTGGATAGTGAACTAACTTATGCTAGACCAAATGATAGTAAACGGGTTTGTAATTGGACGAAAGGGCATTAGACTAGTTGGAAATAAAGCAATGAAAATACATTCCTACTTCTCTTCTTCTCTTTTCTCTCATTTCCTTCCACCTTCTCAATGTATTCCCATCATCGCAAGCTCCTCTTCCCATCCCCCTTTCTCCTCTTCCTCTCCTAACCCCTTACTCCTCCCCCTCCTTTTCCTATTCCAAACCCCAGGTGATCCCTTTATTACTCAGTGATGTAAGTCAAATGACAGATTCTGTGGTCCATACATTTATATCATTTTTCATTGAATTTTGTAATAATTATTTTTCAGTCTTATAAAAATCTAACCATAGCTGAAGCATCAAAGACTGTTATCTCCCAGAGTACAGAGTGTCCAGTGTGTCTTTCTACCTTCACCGATCCTAAGATCCCGTCTTGTTCTCATACGTTCTGCAAGACAGACAAGACATAAAGTCTACAGAGAGAAGTCAAGGAAACGACTAAAGAAGTGGAAAATAAACTGGAAAGTATGAAGACCACGGCCCAGAAGCACGTCAATCAGTTGACGACCACTGCAGACATGGTAACGAAAAGAACGAAGATACCGTTAGAAAAAGATACTTTGGCTGCACAAGACACTCTGTGTGAAGAGTTGCGAGAGGTGTTAGATCAAAAGGATCCTGAGTTCGAGCAGCCGAGGAAATCAAGCAAGAAAGGGAGAAGTGTATTTAAGGGAAACATTGGCCTTGGTAAGATTGTTCGTGTAATGATAATAATGATAGTTAGTTTCTGTATAGCTCTAATCGTTTTTCCTAGGTACATGTATAGTGACATAAAGAACGTTGCTTTGCCAGCTAAGGATGGCATGAATGCCATGGTTAGTACACCAGATGGTATGATGGCAGTAGGATATCACTCAGGTGACATCTCCATCTTCTCTCCTGATGGTAAGCTTCAGCAGACAGTTCTGAAGAATATTGGAATTCGTGGGATAGGGTTCCTCTCTGATGGTCGATGTGTTGTGATTGATATTTTTAACAACATGAGAATGTACACATCAGAGTACACAAAGTTGAATGTAATGTTTAAGACTCTAAGTCGAGATGAAGGTGGGATTCCTAAACTCACTGTTGATGGTGATGATCTGATCTATGTTAGCTACAGGAATGCCCAAAAGATCCAGGTATTTTCAACAGCAGGTGGGCAAGCAGTCAGGGAGATACCATGCAACGGCTATGTACCACATCAAATCACTAGTTACCATGGTTCTCTGATCACTAAATCAGATGATACTATCAGATTGATAGACAAAGAGGGTGCTATACAACACGAATTAAAGGAACCGGATAGCTACCTTTACCCTTCTGTATCTCAATTGAATACAATCCTGATAGCAAAGGTGAAAGATGTTGAAGGTTTGGTGAGCATTGACAAGTATACAAATGAACTAAGGCATATCCGAAACCTTGTTAATGATTACAAGATTGAGAAGCCTAAGAGACGTTGGTATTACCTCCAGCAGTACCGATCAGGAGAGATCGCTTTCTGCACCCCGGATAGACTCTATATATTCCGATGAAAATAATTGATGACATCAAGATTTAAGTATATTATCATAATTATTATGGCAGAAGTTTGGGGGGATGATTCTAACTGAGTTGCCATTTTCTGCTAAAGTAAGCTGCTATAATGTAGAAATACATACATTTGTTGGATCATTTCTTTCTCGTTTCTCACCCATAAAAAGCATTTTGCTACTTACAGCTTTTATTTTCAGCTTTGCATTTATCAAGCATCATTATTATTTTTATCCTGTGTGGGGGAAGTTCTCCTACTTGAATATCAGACATAGTCTTATTAGATATTTCATGAGAAATCAAAATGATTCTCGATCCATATAAATGTGTATGATATTAGACTAGTAATGATCATGGTGGTAGTGATGTATTAACCATTCTCATTAAAGAGTGTATGCTATACTGTTTATGCGCGTATACTTGTATTTTATGCTTAAGTTGGAATATACGTTATGCTATGCTATTATTCTTTCAAGTCATAATTAAAATGTGTATTATATAAATATCATATTTATGGAAATGGTCTGCTCAACACTCTTAAAAGTCTTTCGAAGAAGTTAAATTTGAAAATGCAATTATATGGAATAAATTGACTGTGAAACACTAAAAAAAAATTATTGCCGGCATTTCAGAAAATGGCACGAAAATGCATAAAAAAGCATCGTCAATGGACCTCAATTTTTATTTTGAGCTTTGCTATTTTATCAAGCATCATTTTCATTACGTTTATCATATTGTAAGGAAATTTCTAGTTCTTGTATTGTAGACATAATGTTATTAGATATATAATGAGAAATCAAGCGATCCTCTATTCATATACATGTATATAATATTTGACTACCATTGACGGCGGTTACTATTGATATAAAAGAGTATATAATCATAGGTCTATGATATATCTGTTTATCTATGTATAACTCTATTCTTTGCATAAATAGGAAGAATAATTATCATAACTCTCACGATGTATTTGTTTTCTGGTAGACATACGTATTATGTTTAGGTCTACAGTAACTGTGTACAAATAGTTTAACCTGCATTTGATGCGGAAATGGTTTGAATTACAAAACTACTTTTTGAAGTATATAGTTCAATGCAATGATAATGCAATTATATGGAATAACTCGATTTTGAAACAAAAATAACTTTATTGTGCTTCACATTAGTTTGACTTTAAAAACAAAATCTGAGCTAGAAGGTCACACTTGTCACCTGTGTCTGTGATATGTTACAAAAATGAAGCCCAGAAAAAATTGCGTTCGAAAATAGTTATTTAGTGCTTCGAAAATTGAAATATAAAGTGACAAGAAACACCATCTTAATTTCATCCCATACACATATTTGTACTATTAAGGTGTCTATAAGTCACCTATTTACACAGTCGGGGGTTGCCTTGTAGTTTTAGCGTTTTATTCTCAATAATGGTTGTTTTCAGGGTTTATTAGTTCTAATACATGCACTTGTACACATGTTTCATCTTGGTTTGAGAATTTTTTAAATCAGCTGCTCACAAAGTTAAACAATACCTTTAATGGATGTCAATTTGGGCAATTCAGACAAGCCTGATGTATAGGTGCACCATTATTTTAATTTTCTATATATTGCTTTGTATATATATATCAATTTTGTAAGAATTAACGAATTCAAATGAAACGGAAATAAACGATTTTTACATAATAATCAGATTATGATATATTGAATGATATATTATTATTAAATTAAATAACGTAATTTAAAATTTCTGCATCAGATTTTCCCTTTTGAAGAGGATTTAATTCGATAGAAGATCGCGTCAGATATGACTTGCCATTCTCACGAAAAATCAAACTGTATATCATAATTTGTTGTATTGTCTGCATGTAAACTAATTTTAGCAGAAATTCTCCTTCATTAAGTTTCATGCAGTGGGATGTGAACATCCAGGTTGAAGAGAAAACGATTCTAATTCGTCTTACCATTGAGCAGGAAGATATAGTCCAACAAACGTAGAGGGCAGCAACACTGCCGAGTGTTGCTGCCCTCTACGTTCATCAATATGGTCCTTATGAATGCAATGTTTGATTAACGCCCAAATATGATCAAGAATAATAATATACAAATCTAGGAGTAATAACATTTAATTTTTTTATAAACCTGCTCACATGAGCTCTACAACACACGTTTGCCTGTAGAATCAGTTTATTCAATGATAAATCAATTATGTTCTTTATTGCAAGAATTGAAAAGAGATTCGATCATCAATTTGATCATCCCAAACCCGTTTGTATGATACTCTTGAAAATATTTTTAAATTTTGTTCTACGATTTGTCTTAAGATGTACGAACCCCGAAATTACATTGTGAATTGTGAAAATTGAATAAAGGAAATCTGGAAAAGAGTATCAATATAATAACAGAATATATTAATTCAAAAAAACTTATGTGTTATAAAACACTTACAATTCAGATCCATATTTTTATTCAATTTGCTTGTTACTATTACTGTTTTATTGAATCGTATTTTTTTCCAATTTTAATGAAATAAATACCTTAGATGAGGACGTAACACATTCTTCCTATGTACTCGATTAATCAATAAAGTGGTTTTTTTTTAAAAATAATCGGTATGCCAGCAGCTTAGTATTGACTTGTTTTGAAAAAGGGTAGAAAGATAGAAGGAAAGTAAGAAAGAAAGAAAGAAAGAAAGAAAGAAAGAAAGAAAGAAAAAAAAGAAAGAAAGAAAAAAAGAAAAAAAAGAAGAGAAAGGAAGTAAAAAGGAAGAAATAAATAAAGAAAGAAGAAAAAAGAAATAAATAAAGAAATGAAGGAAGGAATGAAAAAAAGAGAAAGGAATGTAGGAAAGAAAGAAAGAAAGAAGGAAGGAAGGAAGGAAGGAAGGAAAGACAAAAAAAAAGAAAGAAGAACTGAAGGAAGGGAGGATATGGAGAAGGAAGGAAGTAAAGAAAAAAACAAAGAAAGAAAGAAAGAAAGAAAGAAAAAAATAAAAGAAGGAAGGAATGGCAGAAAGGAAGGAATACAGAAAGAAAGAACGAAAGAAAGAAGAAAGGAAGGAAGGAAAGTAAGAAGGAATGAACGGAGGAAGAAAAGAAATAAATTGATAGAGAAAGTAAGCAGGAAACGGTTTCTGGAACCTTGGGAATCTATTGAAAATACCTGTCAAATTACAATGGAAAGACTATAGTTCATTGTCGAAAGTTGATGGACCGTGACAGTAAGCCTACATCGTCTTAAGACTCGGACCGGACGAAATATAACTAATGTGTCGTTTACCTTTATAGAGTCTAGGACGACACTGCTGATTTGATTCACCGATTTTCGACAAAGGCTGTTTTGTTATGAAGAGCAATGGTCAAAAGATTCTCTGTGTTATAGAAAGCGGCTGTGAAATGATTGTGAGAATGCCTTAATCAGGTGCGTTCAATAAGGAGAATACGGAACGCCTCATTTGATATCTCGTCTTTCTCCAATCCAACATGTCCAATGGCATTTCTCTTTACAAATATAGTTTGATTTGCTTTACTTTGTTTTCCTTCTTTTATAATATCATCTCTCTCTCTCTGTAGTTTATATAATCATCTTTTTTTACTTAATCCCTTTGTGTTTTACCTCTTCCCTCCTATTTATCTTTCCCTCTTCAGTCTTTACTTTTGTTTTCTCTTTGTTTGTTACTCCTCTATCTCTATCCACTTACTATCCTAAAAAAAACTACCCTGGCTATCTTACAAAATAAATCTAAATCAGGATTCAATCTAATTTTTAACATTCTTGGATTAAAACATAAAAGATTTCATATATTGAAAATAAATACACAAAATCGGAAAGGTGATGCCATCGGCTTGCTCATTGCATAAGATGTATATAAAAAAACGGTTTCACCGAAATACTACCGAATAGGGGAAGGGGCCTATCCAGCCCCAGCCCTATTGGAGACAACCTGCAGAAAAAGGTGTCCTTTTTAACTAGAGATAAACGTTTAAAAAGGAAAAAATGAGGTATCATACCCATGTTTAGTTTACGACCTCGTAACGGCCGGCCCGACCCCACAGGCCTACTCGCAATGGCACCGCATTCCATTGGTTCACATGAACGCAAACCACGCTACTGGACACGTTTTAACTGATATAAAAACACAACTTACTCATTACTAAAAACGTGTTTTTTTAGAATTAGTGGCATTATATAATATGACATGACTATATTGGATTTATTAGATTGGAATATTTTATTGGTTGACAGCATGCATGAATGTAAAGAAGAGGACTTGGTAAGTCACGCCTACTCTACTATATGTACATTGTGTAATGATTACCACAATCGCACTTTTCTATTTCAGTCATCAAGCCCCTAGCGTCAACTTTAGGTCATCAAAACGATTTTTACTTTATGAAATCGATAATTTTTCACATAGACATGATAGAGTGAATAACCTCAGAAACGCTGAAATCGCATACGATGAGGGGTTTAATTTTCACAAAATTTTCTTGGGGATGGCCCCCAGCTAGATCTCCCCGGCAGGAAGTACCTTTGGTGCGTGTTACGCCCCCCCCCCCCCCCCATTTAAAAATTCTTGGGATTTTCATCTTGAAAATACGAGATGTCAAATCAGGGTTTTCAGCTTAGTTGTCTCCAGCCAAGTAAGATCAGTTTCTGCTTTTTCATTTCTCTTTTCTTTTCTCTTTTATTCTTCTCCTTTCTTATATTTCCTCCTCCATTTTTGCCTATTGTTTTCCTCTTGTCTCCTTTTATCTCTCACTATCCCTTTTTTACTATTAAGTTTATCTTACTTTGTTCTTTTGTACATTTCTCTTCCCGTTTTGTTTTCTTCTTTCATTCTTCTTTTCCCGCCCTCTTTTCTTTATCAATGTCTACCTTGATTCATCCTTTTACATCTTCTAATTGTTCCTGTTTTTTCTTCTTTCTATCTTCTCTTTATTATTTCTTTCATTCTTTCCTTCTTTCTTTTTTTCTTTCTTTCTTTTTTTTTTTTCTTTTCTTTCTTTCTTTCTTTTTTTCTCTCTTTCTTTTTTCTTTCTTTCTTTCTTTCTTTCATTCTTTCTTTCTCTCTCTTTTTCTTTCTTTTTTTTCTTTCTTTCTTTTTTCTTTCTTTTTTTCCTTTTTTTTCTTTCTTTCTTTCTTTCATTCGTTCTTTCTTTCTCTCTCTTTTTCTTTCTTTCTTTCTTTCTTTCTTATTTTCTTTCATTTTTTTCCCTTTTCATTTATATTGCTCCCTAATTAATTTTAATAATGTAAAGGTTATATCATTTTTGACAAACAGGCGACATTGTGCAGGCATGCTCATTGGTAGTCATGGATGTCCATTATGCTGATGTGATATATTCTGACCATTACTCGATCTCTGGAGCCAAGAAGTAAAGTAATACACATTTCTGGCGCTGTGCTGTTCTGAGCTTATCATTCGGGGCCCTTTTGCATTTTGAAAAGTGAAATTCAAGGATTTCGTGCATATTTTTGTTCAATTATATTCATTTTTCAGTAAAAATGTAGGTCTTCACAATTTCCAGGGGCAGCCCCCCCCCCCCCTCCCGCGGAACCAAGAACGACAAAAAATAAACAAACATCTATGCACGTCACTATTGTAAGAACTGGTATTAAGCTTAGTTTCACGCTTAATGCTCTGAAAAAACACACACTTGATAAAATAGTACATGCCGTGTTAATGACAGCACAAAATCAGAAATGTGTCCTCTTTCTTGGCTCCAGAGATCGAGTAATCATGGTAATGGTAGACTATATCACATCAGCATGACGGACACACATGACTGACTACAGCATGCCTGCACGATGTTGCCTCTTTGTCAGATAATAGAAATAATATAACCGTCACACATTATAATTAATTAAGGAGCAATTGGAGCGCAAATTATCATATCATCCTCAATCTTAACCTCGTTATCTTATTCGTTAGTTAATCCAAATAAGATGATATGCATCTTTCTTAGGAGCTGGGAGCACTGATCAATCCATGTGTTTATTCTGTTAACATAGTATTACACCAATGTACTCCAATACATTACAATAATTGCTGTTGATTAAAATATTCTGTACAAAGCAAATGGATGAAATGTTTCTTTACATATCAAAGACTAGTAGATTGAAAATGAATTGAACTTGAATTGTTTCCCAAATCAAGAAACTCGGAAAGAGCTGGTTGCACTTATAAAATCATATGAAGATGATACGATTGTGAGGGCATTATGGTTTGTCAAGTCTTATCAAGGTATTTCTGCAATGCCATGATACCACACTAAATGTATTCGACGTCTACCTCCGTTTGAGTACATTTGACCCCTTTTTTATATGATGGATAATGTCTTCTTAGATAGAGACTTTTCAAAACAAAGAACCAACATTTAGGATTCTAACCCCTTTGGCTACCAATGAAAGTTTGTTGACCGTATTTTGACATTTCCCTCACCTTGTCTTCACCCTTTATAGCTTGTGGATAAGAATTCTGAAGATAAACTTATCAAAGTCGAAAATAAAAAGTATACACATGCATAAAAACCCCGAAAAAATAAGTTTTTTTAACACCTTCATTGTAATTTGACATTTGACACTCAATTATGAGTTTGTTGACCTTTTGACATTTTCGGTCATAACCTCTTAACGGGAAGTCACGAGTATATGATTGCGTACACTTTTTTGTTCAGTATAACAACAGAAACAATTTAATGTATGACTCGACACAATCGGGAATATTTCAAAAATTGAACCCTCCTGACCCCATTCTGACCCCTCACATGGTCAAGATGACCATTAGAAATTTGTCACCAAGTAGAAAGTTGTAACTCGTGATGTCACCAATCACATAAAAGCGAAAAGTCTGAATTAGCCGATTTGTCGAAGTAAATGACATTATGCTGCCTGACTATTATTGGGAATTCCAAATCTCTAAAAATAGTCTAATATTGAACTCGAATTCGTAAACAACTGTAAATTTGCACATATTTAGTACTCACCATCATTTCCTTTTTTATGTAGCCTTAATATCTATAGTGCTACTACTAGACCCCGTATAATAGCATTGCTTTGACCAAACTGAGAAACATATCGTTTTAATGGACATAAGCAGATTGAGGTAAGTATATTGAATAATTCATATATTTTCCAAAGGTATTCTGTATCTATTTTATACATTCAAATGCCATATGTATGAGAAACATGTTGAATTTGAAATCACACTCTGAATGACAAGATTGATTTGGCTTGTTTAATGATTGTATCTTCAATATTACTGTATTGTCATTTACCTTTAATAATAAAGCAATAATTACCAGTGAGAAAATTGGAACATCACCATCTATGAACAGACAGGAAGGAAACAATTAAATTATATATTTTTTTAAATCGTTGTTTTAGGGGTGATCAGACTTATTTTCCAACCCGGAAGTAATGGGAAAATGAAAAGGTAAATTGTCGATTCGTCTACTGCCAACTCGTCTACTCACCACATGGTCTACCTTAATTCAGTTTGATGCCAGTCAATCAACATTTCGTCTAAATAACCATTTGGTCACACAACCATTTGATCCAATCATCACTTCACCTAATCACCACTTCGTCTATTACCATTTCGTCTCATAACCAGTTGGTCTAATATCCATTTTATTTCATTCATTTTGTCCAATTAATACTAAGTCCAGTTAGACCAAATGGTGGACCTAATGGCTATTGGACCAACTGGTTATTATATAAACTGGTGATTGAAATAAATTGTAATTAGACCACGTGCATAGTGGACTAACTTATGCTAGACCAAATGACAGTAAACGAGTTTGGAAATTAGACGAAATGGCATCAGACTAATTGGAAGTAAATCAATGAAAATACATATCTTTTTTTAAAGCAATATTATTCCTATTTCTCTTCTTCTCGTTCATTTCCTTTCCTTCCACCTTCCCAAATTATTCCCATCATCCCAAGCTCCTTTTCCTATTCCCCTTTCTTCTGTCTCCCTCATTTTATCAAGCCCAATTTCCCCTTGCTCCTCCCTCTTTCCCTATTCTAAAACCCCAGGTGATCCTTTTATTACTCAGTGATGTAAGTCAAATGACAGATTCTAAGGTCCTTACGTGTTTATCATATTTCATTGTGTTCTGTAATATTTTTTTTTCAGTCTTATAAAAATCTAACCATGGCTGAAGCATTAAATACTGTCATCTCCAAGAGTACAAAGTGTCCAGTGTGTCTTTCTACATTCACCGATCCCAAAATCCTGTCATGTTCTCACACTTTCTGCAAGGCTTGCCTGGACAACCTCTTAGAGCATGTAGCGTGGCACGGTAACTCCCAGATCCGGTGTCCTGTCTGCAGAGCTGTAACCCAGGTCCCAAACCAAGATGTCGGTAGACTACAGGTAAATTTTGCTTTGAAGAGTCTAATAGAGGATATGAAGGGCCATCATCAGATTTGCACAAATTGTAAATCCAATGACAAGCCCCATGCTGATGTCTACTGTCAAGATTGTGACAAGTATCTCTGCACCTTTTGTCTTATTAAGCACTCCCATTGGGAGCCCCTTATAAAAATCGCCAATGGTATTTGAATGGTGCCGAATGGTAGTTGAATGGTGATCTGAATGGTAAATGGTACGCGAATGGTATTTAAGTGGTGTTTCAATGGTAAGTTCTTAATGGTAATTGGTAGTTTATTTAATGGTAAATGGTATACCATATACCCAATGGTGTCTCAGTGGTATGTGACTAATGATATGATTGGTATGACGAATGGTATACCATTACCCAATGGTGTCTCAGTGGTATTCAATGGTGTCTCAGTGGTATGTGCTTGTAATGGTATGACTGGTATGATCAATGGTATACCATACACCAATGGTGTCTCAGTGGTATACAATGGTGTCTCAGTGGTATTCAATGGTGTCTCAGTAGTATATGCCTCTAATGGTATGACTGGTATAATGAATGGTATACCATACACCAATGGTGTCTCAGTGGTATACAATGGTGTCTCAGTGGTATTCAATGGTGTCTCAGTAGTATGTGCCTGTAATGGTATGATTGGTATGATCAATGGTATACCGTACACCAATGGTGTCTCACTGGTATACAATGGAGTATCAGTGGTATTCAATAGTGTCTCAGTAGTATATGCCTCTAATGGTATGACTGGTATAATGAATGGTATACCATACACCAATGGTGTCTCAGTGGTATACAATGGTGTCTCAGTGGTATTCAATGGTGTCTCAGTAGTATGTGTCTCTATAATGGTATGACTGGTATGATGAATGGTATACCATATACCAAATTGTGTCTCAGTGGTATTCAATGGTGTCTCAGTAGTATGTGCCTCTATAACATGTATAATGGTATGATTAGTATGGTGAATGGTATACCATTACCCAATGGTGTCTCAGTGGTGTCAAATGGTGTCTGAGTAGTATGTGCCTCTAATGGTATGACTGCATGGTATACCATATACCCAATGGTGTCTCAGTAGTATGTGCCTCTATAATGGTATGATTGGTATCAATGGTATACCATATACCCAATATGGTGTCTTAGTAGTATGTGCCTAGTGGTATATATAATCATGTTGGATAATTGTAAAGCCATAGTGGCTTAGTGGTGTTTGCCTAATGAATGCCATTATAATGGTGAATGGTATGCCCAGTTGCATTACCCATTATCATAATTCCGAAGATTTAAAGAAAATATATCAAAGATTAAAAGGTATTTAGAGTTAATTAAATATTTGAGCTGTGACTTTTATGCGAGCAGCTTCCCCAAATCAAGTGTAATCGCTCATGATTGTAAACATGGTATCTTGCATTCTTTTAAATTGTCTTTTTCCTTATTAAGTAAAAGGTCTATATGTGTTTAAATATTATTGATCCAGTGGTTATAATACAACATTATAAATTTGTTATATTTTACAATTGTACATGTTACTTTCTAAATTTAAATCTGATGCAATGGGTGCAAAAATAAAATCAATCGGTCAATGAAATCTTTTTTGATAATAAGGGTTTTGATTTTTAATTAATAAGTTTTATTCTATTTTTATAATCATTTTGCTTGTTTATGGCCGCTTTTTATAAAAAAAACTATATATTGAGTGTTCCAAGAAGATATTTGCAATCAATCCCAAAATTCGATCAGATGCAAATTTACAGGTGATGATAAACATTAAGTTTATCTAGAACATAACAATTTGGATTTTTTTATGGATCAGTTGCAAGTTTGCAATGAAAAGTATGACTCTCATGATTTTGGAGTCTGAAATTAATTTGCATTCGATTGCTTCGATTGCAAGTTTCTTGCAATGCCCCATATTTTGCTCAAAATGAATTCACTGTTGGTTGTCTTGGTCCCCCAACCTCTATCAAATTCCCATCCGCAAACCCTGATTTGGTCTGTCTGCAACGTCAAAAGCCCCCTCTCAACCCATTTGTACGCTATTATAGCTGCTTATGAATTATTTCTCTCTTTTTTTTACAAATGATATTTTCAAAATTATAATTCTATTTTTTAGGCCCTAATTATTTTTTCCCACTTGTAGACAGCGTTTATAAAGAGGAGAGATATTCTATAGGCCGGTCATTACTTGATTGAAATGATTTATCCACATGGTCTTGCTCCCTCACCCCTATCAAAATTCCCTGCCGCCATCGATCAGGGTATAGTACAATGTAACAGAAAAAAAATCTACTGAATGAAATCTCAATTTCTATCATTACAAAAGCAAATTAAAAGGGAAGATGAGGAGTGAGTAAAAAATTATATATTAAGGGGAAAAAACAAGAAAAGAAAAAAGGCAATTAAGAAAAGAAAGATTAACAGAAAAGAAAAAAGACAACGAAAATAAAAAAGAAAATAGGAGAATACAGGAAAAAAAGTGAAGGGATCGAAAACTTTTTTCATAGATTCCAAGATCCAAGGAAAACAGTGACACGCCATCATGGTTTCAAACCCAGAACCAATCGAGAGGAAAAAGAAGACACCCCTGATTTGGTTTTAATTCACCCCCCCCCCCCCCCCCCCCCTCCCTTTCGCGTTGGCAAGCAGGGCCGCTTGGCTGCTTGTTAGCTAGCTCTATCGCACGCACGTACGCGCGCGCACGTCTAACCGCCAATTGCAATATTTGAAAAAGAAAACTCCATCTACCGGGACCGCCGTTTTGCTGTTGATAAGTCCGTCGATAATTCATCAAAAACTAAAAGAACACGGGTCAGATTCAGACAGCGACTTCAAAGTCATTTGTAGAAGGCTAAACAGTAAGTTCTATAACAATTTTCTTTGATTTATTTCTCAAATTGTCTCAAAATATTAGATGTCGGTGACTCGGTATACTGCCACGACTACTGCACTGCACTGCCACCGCCATTGCCCCGTTGGCGCTGGCCGCTGCTCTACTGGCCGGGACGTGGCTATGACGATAGGGAGTGCTTATGCTTTGTGTTGGCTGAGTTTAGCTCGGCGAGCATGGAATAGATTAGTAATTCGCTCGTATTGCCTGATGTTTATTGTCAATGTTTTACAAAAACCATCTCTGAATACGTTGAATTCATGAATGAATGATTTGTTAATGCTAATGTCAAGACTGTCAAAGCGTTAATTGTGAAACACTGCACAACGTAATTCACTGAAATTGAAAACTTGCCGACAAATATTGTTTTGGAATTAGGCCTATAATTTGTTGTTGTTGATAGATGTTGGTAAATGAGATAAAATGGAGGTGAAACATGGTAGGGGTCCTAAAGTTTGAAAAATGATAAAGACTACGCAGCCCCTATAAAGTTACACTGTACACACCACTCATCGCACATAGGGTGAAATGTGCACTTTGTGTGTGGAACTGTGACTGGACAGAGTGACAAACGATTCCTATTCAATTTTTCTACAGAGGCTGCAATAATTATGCAGAGAAAAGTGGCGCTAATGCAGTTTTGCACCGGCCGATTCACAACGAACAATTGTCCATAGACTGTGTACAACGGATAGATCGTCTCCGCACAGCGATTCGAAGACCGCTGATTGGTCAATCGCGCAGATCACGTCATGACCACGTGGTCCCAAAAATAATTCCTTCGGACTGCGTGCGGAAGTATCGATAGCGATAACGATATCCGGTCACGTTGTGTACGCCGTAAATAGTTTTGGTTCGTGATCGGATCGCTCCGGTATCGATCGAAAATTATCGAAACTCTGCAATTTCATGCATATTCACGCGACGCTCCGAAACCCGGAAGCCAATTGACTTCAACGAACACGATGGCATATAGACGCTAATTCGTAAGATTTTGACGGAAAAGCAAGAAGTAATCGAAATTTGCTTACCTGTGCAGTATCGGTGAGAAAATAGATCCTCCGAGAATACCTTTCATAATTCATATAAAATACGGGAAAGTGAAATTCTAGGTCGATTTTGGTACGAGGTGATAGAGAATTGCACACTTGTTTTGGTGGAATTCTGTGTGGGGAAATAAAAGGCTTGCACTGCGCATGCTTACTATATTTTCATTCATAAATTGGTTCTCGGCAGGGGCTGGATGACGTCATGTAATAAGCAAAAATGTACACGACCGCTACGTTCACGCTCCGCTATCCGTTGTACACAATTGTTCGTTGTGCGATTACCAGCATACCTCATCACCAAAATTTGTTCCCAAATGTCATGACAGGTCTCTCAGTCACATTTCGATGTTAATACCACCTCTTTTCAAAATATCGGGAACGGCTGTATTTAGTCTTCGATCTCGACGCGTTGATCTAATCCGTAGAAATCACTTCGCGGATTGCTTGGATTCGCTGTAATGTTTATTGGGACTGAAGTTAGCAAACAAATCATGCTAACATGTGGCGAACAAACAGCCAGCATGCCGCATGCGAATCTTTTGGTCGCATAACTTCGGTCCATATCAACATGACGGCAAATCCAAGCGATCCGCAATATTTTTAAAAGTGGTGGGCATATTGTGTATTGACCTCAAAATGTGTGTAGACAAATAAGACAATTTCTGGTGGGGAGTTTTGCTCGAAGTTGGCTGGTGTGAAACTTGTGAAGCATTAATGCGGGAGGTTATTATTAGATCATTTCATGGGGCTAGGCATATCAATTTTTAAAGTAAATTTTATCCTTTTTTAAGTTTGTCCTGTGATCACATTTTATCTGTTTTTATTTATTTACTGATCAAAACTTGCCTAAAACAATGTCTGGAATTCATCCACTGGCATATGATTGTCCATGAACGGATCCATGATTTCTCAAAGGGGGTAGTGGGGCAGATTTTCCCAAGGAAATTTTATATAACAAGCAAACCAAAAAAGAGATCCTCACTCTTGTATGAGACAATATTTTCAATATAAATATTTGCTGTAACTTTCGAAGGGGGGGGGAACACTTGTGTAAGAAAGCCACATTTTTATCTTGCTCTCAAGGTGGGGGCACAGGGGTCCATTGCAGAAAGAGCTACGTTTAAACCCAGGTCAAAAAATCAATCGCAAGTCCCAAATGCGCGCTGTTGATTGGTTGAAAATCAAGTTGCGTATGATATTTAGAGTTGCGATTTATTGCAACTCAAAATATACAACGGACCCCAGGTCAAATGTG
Organism: Lytechinus variegatus; assembly: GCF_018143015.1. Classification (NCBI taxonomy): domain Eukaryota; kingdom Metazoa; phylum Echinodermata; class Echinoidea; order Temnopleuroida; family Toxopneustidae; genus Lytechinus; species Lytechinus variegatus. The sequence goes on along the minus strand of NC_054748.1, from coordinate 28,731,814 downwards.
CCCACTTGGATCCGCTTCTGCGATTGTCAATACCAGGGAAATGGAATTTATGTCATCGATTACCCTCCTTTTGAAAATTGCTGCTCTGGAAATTTGATTTCAGATGACATAGCTATTACTAGTATAAAGCATGCACATTTATAATACAGCCTTGTCTGAACTAAGCTGAACAATATCACATTTTATTATTGTATTCCTGAATTGTGGGCTGGTAATTAGAGATCCATGAAAAATATCTCTAAAATCAAAGTTCTAAGATCATTCTTTTTCTATTACTATATTAGTATTCTATTTTTGTTTGTATCTGCACATACATGCAGATTTTACAACACTTAAATTGATTTTATTTCATTTTCAAAGTTTGGACGACGGATACACTGGATGATAAGGTAGATGGTCCAGCCTTACATGGGAATGACACGACGGGTGTTGAACACAGAAAACGTGCCGTGTACAAGAAACAAATGGAGTTTATGAAAGGTATGTGTGTAAGAATTTTCTTCAGTAGGAAAAATTGCAAAGCTTCATGAGATAAAACAGATTGTATTCCTGCAGTGGCATAGCTGAAAAAAAATCAGTATGTTGGCTGAGGGGTGGACACTTTGTCCTCAGGTATTCATTTGTTGTGGTATTTGTCATCATTGGGGCCTCCCATTAGATAATAGGTTATTTTCTTCCCATCTATGGTTAAACATAAATTTATTTATCATATTTTACAAAATGTTTTGTTGATATTTGTTAATTGGTACCGTTCAATTGAATGGTAGTGTATACTGCAAATTTCTCGATATTTAAAAAAATATAAGAACTTCTAAAGAAAGCTTAAACACACGACAAGCATTGATGTTTTGAACCCTTAGCTAATATACTGTCCTTTGCATTGTTTTCATCCAATATTTCTTATTACAGCTTCAAGGAATTAATCCTGCCGGGTACCCATTCACTTCACCTGGGTCTAGTGCAGCATAGTGTGGATAAATTTCGGGCTGAAGGAAAACACACCATGGCTAGGACTCAAATTCATGACCCTCTGTTTGTAAGGTGAGAGTCAGAACCACTAGACCACGACGTACCCAAGCTGATGTCATATCCCCTCTTGTTCTTTTGTATTTTATTACAAGAAGTCATGCTTATTTACACTTTGTCCTCCGAGGACTATAAAAAATGGAGTGAAAATTTATTTCAAAGACATGTCCACCCTAACAAAAAGTTGATTTGATTAAATAGAGAAAAATGAAACATAAAAATCGGATGAAAAATAAGAAAGGTATGACATTTTTAAGTTTCACTCAATTTCACTTAATAGTTATATGCACATCCTGGTCGGTATGCAAATGAGGGAACTGATGACATCACTCATTCACTTTTCTTTTGTTTTTTTAAATATGAAATATAATTTTCTCCCCATTGACCTATGAAATAAAGTTTTATTTCTCACTGAACATGTGGAGTTACCATTGCTTAACATTATTTGGTTCAGTCCAGTTGGTCCTTATTGTCAAATCTGTAAAAATTGAAATATTGTAGAATTCAAACAATGAAAAACAAAACAAAAAGTGAGGGACATCATCGATTCTCTCATATGCATGTGGGTAAATTGTGCATATAACTATTTTGTGAAATATAAGCGAAATTTTGCATCCGATTTTGATGAAATATTTTGCATGATGCTTGCCTGATTTTTCTCTGTTGATTCAAAACAACCTTTTCTGTGGTGGACTTGACCTTTAATGTGAAGATATGCATTGCTGGAAATAATGATATGATACTTGGGACATATCATACACACATGTATAAAAATATGAAATAATTATGATTTCATTTCATACAATAAGCCTAGCAAATATTCCTGACGATCATGTGTACATTAGGTTAGTTTTTTACCAAAACATTGTTAAAATTTCAAATTCAATAACTTTGTTATTATTAGATGTTAACGAAATTTTCAGCATGATGTTTTTCTGATTCATTCTCTCCCTACCAAAATCTCCCCTTTCTATGCTTTCTTTCTATGGTCCCCTTCATTCTCCTTATAACTATTTTATGTGTAAAATGTAACCGGTCGTCCAACCCATTTGATTGAAGGGCTAGAGGTACTCGAGACTGAAAGTTATGTGATATAATTCAAAGTGTACATCAGACAAACAAAAAGCACTGAAAATTTCATCAAAATTTGTTGAGGATTAACAAAGTTATGACGAATTAAAGTTGTTATTTTTTGGTAAAACTGTTCTCTTCAAGTCCTCATGAATATACAAAATCACAATTTATATATTTTTTGTATTATATGAATTCAAATTTTGTCCAAGCTAGGTTGTAAAAAATTACAATTGACTACTGATTCTGTGTAAGACAATAATCATATTATTTCTCACACATAGTTGAGTTATTCATCTGATTCAGCACAGCAAAAATACAAAAGAAATAAGTGGGTATCTTGTATATATTATTTTCTATATATTTTGCAAAAAGAGGTCTCTATTTTTTCTGTTTTTTAGTGTTCCAAATTGAATAATTTTCTTTCCCTATTTTCATTATATTTTCTTTCTATGTGTGATATATTATTTATTTCTTAATGTATCTTTATTGTATTTATGATAAACTTTTGGCGTGTTTCTACAGTAAATCATTAAAAACAGTTTATCTTTTCCGGACTCGAATATTCTTATCGCTCTTAAACCAACCTGTTTCTACGGACCGAATAATCTGATTAACTTGCATTTCACTTCGCAAATAGGGCAGAAATCGGAAAATTCAACCTATAACATCAACATTGCATTTCGGTATGTCTCGTTAGGAAAATTTTCAAAATTCATGGTAGATCTCACTCATTGTAGCAGGTATACGTGTTTCGCGATCAGCTGGCGAGATTAAACAGGCCAGAATATATGTATACTGTGAGATCGCACTTCTGGGTTCAAGCACTTAAGCCAGACATGCATGCTATTTTGCCCTATGTTTTACAGAAAAGTTAAACGGATTAACATGGCAATAACCACCTCTCAAAGAAAAATGAGAAACCGTATTTTGTGCGATGCAATTTATCAATTAACCGCATCGCGTCTGTTTCTACAGGAAACTTATCCAGGATTCTGGATACTTAGGCGGGTAATACTTTTTAACAATTCTTTGTAGAAACACGCCATTGATATATCTTTTTAGGTGAAAAGAAAAAAAGAGAACAATTAGGGGGTACTATTTTGCCCCCTTTTGGGGATATTTCATTTCTTCTAGGTGTGGTACCCTTTATTCATTTGGCCATGTGAAGGTTATCGCACATTTTGAGTTTAATCTTCGAAATTTGGTGTTCATTAGTTTGTTGTCCAAATTCTGTCTTACATGTAAATTTGTTTATAGGAAAATTAACATAATATCTATGTGGAGTGCAATCATTGATCTCTTGTAGTGTCGCGTAGTCACATGTATTCATAATATGGTGCTTTTATGCCATACCTGTCAATACTCTTTTGTACTTGAACTTATTAGTAAAAAAATGTTTATTAATGTTGTTGAAAGCAATTACACACAACAGATTTAACATCAAGTATCAGGTTTGTATGCAGAACAGTGGTTTTGCCAAGTACGCAATCCATGTAAAAAGCAATAAGAGAGAACAGGTTTATTCTTGGAAATGTTAGTCTTCATTTGTTGTGTTTTTCAAACTCGATCTGTCTTGATACATGTTTATTTTTTTCATAGCAAGATTGACAGAGATATCAACGAATAGCTAAGTCATATATATTAATAACTTATGTGCCAGCTAATCATAAAGTCTATACTTGTGAATACTCTGTGCCATTTATGCTGTACTTAAACTTCTTATAGTAAAAGCAATTTAATGACGTTCTTGAAATAACTGCTTTCATTTTTTTCTTGTGTATACCGGGGTACTTATTCCATTATTAAGCTTTCCATTAGCCCCAGAGATATGCTGTTCACCATTGGTCTACCATTCACTGTACTTTATTGGCTTACTATACATTGCACATCTTTGTTCTACTGTCTACCTTTGGTCTACCATTGAATGTACACTTGTCGTCTATAGTGTATGACCAATGGTGTTATTTGAATGGTTGACTAATAGTATAGTGTATGGTATGACAGTATTGTATGGTAAATGGTAGGTCAATGGTGTACAGTGTATGGTAAGCCAATGGTGTATGGTAAGCCTACGGTGTACGGTGAATATTAGTTCAATGGTGTATGGTAGGCCAATGGTGTACTGTAAATGGTAGGTCAATGGTGTTCGGTGTATGGTAGAATGGTCAATCAATGGTGAACGGTGTGAATGGTAGTTGAATGGTGAGCGCTGAATGGTACACGAATGGTGTACGTTGAATGGTACGCGAATGGTGTACGGTGAATGATACGCGAATGGTGTACAGTGAATGGTACGCGAATGGTGTACGATGAATGGTACGCGGATGGTGAATGGTACATGAATGGTGTATGGTCAATGGTAGGCGAATGGTGTATGGTGTAAGGCAATTGGTAGGCCAATGGTGTCCAGTGAATGGTGGCTGAATGGTAAATGGTAGGCCAGTGAATGGTGGCTGAATGGTGAATGGTGGTCAATGGTAAACCTGTCTATAGTGGCCATATGGTAGATCAATGGTGAATGGTGTTTGATCAATGGTATATGAATGGTAAATGGTGCTCATGAATATGGTAATAGTAACGTCCCAATTATTTAAATTAGTTTGAATGGTATACCATTGAGGCTTGAATGGTATACCATTGGTGTATGTTGGGTGCTGTGCGAATGGTATTCCAATGGTATATCAATGGTGTATGATGAATGGTAGTCAATGGTATATCATTCAATTTTTTTTATAAGGGGAAGGCTTTATCGATCATGAAGTCATTGCCATGAGTGAGATCTCATCAGGGAAGGTGTCTGTATGTAGATACCGTAAACGCAGGAAACACCCAAAAGAAGATGAGGATTACTTCTGTCCCACCTGCAAGAAGGGAAAAGGTGTATTTAAGAGAAACATTGGAAATAATGAGTTAGGCCTTGGTAAGGTTGCTAATGTAGTTGAAGAAGATGAGCTAGGCCTTGGTAAGATTATTCATGTAATGATAAAAATAATAGTTAGTTTTTGTTTAGTTGGTCTTGGTATGATTGTTAACGTAGGCCTAGATGAAAAGAACGTCGTTTTGCCTACTTACAATATTTCTAATGTAAAGAACGTTTCTTTGCCAGCTAAGGATAGCATGGATACCATGGTTAGTACACCAGACGGTAGAATGGCAGTAGGATGTTGGTCAGGTGGCATGAACATCTTCTCTGCTGATGGTCAGCTTCAGCAGACAGTTCTGAAGGATGTTAACATTTTTGGGGTAGAGTTCCTCTCTGATGGTCGATGTGTTGTGATTGATACTTCAAACAACATCAGATTATACACACCGGAGTACACAAAATTGAATGTAATGTTTAAGACTCTAAGTCGAGATGAAGGTGGGTTTTCTGATCTCGCTGTTGATGCTGATGATCTGATCTATGCGAGCTACTGGGAAGCCAGGAAGATCCAGGTATTTTTAACAGCAGGTGGGCAAGCAATCAGGGAGATACCATGCAACGGGTATGTACCATAGCAAATCACTAGTTACCATGGTTCTCTGATCACTAAATCATATGATACTATCAGATTGATAGACAAAGAGGGTGCTGTACAACATGAATTAAAGAAACCGGTGAGCTTCCTTTACGCTGCTGTATCTCAATGGAATACAATCCTGATAGCCAAGGTGAAGCATGGTGAAGGTTTGGTGAGCATTGACGAGTATACATATGAACTAAGACACATCCGAAACCTTGTTGATGATTACAAGATGGACAAGCCTAAGAGACGTTGGTATTACCTCCAGCAGTACCGATCCGGAGAGATCGCTTTCTGCACTCCGGATAGTCTCTATATATTCAAACAAAAATAATGGATGATATTCTGATATCGCAGGACATGGCGGGGGGGGGGGGGGGATGCCCACTGAGTTGCCATTTTCTGCTAAAGTAACCCGCTATGATAAAGAAATTCACGAAACTGATGTTGGATCATTGTTTTTCTCATTTCTCACACATAAAAGCATTTCGCTGCTTACAACTTTTTACTTTCAACTTTTTATTTTCAACTTTGCATGTATCAAGCATCATCTTCATCATGTGTATACTGTGTTTGGAAATTCTCCTACTTGGAAATCAGATATAATGTCATTAGATATTTCATGATAAATAAAAATGATTCTAGATCCATACATGTGTATGATATTTGACCAGTGATGATCATGGTGGTAGTGATGTATTAACCATTCCTACTAAAGAGTATATGCTTACTGTTTATGCGCGTATACTTGTATTCTTATGCATAAATTATAATATATCGTTATTCTATGCTGTTATTCTATCTAGACATGATTATAATGTGTAATTATATACTATAAATATATTATCTCATTTGATAAGGAATTGGGCTGATATACACTCCTCGGTATTTTTCGAAGAAGTTTAATATGAAAATGCAATTATATGGAATAACTCGAATATGAAACACTAAAAAAAATATTGGATTTCGGAAAATGTCCTCCCCCTCAACAAAAATAAATAGATAAATAAAATTGACAGAAAAGCATAATCAATGGATGTCAATTTTTATTTTGAGTTTTCCAATTATCAAACATCATCTGTATCATGTTTATCCTATGTGAGGGAATTTTAGTTCTTGTAATTTAGACATAATGTTATTAGATTATCATGAGAAATCAAATAATTCTCTGTTTATATATTTGACTAGTAATGACTATAGTGGCAGTCAGATTTTTACCATTGCTTTGTTAAAGAGTGTGCATACTATTTATGTATATACTTGTATTTTTATGCATAGATGGCAATATGTCGTAGTTCTAGGTTATGAATGTAGACATGATCATAATGAGTAAATATATATATATACCTGTACATATATCATCTTCATATGATACGGAAAAAGTCGGATATACACTCCTCAATATTTTTCGAAGTACGTAAATTGGTTAAATTGAATTTATATGGAATAACTCGATTGTAAAACACTAAAATTTTTATTTTTATTTCAGACAATGGCACGAAAAAATGTATAATTAAAGTATAGCCAATGGATGCTAATTATGGGGTCCACCCGCCAGTCATAAGGACCACTGGTCATAATACCCGCTAGTTATAAGGACCGCTAGTCATAATAGTCATAAGGGTCGCTATTCATAAGGGGCTTTGTTCATAGAGGTCGCTAGTCATAATCAACGATGGGGGTCGCCATTCATAATCAAACATGAGGGTCGCTAGTCATAATAAAGGAAGAGGGTCGCCAGTCATAAGGAGGAAAAAGGTTCGTTGATCATAAGGGTCGCCATTCATAATACTGGATGAGGGTCGCCAGTCATAATAATAGAAGGGGTTCGCCAGTCATAATAATGGATGAGGGTCGCCAGTCATAATAGTAGAAGGGGTTCGCCAGTCATAATAATGGATGAGGGTCGCCAGTCATAATAGTAGAAGGGGTTCGCCAGTCATAATAATGGATGAGGGTCGCCAGTCATAATAGTAGAAGGGGTTCGCCAGTCATAATAATGGATGAGGGTCGCCAGTCACAATAATGGATGAGGGTCGCCAGTCATAATAGTGGATGAGGGTCGCCAGTCATAATAATGGATGAGGGTCGCCAGTCATAATAGTGGATGAGGGTCGCCAGTCATAATAGTAGAAAGGGTTCGCCAGTCATAATAATGGATGAGGGTCGCTATTCATAACAATGAATGAGGGTTGCTATTCATAATAATGGATGAGGGTCGCTATTCATAATAATGGATAGGGATCGCCAGTCATAATAGTGGATGAGGGTCGCCAGTCATAATAGTAGAAGGGGTTCGCCAGTCATAATAATGGATGAGGGTCGCTATTCATAATAATGGATGAGGGTCGCCAGTCATAATAATGGATGAGGGTCGCTATTCATAATAATGGATGGGGATCGCCAGTCATAACAGTGGATGAGGGTCGCCAGTCATAATAGTAGAAAGGGTTCGCCAGTCATAATAATGGATGAGGGTCGCTATTCATAACAATGAATGAGGGTTGCTATTCATAATAATGGATGAGGGTCGCTATTCATAATAATGGATAGGGATCGCCAGTCATAATAGTGGATGAGGGTCGCCAGTCATAATAGTAGAAGGGGTTCGCCAGTCATAATAATGGATGAGGGTCGCTATTCATAATAATGGATGAGGGTCGCCAGTCATAATAATGGATGAGGGTCGCTATTCATAATAATGGATGGGGATCGCCAGTCATAATAGTGGATGAGGGTCGCCAGTCATAATAGTAGAAGGGGATCGCCAGTCATAATAATGGATGAGGGTCGCCAGTCATAATAGTAGAAGGGGTTCGCCAGTCATAATAATGGATGAGGGTCGCCAGTCATAAAAGTAGAAGGGGTTCGCCAGTCATAATAATGGATGAGGGTCGCCAGTCATAATAGTGGATGAGGGTCGCCAGTCATAATAGTAGAAAGGGTTCGCCAGTCATAATAATGGATGAGGGTCGCTATTCATAATAATGGATGAGGGTCGCCAGTAATAATAATGGATGAGGGTCGCTATTCATAATAATGGATGGGGATCGCCAGTCATAATAATGGATGAGGGTCGCCAGTCATAATAGTAGAAGGGGTTCGCCAGTCATAATAATGGATGAGGGTCGCCAGTCATAATAGTAGAAGGGGTTCGCCAGTCATAATAATGGATGAGGGTCGCCAGTCATAATAGTAGAAGGGGTTCGCCAGTCATAATAATGGATGAGGGTCGCTATTCATAGTAATGGATGAGGGTCGCCAGTCATAATAGTAGAAGGGGTTCGCCAGTCATAATAATGGATGAGGGTCGCCAGTCATAATAGTAGACGGGGTTCGCCAGTCATAATAATGGATGAGGGTCGCTATTCATAATAATGGATGGGGATCGCCAGTCATAATAGTGGATGAGGGTCGCCAGTCATAATAGTAGAAGGGGTTCGCCAGTCATAATAATGGATGAGGGTCGCCAGTCATAATAGTAGAAGGGGTTCGCCAGTCATAATAATGGATGAGGGTCGCCAGTTATAATAGTAGAAGGGGTTCGCCAGTCATAATAATGGATGAGGGTCGCCAGTCATAATAATGGATGAGGGTCGCTATTCATAATAATGGATGAGGGTCGCCAGTCATAATAATGGATGAGGGTCGCTATTCATAATAATGGATGGGGATCGCCAGTCATAATAGTGGATGAGGGTCACCAGTCATAATAGTAGAAGGGGTTCGCCAGTCATAATAATGGATGAGGGTCGCCAGTCATAATAGTAGAAGGGGTTCGCCAGTCATAATAATAGATGAGGGTCGCTATTCATAATAATGGATAAGGGTCGCCAGTCATAATAACGGATGAGGGTCGCTATTCATAATAATGGATGGGGATCGCCAGTCATAATAGTGGATGAGGGTCGCCAGTCATAATAGTAGAAGGGGTTCGCCAGTCATAATAATGGATGAGGGTCGCTATTCATAATAATGGATGAGGGTCGCCAGTCATAATAATGGATGAGGGTCGCTATTCATAATAATGGATGGGGATCGCCAGTCATAATAGTGGATGAGGGTCGCCAGTCATAATAGTAGAAGGGGTTCGCCAGTCATAATAATGGATGAGGGTCGCCAGTCATAATAGTAGAAGGGGTTCGCCAGTCATAATAATGGATGAGGGTCGCCAGTCATAATAGTAGAAGGGGTTCGCCAGTCATAATAATGGATGAGGGTCGCCAGTCATAATAGTAGAAGGGGTTCGCCAGTCATAATAATGGATGAGGGTCGCCAGTCATAATAGTAGAAGGGGTTCGCCAGTCATAATAATGGATGAGGGTCGCCAGTCATAATAGTAGAAGGGGTTCGCCAGTCATAATAATGGATGAGGGTCGCCGGTCATAAAAGTAGAAGGGGTTCGCCAGTCATAATAATGGATGAGGGTCGCCAGTCATAATAGTAGAAGGGGTTCGCCAGTCATAATAATGGATGAGGGTCGCTATTCATAGTAATGGATGAGGGTCGCCAGTCATAATAGTAGAAGGGGTTCGCCAGTCATAATAATGGATGAGGGTCGCCAGTCATAATAGTAGACGGGGTTCGCCAGTCATAATAATGGATGAGGGTCGCTATTCATAATAATGGATGGGGATCGCCAGTCATAATAGTGGATGAGGGTCGCCAGTCATAATAGTAGAAGGGGTTCGCCAGTCATAATAATGGATGAGGGTCGCCAGTCATAATAGTAGAAGGGGTTCGCCAGTCATAATAATGGATGAGGGTCGCCAGTCATAATAGTAGAAGGGGTTCGCCAGTCATAATAATGGATGAGGGTCGCCAGTCATAATAGTAGAAGGGGTTCGCCAGTCATAATAATGGATGAGGGTCGCCAGTCATAATAGTAGAAGGGGTTCGCCAGTCATAATAATGGATGAGGGTCGCCAGTCATAAAAGTAGAAGGGGTTCGCCAGTCATAATAATGGATGAGGGTCGCCAGTCATAATAGTAGAAGGGGTTCGCCAGTCATAATAATGGATGAGGGTCGCTATTCATATGGATGAGGGTCGCCAGTCATAATAGTAGAAGGGGTTCGCCAGTCATAATAATGGATGAGGGTCGCCAGTCATAATAGTAGACGGGGTTCGCCAGTCATAATAATGGATGAGGGTCGCTATTCATAATAATGGATGGGGATCGCCAGTCATAATAGTGGATGAGGGTCGCCAGTCATAATAGTAGAAGGGGTTCGCCAGTCATAATAATGGATGAGGGTCGCCAGTCATAATAGTAGAAGGGGTTCGCCAGTCATAATAATGGATGAGGGTCGCCAGTCATAATAGTAGAAGGGGTTCGCCAGTCATAATAATGGATGAGGGTCGCCAGTCATAATAATGGATGAGGGTCGCTATTCATAATAATGGATGAGGGTCGCCAGTCATAATAATGGATGAGGGTCGCTATTCATAATAATGGATGAGGATCGCCAGTCATAATAGTAGAAGGGGTTCGCCAGTCATAATAGTAGAAGGGGTTCGCCAGTCATAATAATGGATGAGGGTCGCCAGTAATAATAGTAGAAGGGGTTCGCCAGTCATAATAGTGGATGAGGGTCGCCAGTCATAATAGTAGAAGGGGTTCGCCAGTCATAATAATAGATGGGGATCGCCAGTCATAATAGTAGAAGGGGTTCGCCAGTCATAATAATGGATGAGGGTCGCTATTCATAATAATGGATGAGTGTCGCTATTCATAATAATGGATGGGGATCGCCAGTCATAATAGTGGATGAGGGTCGCCAGTCATAATAGTAGAAGGGGTTCGCCAGTCATAATAATGGATGAGGGTCGCCAGTCATAATAGTGGATGAGGGTCGCCAGTCATAATAGTAGAAGGGGTTCGCCAGTCATAATAATGGATGAGGGTCGCCAGTCATAATAGTAGAAGGGGTTCGCCAGTCATAATAATGGATGAGGGTCGCTATTCATAGTAATGGATGAGGGTCGCCAGTCATAATAGTAGAAGGGGTTCGCCAGTCATAATAATGGATGAGGGTCGCCAGTCATAATAGTAGAAAGGGTTCGCCAGTCATAATAATGGATGAGGGTCGCCAGTCATAATAGTGGATGAGGACAATGGTTTGATAACTTTCACAGTGGCGTACCGTGGGTCACGGCATGGGGGGGGGGCGCCAGCAAAATATTTGAATCACTGAGTGATTGCCAGTTATCATGGTTATACTGACCACAATTAGACCACAAACAGCGAGATTTTAAGAAATATATTTTAGGAATCCACTTAGAGTATGCATATCTCACCATAGTCATCTTATGCAAGTGCTAAGCGCTTGCTGATTTATTAGAATTACATCTGAACACATGAAACACTTTTTGCAGTCATTGCAATTTTGATTATCAAACGCATCTGACAAATATTGCGAGCGCGAAGCGCGAGCTGAAAATTTAAATAATATAGACCTATAGTGGGGCATTCTAAGGTTTCTTTGTAGGAATTAACTAGGACCATATACGTATTTCATTAACCAAATCATGCGAGCGAGAGCTGATTTTTTTTGTTATTCAGATTAGGAGAAGGGATATTTTAAAGACAGATTTTAGAAATTCATGAAGAGCTGTCATATCTCACCAATCCACTAAAGCGAACGTAATAATGGAAGGAAATGTTTCATAGATACGAAGACCTTAACATGGGGCAATCACTTTTTGAGTCATGAAAAAGAAGCTATGTCACTAAATAAAACAGTGATAACTCAAGTGCTAGGAAACATATTTGGTTTATATTGACTTGAAAACGGGATGTTTTAGTACAACAGGATTATATATCTCGTGAAACAGACAATGCGAGCACCAGGAACAATGAAGACGTAGGCCCTGGGCAAATTATGTTTCATAAAGGTATGATTACAATGTTTCTTATGTAATGTAACAATTATCATATAATATAACATTATAATGAATAATATTTTCCTCTTCACCGCTACGTTTCTCTTCCATTCTCCCTCTTTTCTCATTTTCCCCGTTTGTTTTTTTGTTCAGCTGATTGGAGGGGGGGGGGGCCTGCCACCCATGCCCCCCTTAGTTACGCCACTGTGTGTCCATACGGCAACCCCCTCCAATATTATCTTTTTTTTATCCCATCATGATGATGGTTTAATGGATTTATTATATGTTTCAATTTTTTTGACATTCCATCTTAATCCCTTCCCAAAGACCCAACATTGATGAATTTGAAGAAACCGGGGTTTCTCTTCAATGACTAGTGTTTCGTTTGGAAATGGTGAACTGGCTCTTTATTTGCATTTTATGATTAAATAATATTGTTTTATTTGTTTAGCGGTATTTTAGGAAGAATTTTCACCAATAGAACAATTATCTCTTGTGATACTTTTTTCATTTCTTTCGTAGAAAGTGTGTGTATGTGTGTGTGTGTGGGGGGTGTTTGTTCGGGCCATCTCCCCCTCCTTGAAGGGGGGGGGGGTATATCCCCATCCCCCGGGATTTACGCCAGTGCTGCTGCATGTTTGTAATATTTTTGCTGATTATGTAATTGTGTACATTTCCGATTCTCTATCTGGATGAGCGTGGGTCTAGTATTCTTCTGTATTCTATTCTTCAATAATCAAGCAGTCTTATTTATATCATTAGTTTTGGGGTGTAACAATTCAAGGTGGGGGATGTTAACTTGTTCTGATTGGTCTATAGGTAACTGTCTATCAAACTTTCTCTGGTATAAGGGGTGTGGTGATGCTCTGTGCAAGTGACTCGGGCTGGAAGTGTGAGTCCTACTTCTTCCTTGAAGTTAGCTGACATCACTGGAGGTTGGTCATTAATGGTCAAGGTTTAGGATTTAAATGGCATTGGGGTTTTTGGATTCTTAGATGACATTGGGGGAGTTTGTAAACAAGTGAATGTGAATGACTGAAAGGATAACAGGAACTTAAATACATACTACATAAAATACTACATAACAATTCAATGCGATTTACAGGTATGTTTACATGAAATTGATAAGTGGTATATAAACAATTGTTTAAAGATCAATGTTACTAGAATAAGTATTATGCTTATTTCAACTCGTTATTCAAAAAACAAAGGAAAATTTTATATAAAGCTTAATGGCAACTCAAACAAGTTAATTCTGTAAGATATTTAGGTGTTGAAGTTAATAATAATCTCATATGAAATGTTCATGTCAAACATCTATGTAGATCAATAAGTTAAATGCTTTACGACATTTAAGTAAAACTCTTAAACCAGACTTACATAATACTTTATTGAAAAAAATAATCAGTCATGTATAGATCATGCTCGTTCCGTTTGGGGTAATTGTTCATTGAAAAACAGGGAACTTAATAGACTGCAAAGGCGAGCGGCACGTATTGTAATGAAAGAATATGATTTCCTATTAGTTGTACAGATTTAACAGAAATTATGACAATCTTTTGATACAAGGAGGGATTTTTTAATGTATTTTAGCTTCTACCAATGTATATATGGACTTGCCCCTATTAGACTCTGTAATGATATTGAACTATTTACTGATAGACATGGATACACGTAATGCTGATTCACTGAATGCTGTATTACCTATAAGCCAAATATTGAAAGTTTCAAGCAATCCTTTAAATTTAGTGCAATAAAGACATGGAACTCCTTGTCAAATGAACTCCAGAATATTTCTAACCTCCTACATTTCAAGAGGTCGTACAAAAACAAGTATTTTTAAATTAACAGTAGACTGACCTTTTATCCATATTTTATTGTATACTTAACTGTCTAGTTAATTCTGTATTATGCTGTTGTACTCCTTTCTTTCCCCTCTCTCTCTCTCTTTCTCTCTCTCTCTCTACTTCTGCCATATACTAAACCACACTATTTCTCTTCCTGCTCTCTCTATTTTTTGCAACTTTTATTTTAAATTAAGCATATTCAGTATTTTAACTTAATTAAGTTTGTATGCATTTTTATTGTTATTTCATATTCTTGATATAACAGGACCGTGTTGAAAAACAGTGTTTTATTTGAACATTTTATCCTGTATAAAGATGTTTTAATAAATGATTAAATAAATAAATCTATAAGAAATTTTTAACGTTAAGTCAACATTTTTCTTGCGACTTGACCTTCAATATCTTGAAATGTAATATTACTTTTCCTTGATATTCTGACTGGCCCAGGAAACCGGGACCATGAGAGGCTCAATCCCTCCCCTTGCCGTCCTTTTCAATAAACCAGTACAATGTTAACCCCCCCCCCCACAAACACACACGAACATTTCGAACTTACCTAACCCGAGTCCCCGCCCCTTCCCAATTCGAAACCATACCGCAGTCAATTTCAAAACAGCAAGTCGCCAAAGGAGAATGCATAATCATTATGGCTGGATAGGCCTATCTCATCTTATCCCAAATAATTTGATATCATAATTAATTGAGATATATATATGTTAACGTTTGGATTTGAATAATCTGCAGGGAGTCTTTTCCTTGCAGTGATACATTTTGAGATTGCGCCAAAGTTATTAAGAAATGTTTCCAATAAATAAATCCTATTATATCTGGCGACCCTCATCCATTATTATGACTTGCGACCCTCATCTATTATTATGACTGGCGAACCCTTTCTACTATTATGAATAGCGACCCTTATCTACCATTATGACTGGCGAACCCCTTCTACTATTATGACTGGCGACCCTCATCCATTATTATGACTGGCGAACCCTTTGTTCTATTATGAATAGCGACCTTCATCCACTATTATGACTGGCGAACCCCTTCTACCATTATGACTGGCGACCCTCATCCATTATTATGACTGGCGAACCCCTTCTACTATTATGACTGGCGACCCTCATCCAGTATTATGACTGGCGAACCCCATCTACTATTATGACTGGCGACCCTCATCCATTATTATGACTGGCGAACCCCTTCTACTATTATGACTGGCGACCCTCATCTATCATTATGACTGGCGAACCCTTTCTACTATTATGAATAGGGACCCTCATCTACCATTATGACTGGCGAACCCCTTCTACTATTATGACTGGCGACCCTCATCTATCATTATGACTGGCGAACCCTTTCTACTATTATGAATAGCGACCCTTATCTACCATTATGACTGGCGAACCCCTTCTACTATTATGAATAGCGACCCTCATCCACTATTATGACTGGCGACCCTCATCTATCATTATGACTGGCGAACCCTTTCTACTATTATGAATAGCGACCCTCATCTACCATTATGACTGGCGAACCCCTTCTGCTATTATGACTGGCGACCCTCATCTATCATTATGACTGGCGAACCCTTTCTACTATTATGAATAGCGACCCTTATCTACCATTATGACTGGTGAACCCCTTCTACTATTATGACTGGCGACCCTCATCTATTATTATGACTAGCGACCCTCATCCATTATTATGACTGGCGAACCCCTTCTACTATTATGAATAGCGACCCTCATCCACTATTATGACTGGCGACCCTCATCTATCATTATGACTGGCGAACCCTTTCTACTATTATGAATAGCGACCCTCATCCACTATTATGACTGGCGAACCTCATCTATTATTATGACTAGCGACCCTCATCCATTATTATGACTGGCGAACCCCTTCTACTATTATGAATAGCGACCCTCATCCACTATTATGACTGGCGACCCTCATCTATCATTATGACTGGCGAACCCTTTCTATTATTATGAATAGCGACCCTCATCTACCATTATGACTGGCGAACCCCTTCTGCTATTATGACTGGCGACCCTCATCTATCATGACTGGCGAACCCTTTCTACTATTATGAATAGCGACCCTTATCTACCATTATGACTGGCGAACCCCTTCCACTATTATGACTGGCGACCCTCATCCATTATTATGACTGGCGAACCCTTTGTTCTATTATGAATAGCGACCTTCATCCACTATTATGACTGGCGAACCCCTTCTACCATTATGACTGGCGACCCTCATCCATTGTTATGACTGGCGACCCTCATCCATTATTATGACTGACGACCCTCATCCATTATTATGACTGGCGAACCCCTTCTACTATTATGACTGGCGACCCTCATCCATTATTATGACTGGCGAACCCTTTGTTCTATTATGAATAGCGACCTTCATCCACTATTATGACTGGCGAACCCCTTCTACCATTATGACTGGCGACCCTCATCCATTGTTATGACTGGCGACCCTCATCCATTATTATGACTGACGACCCTCATCCATTATTATGACTGGCGAACCCCTTCTACTATTATGACTGGCGACCCTCTTCCACTATTATGACTGGCGACCCTCATCCATTATTATGAATAGCGACCCTCACCCATTATTATGACTGGCGAACCCCTTCTACTATTATGACTGGCGACCCTCATCCAGTATTATGACTGGCGAACCCCTTCTACCATTATGACTGGCGACCCTCATCCCCTATTATGACTGGCGACCCTTATGATCAATGTAGCCTCTTCCTTTTTATGACTAGCGACCCTCATCTAGTATTATGAATTCCGACCCTCATTGTTGATTATGACTGGCGATCCTTATGATCAATTACCCTTATGGTCCATTATGAATAGCAACCCTTATCTTGCATTATGAAAATCGGACCTTATGACCCATGGTCCTTATGACCTTATGACTAGCGACCCCTTTTGCCTATTATGACTAGCGAGCTTTTGGGTATAGGATTTTACACGTTATGACTAGCGGTCCTTATGACCAGTTAGTATTATGACTTATGGTCCTTATGACTGACGGGCTTATCCCTTGCTCCCCTAATTATGGTCATAATATATTCCCTAGTTTTATTTTTGTTTTGAAAAGGATTTCTGAGCAAACGGCATTATATTTTTAACAAAATACATTGGCATCTGCACAATAATATATAACTCAATTAATTTGTTTTTAAACTTATGCCATACTAGTGTACAATTCAAATAACTTCATCGGATTTTGCTTTTAAAAGAGGATTCAATTCGATAGAAGATTACTTCAGATGTGACTTGCTCTTAATGTGATAAAAAATATTTGTTGTATTATCTACAGGTAAACTTATTTTTGCATAAATTCTCTTTCATTAAGAATCAAGCAGTATAACATGAATATCCAGATTGAATAAAAAAAATTTCATCAATTGGAATTCCCATTTAGCAGGAAGATATGATCATTATGAATACAATCTTTTATCTTCACACAAATATGATAAAGACTAATGATGTACAAATCTCCTGAATATCACTTTGATCTTCACACAAATATGATCAAGAATAATAATATACAGATGTATAAATAATAACATTTGACAATTCAATAACCCAGTTCACACTATTCATGCTATTGCTCTACAATACGATGTCGAGTTAACACGTAGAATCAGTCCATTAAAAGCTAAATCCATTATGCCATCAGACTATAAAAATCATATACAAATTTCAACAATGTTAGGTTTTTTTTAATCTTTGTACAAATATGATAAAGAATAATGAAATACAAATCTCCTGAATGTGATTTTGATCTTCACACAAATATGATCAAGAATAGTGATGTACAAATGTATAAAAAAATACTATTTAATTATTTAAGAAATCAGTTCACACACTAGCTCTTCAATACGGATGTCAAGTTTACACGTAGAATCAGTTCATTAAAAGATAAATCAATTATATCTCTTTAAAGAAATTTGAACGCCAATTTGATCAATCCAAACCTTTTTGTATGATATTTTTGACTATGTCATTTTTGTAAGTAGAAATTTATTTTACGTTTTATAGCTTATATCAAGATGCACGAAACCAAACATTATATTGCACACGTTTTAGTGGAAATTGAATAAAGGAAATAAAATTTCAAAATCTGGAAAAGAGTAACAATATCAAAGTAACAGAATATCATAAATCAAAAGTTTCTGTATGGTAAATACTGACGATTTATATATGATGCCTTTTGCTATTATTACTATGTTACTGATTTTTTACTGATATTTTTAATGAAATGAATACGTCTGATGAGAAAGAGATAAATTCGTCTTATCTAGCCTACAATATTAATCCATGTAGTGTTTTGAAAAAAAAAATCATCGGTATGACAGTATAATATTGACTTGCAAATTGCCTATACCTCGATGTTCGTTAATCCGAAAACGTAAAAGGGTTTGTTAATCCGAACATTAATGGCGCTATTTCGAAGGTTCGTTATTCCGAAGGTTCCATAGTCCGAAAACGAAATAAGGTTCGATGTTCCGAAGGTTCGTTAATCCGAAAACGAAATAAGGTTCGTTTTTCCGAAGGTTCGTTAATTCGAAAACGAAACAAGGTACGTTGTTCCGAAGGTTCGTTAGTCCGGAAACGAAATAAGGTTCGTTAATCATTTCGTTTTCGGACTAACGAACCCTCGGAATTACGAACCTCATTTCGTTTTCGGACTAACGAGCCTTGGGAATTACGAAGCTTCGGAAATACGAACCTTCGGAATAACGAAAATTCGGAATATCCGAACCTTCGGAAGAACGAAGCTTCGGAATTACGAATGTATGCGCCCCCACACACCCTCACATGTACGCGTACATCCACACTCACACACTATCTCACTCACCCTACCCTCCCGCACCCACACACATAAATATACATGGGTATATTATATATTTTTCCTTTTCTTGTTTGCAGCACGTAGTATTGAGGTGAAAATACTAAAGAAAGAGGGGGTGGGAATATCAGGATAAGCATGCTAAGCAGAATAAAGAAAAGGGGAAAGGAAAATAAAGAAAGAAGAGAAAGAAGAAGTAAAAGAAGAAGGTGAAGAGGAAAAAGAAAGTGAAAAAGAGAAAAAAGAAACAACGATAAATGATTCATAATAATAAGTAATTGATAGAGAAAGGTGTGACAATAAAAAAAAAGAAAACAGAAAAGAGGCATGTAGGTGGGGATTAACAGAAACAAGAAAAAGAACAAAGACAAGAGAAAAGGTAAACAAGAGGAAAAGAGAAAGAACGAATCTGAACGAAAGTCATTAAAAAAAAACCCTCACCTGAATATGGCTAATTTATTACAATGGTCATTGTTGTCTCATTGTCAAACGTTAATGATAATCGGTACTTTCTTTTGTCATGTTTGTTGCTACATTGAAAATTCAGGGCCTGTGAGTAGGACCGCATACATTCGTAATTCCGAAGCTTCGTAATTCCGAAGGTTCAGTTATTCCGAAGGTTCGTATTTCCGAAGGTTCGTCAATCCGAAAACGAAATAAGGTCCGTAATTCCGAAGGTTCGTTAATCCGAAAACGAAATAAGGTTCGTAATTCCGAAGGTTCGTTAATTCGAAAACAAAATAAGGTTCGTAATTCCGAAGGTTCGTTAATCCGAAAACGAAAGAAGGTTCGTAATTCCGAAGGTTCGTTAATCCGAAAACGAAATAAGGTTCGTTAATCCGAAAACGAAATAAGGTTCGTTAATCCGAAAACGAAATAAGGTTTGTTAATCCGAAAATTAAATAAGGTTCGTATTTCCGAAAATGAAAATAATTCATTTTGGTAACAAAAACGATGTTGTCATTACAAGATTACACGATATTATGCAATGATAGTAATAACGATCGATGATACATGCGTGTGTTGGGGCCAAAGCATGTATTTCATTAAGAAAGGTGCCCTGATCAAGCATAGGCTAATTTCGATTTTATCTGAGCAATTGCTGCCTATAAGCAAATGGTTTAATTAAAGATGCAGGGGATCAAGTGTGTTGGAAGCGTGCGAGCAACCTCTAGATAATAGGATTTGTATTGGAGGGGATGTCATTTTTAATAACAGCTTCTGCTGGTAATAAAAATAATACTAATAATGATCCTTGTGATATGTTGAAAGTGCGAATCGCAAGCTGAAACTAGTAGACATTTCATGTAACAAGACGTGAAGTGAGCATTCGGAGCATTTTTTGTAATCGTGAGAAAGATGTGTATCTTTCTAAAGAATTAATGCGAGGGCGAGCTGTAATTTGTTTATATACTGACTTGGAGCCCGTTGCATGAAACTTTTTACCTGAGAAAACTCAGGTTGTTTTTACAGGAGTTTTTGCCCTGTGCTAAAGTCAATGGCGGAAATCAGACTAACCTTAGTTTTCAGTTTTTACCAGAGTTTTCTCAGGTAAAAAGTTTTATGCAACAGGCTTCAGAAAGTAATCTTTTAAGGACTGCATTTAGTGACTCATGAATAGAATGTATATCTCACGAAATAAATAATGAGAGCGCGAACCGCAAGCTTAAAATTTGTGATATTCCAACCTGAAAACTGGACATTTCATACTTCTTTTTTGTAACCAGGAATAGAATGAGTTGCTCAATAAAAAATATTTGATGCGGGCGAGAAACGTGAGCCAAATTTTTCCGATTTCCAACCTGAAAACTGGACATTCTACGTGTTCTAAGCATTCTTGTAAAAAAAATAATAATAGCTGGGAGAATAGTTTTCAGAACTGAAGTGGCTTCCCTGGGTAAATGATATCTATATCAATATTATCATTCTAGGCCCACATGAAATTTCCAAAAGTTTGAGCACGTGATTCGCTCGCAACATCTCACAAGGATGCCATTTTAACAGTAATTGACCAAAAAGGTGAATTGACATCTTCAGATATGATTTCCCCCCAAACCGCTTGCTCTCTACGCTCGCAGAAATGAAACGTAAATATATAACTTTAGTGATCACTTAAAAAATTGTGCTCAACCACCTCTTTACACAGATGATAATCTAATGGTGAAAATATCCGTTTGCACCAAATTGCCCCTATTGGCCCCTTTTTTTTGCTTTGCCCCCCCCCCAAAAAAAAAAACGTTCCGCCGCCATTGGTTAAAACACGCATCGTCTTCATGGCTAACTGCAAAAAGTTCTTAAAATGTCCCCTTTAGATCAGGTCAGAGCTTATATATTTAAAAATTCTGTTCGCGCTTCTTGCTAGCAGTTATTATCTAAATTTAGTTGCATAGGCATCTCGCTTTAAAGATCACAAACATATTGCCCATCATATTAACAAAAATATATAGCTCGCGCTCGCATTATTTAAAAAGGGTTTATCATGTTATTACATATTTACTTTATTTTATAAGGATAAAGCTAATTATTGACTGTTAGGACTACCCTTTCAAAGAAACAAAAAAAATCAACTTTAAACTGCCGATCAAGGAAAATATGGCTAAAACAAATTGCCCCCCCCCTCTATTTGACGAAAGTTGGATCCGCCGGGAGGGAGGCAGGGGGCATCAGAAAGGAAATAAAAAACAGGGAATTAATATTTTCCAAAATGGGAAAGTTCCTTTTTCAAAAATAAATATGCCGTTATTCATGTTTTTTTCGAAATAAAATACTCTTTTTAAAGTATACAAGTTAAGTTAAGTTTTCAGGCTGGAATATTGAAAAATTTCAGCTGGCGCTTTGCACTCTCATTCGATTGGTGAAATATGCATCCTAAAGAGGTCACTAAATGCTTTTTTAACCGATTCTTTTTCTGGTCAGTATGTTTAAGCTTGCGTTTTGCGCTCGTGTTAATTCTTTAGTTAGATGCACATCTTTTTAATGACAGCAGAAATCTGCTCGGATTTTAAAAAACTAATTTTCATTTTTTATTTAAATAACCTAAAGTTTTAGCTTGTGATTCACGCTCGCAACACCTCGCAATAATGCCATTTTAAGAATAATTGACCACAAAAAACGTTATACAACTTCACCTCTGAATTTGTTTTACCAAGCCGCTCGCTCATTATATTCTCCCGAAAATAAAGCCTAAATATACATTTTGCCATAATAAGAAGTCACTTCAAAAAAGTTTTTCTCTACTTAATCACTATCAAACACACAATGACTTCAAGCAGATGATAATCTTAAGGTGAAAATATCACCAAAGTGCCCATTTTGACGTATGAGTTTCATTTTTTGGCTTTACCCCCAACGAAAATTCGTTCGACCGCCCTTGCCTTCCCATCCTCATATGATAATTGAACGGCAACAGTGTCCCCCGCCCCCCTCCCCTTGCCTCTGCCTCTGCTTTCCAGGTTTTCATTTTTCGGATTAACGAACCTTATTTTGTTTTCGGATTAACGAACCTTTTTTTGTTTTCGGATTAACGAACCTTATTTCGTTTTCGGATTAACGAACCTTCGGAAAGACGAACCTTATTTCGTTTTCGGATCAACGAACCTTCGGAATAACGAACCTTTTTCCGTTTTCGGATTAACGAACCTTCGGAACAACGAACCTTATTTCGTTTTCGGATTATCGAACCTTTGGAATAACGAATCGTCGGAATTACGCCACAAATGTTCGGATTAACGAACCCTTTTTCGTTTTCGGATTAACGAACATCGAGGTATAGGCAATTTACGTGTTTCGGAATTACGAACCTTCGGAATAAAGAACCTTCGGAATTACGAACCTTCGGAATAAAGAACCTTCGGAATTACGAAGTGTAACCGAGTAGGACACATCCTGAATTTAGATTTAGATTAACACGAGAGGAACGAAATATTAGGGAAAAAAAATAACCATCTATTATCCAAAGTCCAACCATTACAATCTTATACACTTTTTCACTTTCTTTCTTTATTATTAGTCATTGTTATCTATATTATCTAATGTCGAACAAGTATAATTACAATTATTATTGTTAATATTATCATTATCATTTCCTTTGTATTTTAATTCTTCTCATTTGTATTACTTTCATTATGATCATTAAGTTTTCTATTCATCATTATCATTTTTATACTTTAAAAAATGTTTACACAATATTGGGTTAATGGGGAACATGCATGTTGTTGGGTAAAAAGATACCCAATATTTAGTAAATTTTACGCAATGTTGTGTTGAAATAGCCCAATATAGGGTCAAAACATACCTAGCAAACATGCATGTTCCCTTTTTACTGAATATTGGGTTAAATTTTACTCAGTGTTTTTAGAGTATTGTTATTCCTTATTAATTTATTTATCTATTTATCTATATATTTCATTCTTTTGATTTATTCTCATTATTCGGGGGGGGGTATATGTTTTCTTTGAAGGTTTCGAAGGGGATCATTTTACCAATCGGTGCCTTAATTGGGATTCCCAGGTTCCTCGGAGAGGACCTTAAACCTTGGGTCCTCTGGTGGCTTATTTACAATCAGCCATGCTCTTTAGCAGTCAGGTATGGAAGCTTAAAAGTGCCACCGAGATGTTGAGATCTTGTCATCTCATCATCTCTTCCACAAGATGTCAACATGATGAGATCCAGGATCTTGTCATCTCATCATCTCTTCTAAAAGATGTCAACATGATGAGATCCGGGATCTTGTCATCTCATCATCTCTTCTAAAAGATGTCGACATGATGAGATCCAGGATCTCGTCATCTTATCTTTTGATATCAAGATGTCGACTTCCCGAGATAATTATCTCAACATCTCGGTGGCACTTTTAAGCTTCCACAGTCAGGTAAAAAAAATACCACCAAAATCATCGTTACGCTGGATTCTAGTATCCACGTAAAAGGTCGTTGGGAATTCCCAATCACTAAAAATAGTCTGATATTGAACTCGAACTCGTAAGCAACTGTAAATATACTCGCCATTCAGTACACGTACGCTAAATACTATGACGTGACGAAGCCAACTATATCAATAGAGCTAGACTACACCCCGTATGCCTTGCTGTGATCAAACTGATCGATTAAAACGGAATGTGAGGAGATAGAGGTAAGGTATTTCAACTGCACATACATTTTCAATATACATATATTCTATATCTGTTTGACACATATACGTGTCATTATGGACCTGATTGACATGTTTGATACCGGGTTTGATGAACGTGTTGGATTTGAAATCACACTGATTGATTGACCTGTCTATAGGATTATAGTATTACTGGTCTACTTAATATCGAAGGCAAGAATTACTGGTGAGAAAATCATATCACTCTGTATGATCAGACCTCACATATAAAAAAAGAATCCCATCCGACACTGGATTGTCATCTGATGGTTATCGGATAGCATTTAGACGTTTGTCTGGTAGCTATCAGCAATCATCAGCTACTGGATGTCTTATTTATAGCTTCTTTCCCAGTTATCAGCAGGACATCGGCTAGCCGATGGCCAGTTGATAACTATGAGAAACACATAATTCATTGTAGTCCCACGCCTTGAGTTGTGTGTAACTGTAGTTAAAAATTGGTTTTAGTTGGTTCCAGTTAAAACCAATTGGGCAACTAGAACCATCAATTGGTCTCAGTTGGTTCCAGTTGAAACCAAATAGGCAACTGTATCTTAGTTGGTTCCAGTTGTTCCAATTTCCCTATTAAAACCAGTTGAGTCCAATTGGAGGGAACTGGTTTTAATTGGTTCCAGTTCAAACCAATTGCAACTGGTTTCAATTGGTTCCAGTCGGAATTAACTTAATTAGTTATTAATTAGTATTTGTACTAACTATGCCAACGAAGAAGCATTGTTTTTATGTCTATTAATACCAATAATATAAAGGGCATTGATAAAATTTAGACTTTCATACATATATATTCATATGGAGGATCTTCGAATATATGTATTTGTATTTGATGTAATTTGGTAACAGTTAGTGGTGTGCTAATTATCTTTTAATCTGTTAAAATTCTCATCTATAACGTTCATGAACATGGTTTTCACTGCTAACTATTTTAAACATTTATCTTTAAAAAGTGAGGCACTTTAGAATAAATTTTAATGAATAGATACATTGTAAATGATGCATGAATCACATAAAACATTAATCTGTACACATTGGCAGATAATATGCAAATCAACTGGTTTCAATTTGATCCAGTTGGGTAACTGGAAAAATTTCCAATTTGAAACCAATTGGAAGTCATTTCCGGTTACCCAACAGGATCCAGGTAGGATTTCTAGTTACCCAACTGGTTCCAATTAGAAGTCATTTCCAGTTACTCAACATTCCAGTTAGAAGTCATTTCCAGTTGGAAGTCATTTCAAGTTATTGCAACTGGTTCCAGTTACCCATTACAACTAGTTCCAGTTACCCGCTACCGGAACTGGTGATTTCCAGTTGAAAGACATTTCCACTTACCCAACTGGTTCCAGTTAGGATTTCCAGTTACCCAACTGGTTCCAATTGGTTTCATTTGGAAAATATTACAGATATTGGCAATTCCAGCGTTATACAGACATTACATTTTGCGTTCAGTTTGGGGGCTGACTGTATCATCATGGAGCTCTGTGGTATCATTATCGTTCTTTGAACGTTACATTATATAAATCGTTCAGGGCTGATAACTATAATAGAATGAGAGAGAGACTCATGCATTTTCGCCCTTTCTCAACCCAATATGTTGTTTGAATTTGCATGCATTCCAAAGTGACATCACGCCTTGTATCATATAGGCCTATGGGAGTCTCATGCAATTCCATGCACTGGGATTGGCAGCTCTGATTAGTGATGTTGAATTAGGTTTCTTTTTATCTTTTGGTAGTCATATAACGTTAACCCTTACATGTTTGTACACCCGGCCATTGTGCCAGTGGATGGCTTGCCAATGGTATTTAATGATTTACATGAAGAAATTGCCATCCGATGCCATCGGATGGCATCTTCCGATAGCCATCAGAGGCCGATTGCACGAAAGGGTCTTTCCAAGGACCGTCTTTCGTGTCGCCCATCTTTTATGATACGCTATGGGCGGGGTGTTTCTGAAATTTATGATAAAGAATAAGATTCGTTAGTTTGCTTTTAAATCAAATTTTATACAATTTCATGATATATCACATCATTTTATAAACAAATATTTTGTTTAATTTAACGGACGAATGAATATGTTTGCAGATGATTTATTTGAAATGCGTTTCACATGGCGCATCATAAAAGATGGGCGACACGAAAGATGGTCCTTGCAAGGACCCTTTTGTGCAATCGGCCCCTGCAGTACGCACTAAGCCATCTGGAAATGTACCCATCAGCAGACGATCAGCTACCCGATGGTACTTTGTCATCAGATATTGGATGGCCTCATCCAATGGCCAGCGGATAGCCATCTGCAGTGAACATCTTTTTTTTTGCTCATGGGACAGGATCAAAACCGTTAAATTATATATTGACGCCGTTTTAGGGATACCAATTTCTTTTTTACCCGGAAGTGGATTGAAAACAAAAATGTTTGATCATTATTTTGAAAAAGCCTGGGAACATTATTTGGTAGCACGTACTTTTTTTTGAAGCAGTAATATTCCTATTTCTCTCCCCACTTGCTAAATCTCATCTTTCCAATTCTTTCACTCTCACACTTTCTTTCCATCTCTTTGGCTCCTTTTCAGTGCTTCTGTGATTGATATTTTGAGTTGCATAAGGTCACAACTTTTTTGCAACAGGCCAATAGGGAGATGAATTGAATCTGCGAAAATCTTTTCTACTTTTAATTTGTCCCCAGGTGATCCTTGTATTTTTATATTACTCAGTGATGTAAATCAAGTCTATGGTCCATATGTGTACATTATTCTTCATAGTGTTTTGTAATAATTATTTTTCAGTCTTCTACAAACCCAACCATGGCTGAAGCAATAAAGACTGTCACCTCCCAGAGTACAGAGTGTCCAGTGTGTCTTTCTACATTCACCGATCCCAGGATCCTTTCTTGTTCTCACACTTTCTGCAAGACTTGCCTGGACAACCTTTTAGAGTGTCACGGTAACTGCCAGATCCGATGCCCTGTCTGCAGAGCTGTAACGCAGGTCCCAAACCAAGATTTCGGCAAACTACATGTAAATCTTGCTTTGAAGAATCTAATAGAGGATATGAAGGGTCATCATCAGATTTGCACGAATTGTAAATCTGATAACAAGCCCCATGCTGTTGTCTACTGCCAAGACTGTGGCAGGTATCTCTGCACCTCTTGTCTTAATAAGCACTCTCAGTGGGAAGGCTTTATCGATCATGAAGTCATTGTTATGAGTGAGATTTCGTCAGGAAAGGTGTCTGTACGTAGATACCACAAATGCAGGAAACACCCCCAAAAAGATGAGGATTACTTCTGTTCCACATGCAGGAGATTCACATGCTTCAGATGCAGTGAGATGGAACACAAAGACAAGAGACACCATGTCGTCGATGGAGCTGCTTATAAGGACAAACACATGCAGAGTATCGAAGACCTGAAATCAAAGGTGGACAAGAAACAATCATGCTTTCAGAAGTACATTGATTTTATAGATGTACAGAGGAAGAATGTTAACAATGCCAAGAAACAGTGTACAAGGGACATCAACAAAGCATACGATGAAGCAGTCCGGCAGTTAACAGAAAAGAGAGAAAGCCTACTAAGAGAAGTCAAGGAAACGACTGAAGGAGTAGAGAAAGAACTGAAAACCATGATGACCATGGCCCAGAAGCACGCCAATCAGTTGACGACCGTTGCTGAGATGGTAACCAATACAACAAATATACCATTAGATACGGATACTTTGGCTGCACACGACACTCTATGTGAAGAGTTACGGGAGATCTTTGATCAAAAGGATCCTGACTACGAGCAGTCGAGGAAATTAAGCAAGAAGGGGCAAAGTGTCAGTTTTGTGAGAAACGTTGGAAAGGCTGAGCTAAGTTTTGGTAAGATTGTTAATTTAGTTGAAAAGAACGTCGTTTTGCCTACTAATAATAATGCTTATGTAAAAAATATTGCTTTGCCAGCTAAGAATATCATGAATGCCATGGCTAGTACACCAGATGGTAGGATGGCAGTAGGATATCACTCAGGTGGCATCTCCATCTTCTCTCCTGATGGTAAGCTTCAGCAGACAGTTCTGAAGGATGTTGGAATTGTTGGTGTAGGGTTCCTTTCTGATGGTCGATGCGTTGTGACTGATTCTTCAAACAACATCACACTGTACACACCAGAGTACACAAAATTGAATGTAATGTTTAAGACTCTAAGTCGAGATGAAGGTAGATATTCTGATCTCACTGTTGGTGATTATGATCTGATCTATGTGAGCTACAGGAAAGCCATGAAGATCCCGGTATTTTTAACAGCAGGTGGGCAAGCAGTCAGGGAGATACAATGCAAGGGGTATGAACCTTGGCAGATCACTAGTTACCGTGGTTCTCTGATCACTTCATCATTGCGTATTATCAGATTGATAGACAAAGACGGTGTTGTACAACATGAATTAAAGAAACCTGGTAGCCTCCTTTATGCCGCTGTATCTCAAAGGAATACAATCCTGATAGCCAAGGTGGTGCATGGTGAAGGTTTGGTGAGCATTGACGAGTATACGAATGAACTAAGACACATTCGAAACCTTGTAAATGATTACAAAATTGAGAAGCCTGAGAGAGATTGGTATTATCTCCAGCAGTACCGATCAGGAGAGATCGCTTTCTGCACCCCGGATAGACTCTATATATTCAAACAAAAATAATGGATGTCCTCAACGCTGATGTATGATATGTTTTAGTCAATAATGCACATTTAAGCGCGTGCATTCAGTGCCAAATAATGAACCATGTGCGAGAAGTGTCAATGGAATCATTCACCGCACCATGGTCTGCAGGACCGAGTGTGGCGGCCAGTCGAGCACAGATTTCATGTTAGGTCCTCTACGCACAAAAATGAGTGCATTGTTTGTTTTATACATGCCCTCCCCCATGTTACTGAGTTGCCCCAAATTCTAGACAATTCCAGATCTCGCACTATCCCGCACTCTGACGTCAGAGTGCATGATAGTGCATTTAGTATGGCGTCAGAGTGCAGGATAGTACATTTGGTATGACGTCAGAGTGGGGCTAAGGGGGGGGGGGGGGGGTCTTAGCCCCACCAATTTCCCGGGGTGAAGCTTAGCCCACTTCGTTTTCACACTACGTTTTAGCAAAGTGGGCTAGCACGGTAAATAGTACGGTACTATCTGGCACTGCAAAAAAGCAGGGTTAGCCGGCTTAATGTGGTGCTAGCACCACAATTGCGGTGCTAAGAGATGCAGTGTGAAAACGAAACAGGGCTAAGGAAAGTGGGGCAAAGTTAGCCAATCACAGAAGTTGAATTGCACGTTAATCACGCTCTGTATGGTAAAATCATCAATATTCATGAGCTGAGGGATAGTCCGGGGTTAAGGCTTTAACCACAGTTGAGCAGATAGTATGGGGTTAAGGATAGTCCGGGGTTAAGGATAGTATGGGGTTAAGGAAATGCAGTGTGAAAAACATATACGATGATACTTTAATACTGAATTGCCTTCTTATGTTAAAGTAAGCCGCTATTAAAATACAATGAACAGTTGTTGGATCATTATTTTCTTCCTCGTTTCTCACCCTAAAAAATATTACGCTCTTTGCAACTCTGTTATTTTCAGCTTTGCTACACTGCAAAATCTCTGGTGTTCATTTAACACCAGCTCGGACTCTATATATTTCCACACCAGAGAAGTGTTAAACAACACCAGTATTGTTTTGGTCTAACACCAGATAGGTGTTTATACAACACCAATTAGTATAAAAACAGCATCGGCTCGATTCCAAACTGGTATTGTTTCAATACATCTCTGGTGTGGACATATATAGATTCCGGGCTGGTGTTAAATCAACACCGGAGTTTTTGCAGTGTATTATCAAGCATCATCTTTATCATGTTTATCCTCTGTGGGAAATTCCCGTACTTCCATAATTATCAGACACAATGCTATTAGATAATATTTCATAAGAAGTCAAGTATTTCTCTATTCATAATATGTATAAAATATTTGACTAGTAATGGCTATTATGGCCGTGAGGTTTTAACCATTGCTTTATTAAAGAGTGTATATACTGTTTATGTACGAATGCCTGAATGTGTGCAATAATCGGAAGTATATCATGATCATTACAATGTAATTATTTTCTGGTAGACAAATATTCAAAGGCCTGGTGGGTGTTTCATAAAGCTGTTCGTTAGTTAAGAGCAACTTTAAGAACGACTGGTGAACCTTTCTTACGCGCAAAATAACCCCCAAAGAATTTTCTCTTTACCAAAAGGAAGGAACACGAGTCGATCTTAAAGTCACTTGTAACTTACGAACAGCTTTATGAAACGGCCCCCAGCTGTGTGCAAATAACGTTACCCGTATTTGATGCGGAACTGGTGTAAAATACGCTGCTACTCTATCATTGTTTTAGAAAGTTGATGGTGCAATCATAAAAAACAACTCGAATATGAAACACTAAAATAGCTCGTTGTATTTCAGACAATGGCACAAAAAGACGTGTAGTAATAGCGTAGGCGTATCAATTTGGGCCATTCACGCGAGCCTGATGTGTTTTAATAGATCCACTATTATTTTAATCTGTATTTTATATTGCTTTTTATATATATTTATGGTTTTGATATAATCGAAATGAAATGAAATGGGGAAAAAACTGAAAAGGCACACATTGCGTGTGGAAGTAAAAACAAATCCTGAAAAAGCCGCGAGCGAAGCGAGGGAGCAAGAATTATAATATTTTGGTACAACAATCTAATTTTGTGATAAATTATTACATGGAAAAATTCATCATTTTAGTTTCATTTACTCCCCCCACCTTGTTCGTAAAAAAAATATTAAGGAAAAACAATTAACTCAATCAAAATATATCTAAGTTGGCTAAATTATTCAATTTAAAAAATAATTTCAATTTTTTCATAGGATTTTGCCTTTTGAAGAGGATGCAACTCGATAGAAGATCATGTCAGATATGACTTCCTGAAACTGTTTAACATAATCTTTATTGAATTGTCTGCAGGTAAACTTTATTTAAGCAGAAACTCTCTTTCATCAAGAGTCATACAGTACTACATGAACATCCAGACTGAAGAGAAACGTCATTAATCGGTTATACCCTTGAGAATGAAGATAATTATGGTCCACCTGAATGCGATATGGATCTCCGCACAATTATGATCAAGAATAGTGATGTTCAAATAATTCCATACCTGTTTGTATTATATTGTTGAATATACAGTTTTTGTATGCAGACATTTGCTGTACGTTTTATTACTTATATCAAGACGAACGAAGCAAAACATAGAATTGAATAAAGGAAATAAAATTTCAAAATCTGGAAAAGAGTCCTAAGATCAAAATAACAGAATATACCATAAATCACAAAATACCATAAATCAAAAATCGTGTGTATTGTTCACTCTAAAAAAAAATCAGTCAAAAATGACTAGTTAATAGGGTCAGCTGGGTGCAACTGTTATTGTAGTCATATTTGACTATTTTCTAGTAATATTTACTAGAATAGTTATTTCTGACTAGAATATATGTCAGAAATGTGAATATCAGTGATTGCCATATCAGTTGCTCCCAGCTGACTACTGGTCTAGTCAATTTGACCGATTTGTTTTAAGAGTGTAAACACTGCCGATTCATAGCTGTTATTATTACGATGTTATTGATTCGTTGTTGTTTTAACCGATTTCAATGAAATAAATACCTTTGATGAGAAAAAGGATCTGAATATAGTTTTTGTCTCTCCTGCATAGCAGAGTTAGTCTATAGGCGCCGCTTTTCCGACGGCGGCGGCGGCGGCGTCAACATCAAATCTTAACCTGAGGTTAATTTTTTGAAATGACATCATAACTTAGAAAGTATATGGACCTAGTTCATAAAACTTGGCCATATAGTTAATAAAGTATTTAAATACTAAACATCCTGTTAGAGTTTCATGTCACATGACCAAGGTCAAAGGTCATTTAGGGTCAATGAACTTAGACCATGTTGGGGGAATCAACATCAAAATCTTAACCTGAGGTTAAGTTTTTGAAATGTCATCATAACTTAGAAAATATATGGACCTAGTTCATTAAACTTGGACATAAGGTCAATCATGTATCACCAAACATCCTGTGCGCATTTTAGGTCACATGACCAAGGTCAAAGGTCAATGAACGTTGGCCATAATGGGGGTATCTGTTGAATTACCATCATAACTTTGCAAGTTTATTGATCTGACTTTTGAAACTTGGACATACGAGTAATCAAGTATCATTGAATATCCTGTGCAAGTTTCAGGTCACATGATCAAGGTCAAAGGTCAATGAATTTTTGCCACATAGGGGGTATTTGTTGAATTACCATCCTATCTCTGTAAGTGTATTAGTCTAGTTCATAAAACGTGGAAATAAGAGTAACCAAGTGTCACTGAACATCTTGTGCAAGTTATCATGGTTATAGTAGTTTTCAAAGTCAGCAATGCTGCTATGTTGAATCGCGTGATGCAGGTAAGATTAGTCTACAAATGTAGACCCACATCTGCAGTGTGTGTACCTCAGCTGATTCAACGAGTCTGCATAGCAGACTATGTCTATCTGAAATGGCTCGCTTCGCTCGCCCTTTCAGGCTAGTCTGCTATGCAGACTCTGAATGGCTCATGACGTGGGATCTGCTACTGGTTTGCGAAGCAAACCAGCCTGAAAGGGTGAGCGAAGCGAGCCTCAGTAGACCTAGTCTGCTATGCAGACTCGTTGAATCAGCTGAGGTACACACACTGCAGATGTGGGTCTACATTTGTAGACTACTTTCAGGCTGGTTTGCTTCGCAAACCAGTAGCAGATCCCACCTCACGAGCCATTCAGAGTCTGCATAGCAGACTAGGTGAGACGGCAAGAGGCATTCCACTTGTTTGTTTTATCCAGATGTTTTTTTTTAATATCAGCATGACCGGTTTGTCTGTGCTTGCATGCATGTATGCCTGGGTGCGGCCATGGGCAGAAATCCCAGGGGGACAGGGGGGACGTGTCCCCCTACTCAAAATAGTAGGGGGACACAATATCAAATGTCCCCCTACTATTTGTGGTATTTTTTTTATAAGAAATACATCATTTAAAATCGAAATAAAACATGTATTTTAGGACGAGATGACCTTACTTTTGGGATGATAACTTTTTTTTTTGGGCTTGTCAAATTGAGTCCAGCCCCTTGTTCCCCCTATACCTTTTGGGGTAGATTTCCGCCCCTGGGTGCGGCGATATTTCGATAATTCAAAGGCCAAGTCCAACCTAGAATGTTGATTTAAATCAATAGAGACAAATCTAACAAGCATAGGGCTGATAATTTCATCAAAATGAGAAACAGTGAGAAAGTTATGACATTTTAGTTTTTCGCTTATATTTAGAAAAACAGTTATGCTCAACTTTTCTTTTTTTACTGTTTGAATTTCCATTTTTACAGATTTGAAAATGATAATGCCGAACTTGACTGAACCACAATATTTTAAAACAATAGTAATTCCACATGTTTAGGAATTGGCCTTAATCAAATGTAGGTCAATCGAAAAATTAAAATAGTTCATCTTTCATAATCCAAAAGTGACGTCATCACTCCCCTCATTTGCACAGCAACAGGATGAACATTTACGCGATTCAGTAAAATTTCAAAATGACACCTCCGGATTTTGGTGAACCTGCGTTTTTATGCTTCTTGGATTATTTCCCTTAATTCACTTTTTGGGGGGTGGACTTGTCCTTTAAATAACGTGGAGCGTTGTGACCCAGTGGATCAATCTCCTGACTTTGAAACAGAGGGACGTGGTTTCGAATCCCAGCCATGGCGAAATGAGTGTGTGGGGGGGGGGGGCTCCAAGGCCTCATCCTTACGTCAGTGTGTGTGCGTGTCTTTGTGCATACATGTAAGTTATGTATATATTTGAGTGTGTGTGGATACACATGCCCTCCTACGTGATATTTTAGATGAAATAATATTGAGAGCAAGCAAAGCGAGTGAGGAAAACCTAGGCTCAATTTCATCGTACTATACATGTATGTTTAATAATATGAACATGTTTAATGGTGATGATAATAAAAATGGTGATAATAATGATTAAAATAACAATAGTAATAATAATGATTATGTTGATAATTATAACAACAACAATGATAATTATTAATAATGATAACAATGATAACAACAATAACAATAATAACACTAATATCAATTATAGACATAATCATAATAACAGTACAAAGAATACCATGATACATTAAAAATTCAATTTTCCACCTGAAACCTGGGGGGGGGGGGGTTATTGTGTAACGGCCCACAGTCGTTTATCACTCTTATGGACGTTCTGGAGCAGACGGATGTTGGTATAGTTTGCTGTAAATATGTGACACGTATAGTAACGTATTGTATTACCGGACACTATCATATTTCCGGACGCGCATATTACTGTGTACGAAATCAATTTCGTACCGTAAGACTTCCGCAGTTCAATTTCACATATCAATTCAAAGAACAAGTTTGCAAAAACAAGGCGAAAAAATCCAACTTTTACCTTATTTTTCTCTAAAATGACAGAAAATGCTTAAAATATCATATAACATAGTTTTGCATAACAATTGATCCCGATTGATCTATTTTCTGATGGCAATATGGACCTAATTTCGGGCCCGATTCGCCGAATTTCAATCTCGTCCGCTCCATCGATCAGATCGTCGACGGCTAGTTCTCAAGGTATATACCCCGACCGTCCGTGCGCGAGGTAGATAGAGAGCCGTCAACGATCGTCTGCGCATCGATAGAACTTGACTGAGGGTCACGATATGAACGAGCATTAAAGGGGAAGTTCACCCTGAAGAAAACTTTGTTGCAAAAATAGCAGAAAAAATAGTAAAAAATATTGGTGAAGGTTTGATGAAAATCCGTTAAAGAGTAAGAAAGTTATTAGAGTTCAAAGTTTTGGATTTGTGACGTCATAAACGAGCAGCTGCCCCATCTGTTATGTAATATAAAATGCATGAATTTCAAATTTTGCATGGTTCCTGATGACTTAATTTTGTTTTCTATTCATGGTCGGGTGTGAAATGATTTGTCTATTGATATACAAAGGTACAGTGAAAACCATTTTCAATTTTCTGAGAAAATGACATTTCATTGATTTTTTACCATTCGCTATGTAGGAATGCTGCTCGCATATGACGTCACAAATCAAATAATTGAAATTCTAATAACTTTTTAATTATTTGATGAATTTTTCTCAAACCTTCGGCAATATTTTTTATTATTTTTTCTGCTATTTTTACAATAAAGTTTTTGTCAGGGTGAACTTCCCCTTTAATACGGAAAAGTGCCATATCGAACACGCAATCAAAAAAAAATTTAAAAATGAAATTAGTTAGCAAACACCAATTCATTACAAAGATCTGCTCAAAATCGATATAAGAAAGCAAACAAAAACTTAGAATTTACTCATGAGATGATATATCATGAAAAAATCACACCAACTCTTTCTTACATCATTATAATCAAGAACATTTTTACCCGTCCTTCGCGCGTCCGGAATTATGATGTAATTTGTCACGCACGAAAATAATTGTTTTTCGCGGAGGGGTATGCGGCAAGTGCAGTGCAAAGAAAACGGTTGGAAAATATAAAATAATTTCATCATATTCATAATTTTCAGAATATTTGGAATAGCAAGGTATCATTTTTCTTCATTGTATTTCCTCTAGTTGTCATTTTTAAAGCACTGAAATAAAGGTGTCCGGCAATAGGATACACTGCCATACATATCTTGGCAATTAATAGATCAATAAATTAATGAACCCCTCCATCCATCTTGTAATAATAATCTTTCTATTCATCCCAAATGATAGATTGATTCATCCATTTGCTTATCCAGCATGCACCATCATTCATCCATCCGGCCATCCATCCATCCATTTATCCATCCATTTCTCCATCCATCGATCACCAATCCATCCACCCGCTCCCTTCTTTCCTCTCTCCATCCATCCAACCACCAATCCATCCACCCATCAATCTATCCCTCCCTTCTTCCCTCTCTCCATCCACCCAACCATCAATCCATCCACCAATCCATCCACCCCTCATCCATCCACCCCTCCATCCATCCATTCCTCCATCTATCTATCCATCCATCCACCCGTCCATCCATCCATCCTTCCACCCATCCATCCATCCACCCATCCATCCATTCCTCCATCCATCCATCCATCCTCTACTACCATGACTACTTCACGAAATAAGTCGATTACGTAATCAGCCATCCCAGGGTCGCGTGTAGTCTCGGTCCCTATTTCCAAGAATGAAAATTGAGACTAACGGTAACGGTACCTTAGCTTTACAGGGTACGTGATGTCTAGCTAGCGAGCCGGGGCTGATTGCACGAAAGGGTCTTTCCAAGGACCGTCTTTCGTGTCGCCCATCTCTTATGATACGCTATAGGCGGGTTGTTTCTGAAATTTATGATAAAGAATAAGATTTGTTAGTTTGCTTTTAAATCGAATTTTATACAATTTCATGATATATCACATCATTTCATAAAAAAATATGTTGTTTAATTTAACGGACGAATGAAATATGTTTGCAGATGATTTATTTAAAATGCGTTTCACATGGCGCATCATAAAAGATGGGCGACACGAAAGACGGTCCTTGCAAAGACCCTTTCGTGCAATCGGCCCCCGGCGCGCGCTCGCGCAGCGCAGCTAGCTCAGATCGTTCTCCACAGTTCACCTAGCCAAGCAAGACCAGAATGGCTGCCGCAAAACTCTCGTCAAAACTAGGCCTACGGCTTTTCGCCACAAACTATGGATCAGCCTCTTGCAAAACCATCATGGGATTGAGGAATTTCAGGAAGATTGTTCCAGGTGCTCAGACGTATTTCACAAACTCGAGAAATCACCAAAAATCACGGCCTACCACCACGGCACAATCCACGTATCCACAGGTGTTTGCCGACAGCATTGCGCAACCGGAGGAGTTCTGGGCGGAGCAGGCGGAGCGGGTAGTGTGGTTCAAGAAATGGGATAAGGTCATGGATTTGAGCCAGTCTCCAGCTACAAATTGGTGCGTATACTGTAACGTTGCTAACATTTGAAAATTGGGTAGCCATAAAGTTAATGGTTTTCAGTGACTTTGCCCATTTCATGTTTGACAATCGTGTGTTTTGTTTTGCCTGCTCGGAAATGGGGGGGGGGGGGGGGGGGGGGGGGTCAGGACGCAATGTCATGATGATGACTTTTAAAATCCTGACATATTCTTCTTCAACATTGACGTCTTGACCTTCTTCCCATAGATGCATAAGAGACTGACCAAAGCAAAGGAGGATCTCTAGGAAATCCTTTTTTTAATACAAAAATTATGCAAAGTCTATGAATTTTATTGATTTTTACACCTTCCTACGTCTAATGCATACCAGTAGGAAGGTTTTAAAGAATGTTAGATAAAAATGTAAAAAAAATTAAGGTTTCTTACCTAACTGATGCTGCGTAGACCCCTCGATCCACATGTCAACAACGCAAATACAATAGCGTTGACCCTTGAACAATAGCGTCAATCATTGTGTCCTCAAGGGGGGGGGGGTGGACCGGGAGGGAGGGAAGGGAAGGCGATTGTGATATGTACACTACCCTAAAGTTAAACGGTAACGGTGAACAAATACCCCTCAAATACATGTATGTATGGCCGCCAGAGGAGGTGATTGGAACTACATGATTCCCGAAGTGACGCCAGATTGCGACTATTTTAGGGACGCAGCTCTAGAAAATAGTTGCGTTTGTGTCACTGAGGTATCCATGTACATGTAGTTTCACCAAACCCCTGTACTTTGTACCATGTACTTTTTATACATGACCAATTCAGCCATTTAGGTGCGACTCATGTTTTAATAAACTTTGAATTGAATTGGGTTAACTCAAACCTCAGTCAAGTCCAAGTCTGGTCTAAAGTTATGGGAAACTTATATGCTTTTCACACTGCACTTTTTTCCTTAATTCCGGGAAATTGTTGGGGGTAATGGGGAGGGGGGGGGGGCCGGGGGGGGGGGGGGTGGGCGTATTAACCCCACCAATTCCCAGGGGTTGAGCTTTATAGTCCACTTCGTTTTCACACTATGTTTTACCAAAGTGGGTTAGCACGGGAAATAGTATGGTCCTATCTGGCCTTGCAAGAAAGTAGGGTGGTGCTAAAGGATGCAGTGAGAAACAAAACCAGGCTAAGAAAGAGTGGGGCTGAGCATTAGCCAATCGCAAACATTGAAATTGCACGTTAATCCCGCTCTATGTGGCAAAATTATCAATATTCATGAGCTGTGCCTTAGTCCGGGGTTAAGGCGTAAACCCCAGCTAAGCATTTAGTGCGGGGTTAAGAAAGACTGTGAAACACAAAAAACATAGTATGGGGTTAAGAATAGTCCGGGGTTAAGGATAGTATTGGGTTTTGCAGTGTGAAAAGCATTGAAGTGTCAAACATTTGTTCACGGTGTTTGCTTGTTGTGAGTTTATTGGGTTTCCTCTGACATATTTTCATTTTAAGATGGGTTTTGTTGCCAAATGTGACAATACATATAATTAAAATTGATCATCTAGTCACCCGACCGGCTGACCCCCTCAAATTTTATTCAAACTCGCACCAAATATGCCCCCATAGTCAGTTGCTGGACCACGCATTGGTTACTAAAGGGAGGCTGTATCATAGCAACCATTTGACCTTGGAGCAAAATATTTAGGAACTTTCTGTCAGACACAATACATGATGGGTAATATTTGATGTGAGTTTAAAGAAAATTGGAGGGGGTCAGGAGACAAATTATCTGAAAATTGGTTTATTTGACATAGATTGACCCAACTTTAAACCATGATTGTCGTCACACCCGGTGGGCGTTTCATAAAGCTGTTCTTAAGTTACAAGCAACTAACCATCAACTGATGACCCTTTCTTAGAGCTACCTGCAAACCAACACAAATGAATATTTTTCCAGAAAGATCACCAGTCGTTCGTAAAAGTTGGGCCTTACCCCCCCCAGTCAACTATATTGCTGTACATTATATACGTGTGACCCCCCAAAAACATGTATTTTAATAAAGGGATGTTTTGGGCGTGTTTAGGGTACGTTTTTTTCCCCGGGGTCATATTCTGGCGACAACTTGTTCAAGGTGCCAAAATATAAAACTCGCAAAAAACTTGTTTAGGGGTTATTTTGCACACAGAGAAAAACTCGTAGAGGGGGTGTTTGGAAATGATTTGGCCACGCGTGTGTACAGTAATACATTTGACTGCCCCCCCCCCCCCCGGATAGCATACATTGTATGTGGTCAAATGCGTACATAACACAATGTGGTGCCATTACGAGTACATGTAGGCCTGCGGGAGTTACTACAAACAGCTTTATGAAGCACACACAAGAGTTCAGGATAAGAGTGGAATATCATTGGACAATGAATAGTGATTGTTTCGTTGTTGTTTTTTATGTAATAAACCAGGTTTGTAGGTGGTGAGCTTAACATGTGTTACAATGCTGTAGATCGTCACGTTGACGAGGGGTATGGCGACCAAGATGCGATCATCCACGACAGTCCTGTCACAGGGACAGTGACAAAGATCACGTATAAAGAATTACAAGAAGAGGTGAGCGTCACAGCACACACGTTGAATTCTTATCAGAGATGATTTTTAAAGGGATGGTCCGGGCTGAAAGTACATGTATTTATTGCTTGATAAATAGAGTAGAATTCACTGAGCAAATTGCCGAAAATTTCATCATGAAAGGATGAAAAATAAAGAAGTTATTAAATTCTAAAGATAAGCAATATTTTGTGAAAACAGTCGTCATGAATATTTATAAGTTCGGCTGATGATGTCACATCCCCATGTTATTTTTTGTATATATATATGAAATTTGGTTTAATTAAATTTTTTCCTCCAAGAACTAGAAAAATTGGATTGACTACTGATAGTGCATTAGATATTTGTTGCTGCAACTTATTTCATTACAAGGGAGACATATTCACACAAGTATGAAATAATGAAAAAATTATGATTGTATCTAAGAACATAAGACAACGGAAAGTGGGGATGTGACATCACCAACCCACCTAATGAATATTCATGACGACTGTTTAAAAAAATATTGCTAAATTTTAAAGTTCAATAACTTAATTATTTCTTATCTGATTTTGATGAAATTTTCGGCATTTTGCTCAGTGAATTCTACTCTTCACGTACATGTACAGTATGTATTAAGATATAAATATTTTCAGCCCGGACTATCCCTTTAAACGTATTCTCTTTTGGTTTATGTCCCATTCGTCTAATGCCAATGCGTCCAATTGCCAACTCGTCTACTATCATGTGGTCTTCCATCGGTTTGTCCACTATCCACATGGTCACATTGCCAATTTTTCCACTCACTATTTCGTCTAATAACAAGTTGGTCCAATAGCCATTTACAAGTACATGTAGTCCATACCATTTGGTCTAATTGGACTAAGTGTTCATTTTGCAAAATGAATGAAAATAAAATGGATATTAGACCACCTGGTTATCAGATGAAATTGTCATCAAAGACAAAATGGTAATTAGACAAAGTGATGATTGGACCATGTTGATAGTGGATGAACCGATTGTTAGACAAAATATTGATGGATGGAATGGCATTAGACAGTGGATCATGTGGTCAAGGATGAGTTGGCAATTTACCTTCTGATTGGTACTAATCATGATTTCCCCAATAGATCTTTCCCCGGGGGGGGAGGGGGGGCACTTACATTGATGAGTGGATACCATGAGAGACCAAAAAACACATAAAAAGGATGTCTTTTTCACGATAGGGCACGTTACGTACGTAACGTGATAAGGGTGTCAAAAACACAAAAATAAACAAAAAAAGGGTATCTATTTCGCTAGGAGAATTACGTGTTTAGGGTCGAATTTGCGGGGATGAAAAAAAATGTTTTATAAAGCATGTCCTTTATGCCCCAACACTTCGTGTTTAGAGTCCGATTTGCACGAGGTGTAGAAGGTGGGGTTGTACTAAATCAAATAAGGTAAAGCCGACGACCGAAGGACCCGTAACAATAGGTGGTTTCAGACCGCCTCGAAGTTCGCCAGTTCCAGGTATTCTCTGATCGGGAAATTTACCCCGATCAGAAAATACCAGGTATTTTGGTAATGTGAAAGCAAACTACGCGTAATTTCCCCGAAAGAAAATACCCGCTAAATAGGTACTTGGCGAAATTACGAGAACTTTCGTGGGGATTTTTCCAAGGTCGCAGGTATTTTGGCGATGTGAAAGCAAATTACGGGAACTTTTATCCCAGCGTGTCGTTGGGCGCGGCGGCGTGGGTGGCTGCTGGGCTAGTGATTTTGAATCTCCCGCCTTGCCTGCTTATCAGACCACACTGCGCATGCTCGTAACTTCGGGAACTTCTGGGCGGTGTGAATGCAGGAATAATTAACAGGTATTTTTTAGCCTTAAAAAGTTCTCGTAATTTAAGGGGGATTCTTGTGATCGAGGGGGTCTGAAACCACCTAATAAAACATTCCTGTACTTGTTTAGGGGTTCATTTCAGGGAACATTTGCCAAGAGTATCGTTTTGTTTCCAAAACTTGTTAAGGGTAGGGTTTCACACGCCAATACTTGTTAAGGGATGCATTTTCAGAACATGGAAATTACGTGTTTAGGGTGCTTTTCGAGACCCCATGGTCGTGCATGGTATCCACTCGTGAATGGAAGTGGCCCCCCCGGGATCTTTCCAGTGATGCCATACTGTCTCCATGTTGGAGGGCTATGTCATGTAAATATAGAAGCCTGTTCATCAAACAGTGATAAATGATTGCTCTTATGGTCTGGTGCACAGGTTTCCTATTGTTATCATGTCCTCCAATATGAATTTAATATAAGATCACATGGGAATGCTCTCCTTGAAAAGTTCTGATTATTCCTTTTCCACCGTTGATTACGGTATTATTTTTATCCCTTGGCCTTTATTTTATTTCATTTATTTATATATTTGATTTTTTTTTTGTGGGGGGGGGGTTAAGTTGCACATAGCATCTAATTGGTCTAGTCTCAATCCACAGACCATGATTGAAATGTGAATCTGCAAGTAGGTCTTCACACAAAGACTAGTACTCCATGATACATGCTGTTTCAATTTCTAAGTGAGAGGGCCTCCGGAACAGTGGGCCCAGAGCTGCCAAGTAGTACTGATTTTCTGTATTTACATGTAGTACTGAAAATAGAGAAGAATACTGATGTTTTCATGCAAAATACTGATTTCTTAAGTTTCAGTTTATGTATTGTCCTATGGTATTCCTGTGAAAACACTAATTTCCTCACCAAAATACTGATTTTCAGCCTTGAAAATACTGAAATGTTCTTGTTCAGGTTGGCAGCTCTGGAACACTAGTAAATTTAGGCTGCAACTGGTTCCCCTAATTGTCATGCGATACCAAAAGAATTATTCCTTGTACTACTACTACATGTACTACTACCTCCTCCTCCTCCTCCTACTACTACTAGTTACTACTACTACTACTACTACTACTACTACTACTACTACTACTACTACTACTACTACTACTACTAACTACTACTACTACTACTACTACTACTACTACTACTACTACTACTACTACTACTACTACTACTACTACTACTACTACTACTACTACTACTACTACTACTACTACTACTACTACTACTACTACTACTACTACTACTACTACTACTACTACTACTACTACTAACTACTACTACTACTACTACTACTAACTACTACTACTACTACTACTACTACTACTACTACTACTACTACTACTACTACTACTACTACTAACTACTACTACTACTACTACTACTAACTACTACTACTACTACTACTACTACTACTACTACTACTACTACTACTACTACTACTACTACTACTACTACTTCTACTACTACTACTACTACTACTACTACTACTACTACTACTACTACTACTACTACTACTACTACTACTACTATTACTACTACAACTACTACTACTACTACTACTACTACTACTACTACTACTACTACTACTACTACTACTACTACTACTATTACTACTACAACTACTACTACTACTACTACTACTACTACTACTACTACTTCTACTACTACTACTACTACTACTACTACTACTACTACTACTACTACTACTACTACTACTAGTTACTACTACTAACTACTACTACTACTACTACTACTACTACTACTACTACTACTACTACTACTACTACTACTACTACTACTACTACTACTACTTCTACTACTACTACTACTACTACTACTACTACTACTACTACTACTACTACTACTACTACTAATACCACTACTACATCTACTACTACTACTACTACTACTACTACTACTACTACTACTACTACTACTACTACTACTACTACTACTACTGTTACTACTACTACTACTACTACTACTACTACTACTACTACTACTACTACTTTTACTACTACTACTACTACTACTACTACTACTACTGTTACTACTACTACTACTACTACTACTACTACATGTACTACTACTACTACTACTACTACTACTACTACTACTACTACATGTACTACTACTACTACTACTACTACTACTACTACTGTTACTACTACTACTACTACTACTACTACTACTACTACTACTACTACTACTACTACATGTACTACTACTACTACTACTACTACTACTACTACTACTACTACTACTACTACTACTACTACTGTTACTACTACTACTACTACTACATGTACTACTACTACTACTACTACTACTACTACTACATGTACTACTACTACTACTACTACTACTACTACTACTACTACTACTACTACTACTACTACTACTACTACTACTTCTACTACTACTACTACTACATGTACTACTACTACTACCACTACTAATACCACTACTACATGTACTACTACTACTACTACTACTACTACTACTACTACTACTACTACTACTACTACTACTACTACTACTACACTACTACTAATACCACTACTACATGTACTACTACTACTACTACTACTACTACATGTACTACTACTACTACTACTACTACTACTACTACTACTACTACTACTACTACTACTACATTACCCCTTAACTATAGTGGTGGGTTTGCACAGTAGACTAATTACCAGTCGCCTATTTGTAGTT
This sequence comes from Lytechinus variegatus, assembly GCF_018143015.1. NCBI lineage: Eukaryota > Metazoa > Echinodermata > Echinoidea > Temnopleuroida > Toxopneustidae > Lytechinus > Lytechinus variegatus. Next base: position 28,687,219 of record NC_054748.1, on the reverse strand, counting down.
TAGTTTTATGGTGATTGTCATTTAGTCCAAAAAGTTTTTTGTCCATTAATGATTTTGAAGGAAGATATATTTATAACTCTCCTCTTGTCTGATGCAGTTTTTCAAGTTTGACATATACGTATGTTATTCATGTTGATTTATCCCTTAAATAAAAGAAAAAGATATGCAATATTAGGGCACGCACAAGATATGTGAGGAACACTGCCAATTTTATTTATAGGTACATGTAGTTAAATATCAAAATGAACTTTGTACATTTTCTATGCAAAGAAAAACATTACAGTATGTGCAACAGTCATGAAACATATGACTTTCAAAATTAGCATTGTGAAAACTGCCAGCCCTCTAAATTGTAATGACCTGCTTTACTGTACATAAAAGTATAAGACCCCCCCCCATTTTTTAAATAAGTGTTTGACACAGGTCCTACATGTACATTACATACATGTATTATTAATAGGAAGGTTGCTTTATGCCAGCCTGACACTTGCACGATTTTGTGTCACGCATTGGCACGACTCAAGTCGTGCCAGTGCGCAAGCTAGTCGTGAACTGACGTGAAGTGTGCGTAAACACGTCGTAACATGTCGTGACTGCGTGCCATGTCGGGACAAGAATTTTTAAATGTTCAAAATTTGGGTCACGACAAAATTTAGCCACCGGGTCGTGAACTATGCGCAAACTGTTCGTGAACTCGTCGGGACGATGCGGGAGGATGCGTGCCAGTGCGTGCCATGCCACAACTGTCACGAATGGTTCACGAACAGCTCACATCGTGTTCACGAATAGTTCAGCACGACACCGTCCGAATTGCGTAAACTCGTCGTGCCAATGCGGGAAGTGCGTAAACTATGCGCAAACTATGCGTGAACTCGTCGTGCCAGTTTGTGTCAATGTGGACACTGACGGGCACGCATTCGTGAACTCGTCGTGAACTGTGCGTGAACAAGTCGTAAAACAGTGCGGGAGCCTCCCAGTTCGTGCCCAAAAATGGCACGACTTGACACGACAAAATCGTGGCCAAAAGTCGTGCAAGTGTCAGCCTGGCTTTACCAATATGCACCTTTAATAGTAATGATAACATTTGATGATGATAATAATAAAAATATAATGATAATGATCAAAATAATAATTAAAGATGATGATAACAATGATATTGGTCATAATAATGATGAAAATAACAACAGCAACAGCAATAATAAAAATGATAGTCATCATCATCTTCACCACCACTGATAATGATAATAAAAACAACAGTAATAATGATTTAGGATAGTTTGGCATCGGCATCATGATCATCTTATTTTACCCAGGCATGCACTTCACGGTATTAATGTAGATTGATCCAAAGCCACCAATGTCACCAATGACTTTGGATCTACTCTATTGATTGGCTTTAGTGACCCTTTCATAAGCCTAACTGTTGTTTAATTTTGTGCCCTTTTAAATTTTTTCCCATGAATTGTTCCTAGGAACTTAGAGAGCTTGCCCTGAAAAATATATTGCAACACAAGGCCTGTGTATATGACACAAATTAAAATATCTTTCAAATCTAATTCAATCAAATCAAAAGTCTTTTATTTGTCTTATCTTCTTGCAGGTTTCCAAGTTTGCCACTGCATTGGTCAACTCCGGGGTTAAGTATGGCGACCGAGTCCTCATCTACATGCCAATGATCCCCCAGGCAGTCATGGCCATGCTTGCTTGCGCGAGGATAGGAGCCATCCACGTCCTGGTCTTTGGTGGTTTCGCATCGAAAGAGCTTTCAGTTAGGATAGACCATGTCAAGGTACTGTATACATCAAGTGAGCCCAAAATTTTGAATTATAACATGATATCTATGTGCCGTGCCAGAGAAAAAAATGGGGCACTGGAACTGAAAATTGGTCTTAAAACAGGGGTCTCCGGAACGGTTCTTGGATCTAGGATTGCTAATAAAAGTTACAATGCTCCAGAACTGACTACTGTACATAAACATGGGGTTCTCTAGAACTCATTAATAGATTGTGGGCTTAATTCGTAGCGGCTACGTAAAAAAACGCGCACACGTCTTGCGAGATTCATATCGGGCCAAGCAAGCAAGCTATGTGCGCTGGAGCATCGGCGACCTGGCGCCAGGGCTATGCGCTGATCTAGCTTGCCACTATGACCAGCTGAGCGAGTTCATGATGCCGTGCACTGGAACAAGAAATCACAAATTTGAGGGTCTTCGGAACAGAAAAAAATTGGAATTTGTATGGCTTTCTGAATTGGTGATGGTCTAGAACAGAAATTTAGTCTGAAAATGGCGGTTTCAACCACGGCACATGCACGTATCATACAATTATACTAAGTACCCCCCCGACCTTATCTCATATTAGAGGTGTGACTCTGTGGATAAGCCTCCAGGCTTTGAACCACAGGGTTCAAATCCCACCATAGCACTCGGGTCCTGCATCATCTGCATTTCGCACTCTCCATCTAGGTGTAGTACACGGGTACCCGGTAGGAAGGAATTCCTTGAGTGCTCAAGTGTTTGATCATCGTAGCCGTGCTAAAGCCAGGGGCAATAGTATGCAGCGCTATAGTAGAAACATCTGTATTAAGTGCTATATGTAATTGTTGCATATTATTATTCTAAGAATTTACCTTATCTTTTTTTTAATTGTTTCCTTCTTTCCTTCGAGCAGCCCAAGGTTGTAGTGTCTGCATCGGTTGGTGTTGAGCCAGGGCGTATCGTTGACTACAAGAATCTCCTAGACAATGCCATTGATATGTGTGAAACCAAACCAAAGGCCTGTATAATCTACAACAGACCTAACGTAAGATTTCACTTTAAGGACTTTTAGAAGTGATGTAGCCAAGATCTGCAAAAAATGAATGAAATAATGGTGTATTGTCAAGTCAATCATTTGTGAGGCTTAAAAAAATATTGAAGAGAATGCAGATATTTTTGTGTTAGTATTTGCAAAGTGTAGATCAATCTATACCTTTAAATCTATAGTAGTGGAAAATAATTTATTGGGGAGAGTTTTTTGAAGATTTGTCCTCAGGCAAGTTGTCAGATCTGACAACTTTCCTTGAGTTTGATTGGGTATTAAGTATTTCTACTATGGAAACTGTGGGATATAAATAACAAGGTTTTAAACCGTGTCTAAAGGATGCCTTTTCGGGGGGGGGGGGGGGGGGACTAAATTTGAGATTGGTGATTTAGAATCATAGATATACCTGCATTTGTTTGTAAATTTGTCAATGAAAGACAGCATGAGTTTTTATAGTGGTTGAGAAAGAATATGCATGGTTATGCTCTTGAAAGTTAACTTGTTAAGTTAACATTTTTTGTTGCATCTGTTCTGGTTGAGTTGGCTCCAAAGGAAAAATCTGCACTTTAAATAACCCAACCTCTCCTCCAATCTCTACCCTAATCTACCTAACCCTTGTGGAGCGTTGTGGCCCAGTGGATAAGTCTTCTGACTTTGAAACAGAGGGTCGTGGGTTCGAATCCCAGCCATGGCGTAATTTCCTTCAGCAAGAAATTTATCCACATTGTGCTGCACTCGACCCAGGTGAGGTGAATGGGTACCCGGCAGGATTAATTCCTTGAATGCATGAGCGCTGAGAGGCAGCTCGAGCTAAAGCCGGGGTAATAATGATAACAACGCGCCTCGGAATAGAATATTTCTAGATAGATGGCGCTATATAAATGCCTATTATTATTATTATTATTAACCTTTATTAATCTGATTATTCCAAAAGAAGCAAAATAATCCACTTTTATCATTAGATCACAACCCAAACCCTATATGTTTTCAAAGAAATTTGGTAGGGAGAATTTTGTCTGGTTCTGATGAATTTATAAAATAACAGGGGATTGAATAGCAGTTGATGACTCCTGTATATCATTCAGATGAAGCCTGAAGTAGGCAGTTTATCAAGCAACTGTTTTATTATACTTGCTTTCAGTGGGGCTTTTTTAGAGACAGTGGTCCAGATTTCCCCATAGACTGTCCCATTTCTGTTGAAGAAACTGGCATTGTTTGTATTATATTATTATTGCTATAATTTTGATCATGCCAATTCTTTTGCAATTGTCAGTTACGAAAATCTACATGTACATGCTCACATCTATCTTGTGTAAGAAAATCCAAATTAGATGATGAAAATAAGTATATGTAGATTTCTTCATCCATGTCCAGTTGCTTATTGAAATAGATTCATTTTAGAATGATATTAAATAGTACATGTAATTCTTTAATTCTTTTTTACCAGCACCCGTGCATACTTTCTGCCAATAATCAGTACAGACTATATTTTCAGATATTGAATTCCAGTTATATAATATATCATCATGATCATGTTCAAAATCATTGTGCTGTTTTACATGCCCAACTATCTCACAAAGATATATATATCAATCTGTTCATAAATCTTTTTATTTTATAGTACACGTAGCTAGTTTTTCCAATATTCTCTCTGCTATCCTTTTTAAATTCATACAGATGTTTTTCATATTAAAGTCCTTTTCAAACTTTTTATTCTCTTTTTACGCAAACATTGCAAAATTGCAATTTTGCACAATTAAATTCAGTAGTTGTATTGCATTTGTTATCATTCTGTGCTGTTTCAGAAAAAAATAAAGGTTATTTAGGGCCTTTTCACACGTGAATCTTGAATCATCATTGTAATAATGATTGGAATTCGTCTATAGAATCATCGGTCCTTTCACACAGAATATTTTTACCGTAATTTGAGTGAAACTTAACCGAAATTTACCTCTGCAGTAGAATTTGAATTTGTGATTATGATTAGCGTTTGTGATTCTAGTTGGTTTCAAATGTGCCAAATATTTGTCATTAGCCTCTTTTTCACTGGAATCATCAATCAAATTACGAATTTTTTTACCGTATGAAAGAGCCGTTTAGTCTTCTACTTTTCTTAAACTTATAGATTCTAAAAATAGTTATGATATTTTCTTATTAAAGCCCCCAAATTCAAAGAATACATTTATATGAAATTGAGCACTCTCAAACTTTATTTAACAAATATCTTTTTGAGTAGAAGAAATAACCAGTTGTCTCACGATGTAGCAAATGTAGCTTTCCTACTACGTTTGCTACATCGTGAAACAACTGGTTATTTCTTCTACTCAATCCTTCACCACGATGAACCTCTTCCACATCAAATATCTTTTTATATGTTTGTAATGTGTTGTTCCTGGCTGTCATGATTAACTGTTGTTCTGCGTAGATGTAGTTATCCTTTAACATGCCAACCAGTCCAGTGCTTACCACATCGTCTTTTTATGTAAAGTTTTTAATCCTAACATATGCATGAAGTGTCTTTTCATATCACATGTAGATCATAACATACTGTATGACCTGCCAACACAAAAGCAACAATTAGTCATCCAGGGAAGGGGATGTTCCAAAAAAAGGAGAAAATTATCTTTATCTGAGGAAAAAAAATTCTTTTTCATATTGTCAAAATTAGAAGTTGTAAAGTTCTACAGAAATTCTTTGACACCCCTTCCCATGAGAGCTACATGTATGTATGAGTGTCACCGAGATTTCTCAGTATGCACATCTCATGCTTGAGCGAGTCCAGAACATCATTTCCTCCTTATTCTTTGAAGCGCTCACTGAATCTCTTGCACATTCAGTCAATTTGGTAGGTTTTTGTTGATCCATTTTAACAGATTGTGCATCACTTTTAGAGCTCAGGAAAATTCATAAAATTATTTCTTTTGTGATGGCAGGTCACATGAGCATGGCGTGTTGTGTTGTACTGTTTTCTACTTTTTAAAATTATTCCATTCCTCTCTTCTTCCTTTCCACACATCTCCCCCTCATCCCTTCTCTCGTTTTCGACCTCGTGTTTATTCTCCATCTCATCCCCATTATCCTCTCCCTCTTCCTTTCCTCCTCTGCTTCCTCTTCCCCTTCACTCTATCTGTTCGTCTTCTCCTTCACTTTATCTGTTCATCTTCTTTTCTCTTCTTCTCTTCCTTTTCACCTTTCTGTTCTTTTTAAGTTCCCTCTTCCTCTCCCCTAATTGTCTTCTTTCTCCTTTTCTTCTTTTTCCTACCTCTTCTTTTTTTGTCTTTGTCTCTTCCTTTCTCTTATTTTCTGTTTTATATTCTGTTTCTCTTCATTTTGTCCTCTTTCTTTTCACTGTCTTTTTTCTCTTCTTCTGCTCTCCTTCATCTTTCTCTTCCTTTCCTTCTTTTCCCTTCCAATCTTCTTTTATTCTCTTTTTTTATCTTTCTCTGTCTTCATCTTCTCTTTCTATTCTTCTATCTCTTTCTATTCTTCTTTCTCTTTCTTTTCTATTCCTCTTCTCCCCCTCTTTCTAAATTGTTATTTTCTTTTCATTCTCTTTTCCTCTTCTTTTTTCCTTCTTCACCTTTCTTTGCTTTCTTCTCTCCTCTTCTTTATCTTCCTTTTCTCTCTCTTTTCTCCTCATTTTTTCTTCCTTTCTTTTCTCTTCTTCCATTTCTCTCCCTCTTTGTTTTTTTCTGCCTTAATTTCTTTCTTTCCTCTTCATTCTCATTTCCTCTCATCTTTCTCTTCCCCTTCCTAATAATTTTTCTCATCCCATCCTCATCCCCATCCTCTTCGTCATCTGTATAATTTATCCACGCACATACACAGTTCGAACCTGCCACCTATATACCGGGCAGAGATTTCTCCTGGACGGAGCTGACCTCCAGGGTCAAAGGTCACGATTGTGTACCGGTCAAAGCAACAGACGCCATCTTTATCCTTCACACGTCTGGCACGACGGGCACGCCCAAGGTAAAGATAATCTCGCTATAAATGTATTTTCTCTCCCCCTGCCCCGCTATCCAGTTTGAAAGTGCTAACCTTATCCCTGGCAGAGATTTCTCATGGACAGAGTTGGTTTCCTCGGTCAAAGGTCATGACTGCGTTCCCGTCAAGGCGACAGACGCCCTCTATGTTCTACACACGTCAGGGGCAACAGGTACCCCTAAGGTAAGGTGTCCCTGTCGGCACATGAAGAGGGAATAGTTTTGTTTTGAAATTTGAATATATTTACTCTGTGTAAGCAAAAGTTTACATACATCTGGTGTTAAATTATTTGCTTTGAATTTCAACACCTTTCCACTGCTTATACTTGTACTTGTATTTCAATATAGATAGGTTTGTTATCTTGTATGCTTTTATCAAGAATGTTTTCATCATAGTGGATTTATCACTCCATTTACATAAATTAAGGGGTCAATAGTTCTGCTGACAATAGGAAATGATTTTTTGTCACGATTGGCTATCCATAGTTAAAGGAGAAAGAAACCTTTGGACCAAGATAGCTTGTTTGAAAACAGAAAAATCAAAGAAACAGATCAACATCGGACAAGTAATAAGAAAGTTATGAGCTTTTGAATATTGCAATCACTAATGCTATGGAGATCCTCACATTGGCAATGCGACAAACGTGTGTGATGTCACTCTTGAACAACTCTCCCCATTACTTTAGTATATATTTCACTTAAATTGCCTCTTTTATTACATCTATCAGTAGAACATGTATTCTTTCTATAGGAGGGCATGTAATACAGATTTTTAAAGAATACATCATGGATAAAGAGTTTGTATCACCATACGAAAAAGCAAAAAGACACATTTTCAGGGTATTTCATAGTCCATCAAAGGGAAAGTTGTTCATCAGTGACATCACACATCCTTGTCGCGTTGCCAATGGGAGGATCTCCATAGCATTAGAGATTGCAATATTCAAATGCTCATAACTTTCTCATTATTTGTCCTATTTTTCTCAAACTTTCTTTGTTCTTATTCTTTGATTTTTCTGTTTCGACACAAGCCTACTTGTTCCAAAGGTTTCATTCCCCTTTAAACAACAACATTTAACCAAAGTTCAAATTTATTGTGGTCATGGCATTCAATGATGTGAACACTGGGTGGCATTATAATTGAACCAATTTTTAAACCTAGTCTATAAAATGTAAAACCACACTTAGTTCTATGGAATGCTTTACTTCAAAGTATTTCTTACATATTCATTATAATGTATCAATTCTTAAAAATTAGTATATTTTTGTATGTTCCTATTCTTTCCATTTCATGGCTGAATTCATGGTTTTTTTTCAACATTTTGCTGCAGGCTAAGAATGATTTTTAATTGGTGTGTGAGTTGACAGAAGGCATTCCATGAAAGTATGGTCTAAGCTAACCCAGGTTGAAGTAAACCATAGCTACATATATGAGAATACCACCTTATGACTTTCATCTTTAAAGCTCAATCCTTGCAACCTAAAATTGCATTTGTTCATGAGCAGGTACTATGTTTGAAAACAGACATTTTTCCTCTATTGTAATTTGCCTTTTCTTGTAGTTTTTCTTTTGTTTTTGCTGTTTTCTAAGCGCCTTGAGCATTTGATCAAGATGGAAAAAGACCCTATATAAATCATATGTAGTATTAATTGAATTTAACTCTATTGTCCATGAAGGAAAGTCTTTTTTCACTGGTTTACACACATGTAGAATCAATGTTTATACACAGAACAAAACAAAAGACGAAAACATGTCAACATGAGAAAATAATTCCAACTCCGGTATGCATGGTTCACTCAAAATTGACAATACACAAGTATTTGAAATACAAGTCAAAGTTAGAGCCGCGTTGGGGAATAAATTCATATTCTAGAATAATCATGTTTAGTTATACCAGGCAGTACTGTAGTTATCGACAAGAAGTAATGGACCAAGCTGATGCAAGTGCAATTGTAATAGAGAGTAAGGGAAGTGCAAGAGAGATGCGTCTGATTCTAAGAAAATCTCTAATTAATTTAAGTGAAAAGTCAAAGTTATCTATCATGATCAATAACAATCAATTATTATTATATTATTGTTATTATCATCATCATTGATTGTAGGCACCGATGAGGCCAACAGGGGGCTACGTGGTGACCCTGTATTGGACCATGAAACATCTCTATGGCATGGAACCGGGTGAAGTATGGTGGGCTGCATCGGATCTGGGCTGGATCGTAGGACATTCCTATATATGCTACGCTCCGCTCCTCCATAGGAACCCAACTATTATCTATGAGGTAAATAATAGGGAAAGAGAGGGAGGTAGAGCGAGAAAGAAGGCGGTTTCTGGGGAGCGTTTCATGAAAGGACTTGTCGGACGTTTTATCCAACAAGTATCAGTTTATCCGACAGTTACCATAGGAACAGTGCCTCTCAGCCAATCAGAATCAAGGAAAGATGTCAGATCTGACAACTTGTCGGATGAAAATATTGATGAAACGCTCCCCAGATCGCCTCGAAGTTTGTCAGTTCCAGGTTTGTTCTGATCGGGAAATTTACCCCAATCAGAAAATACCAGGTAATTTCGGCAGTCTGAAAGCAAATTACGCGTAAATAGTAGGTACCTGTCAAAATTACGAGAACTTTCGTGGGATTTTTCCAAGGTCGTGGATATTTTTTCAGTGTGAAAGCAAATTACAGGAACTTTTAGCCCAGCAAAATTGCGAGTGAAGCGAGCAAGCAACATTTTTGACATTTTTAATTAAAAAAATCATATTCTTTTTCATATTCAGAAAGCAATTTCATATTTCACCCTTTTTTTTCTTCCATGATCTTATGTTTTTTTTTCCTGGGTGGTGAAATTTTTGTTGGGGGCATGCCCCAACCACCCCCATCTGTACACCAGTAAGGTAAATAATGGAGATAGAGAGAATGAGAGATATTAATAGTTAAGTCTTTGTGCATTAGACTGATCTTGGGTAGGTCATCAGATGTCACTATCAATGCTGTATAACTGATTTCCCTCTTCCTGAAATTCAAGAATTGAACAAAAGTCAGGAAATTTACCTACTCTCTTTAGTATCCTCTTTCTCTCTCTCCCTCAGGGTAAACCAGTCGGTACACCCGATCCTGGAGCTTTCTTCAGGGTCCTGAACCAGCATGATGTGGTGTCCATGTTCACCGCTCCAACGGCTCTTAGAGCTATCATCAAGGAAGACCCTGAGGCTGTCCTTGCTAAAAAATATTCAAGAGACAAGTAAGTTGAAGTAGGTCAGTGCTATTAAACTTATAGGTTTTACATAACCATCATGATTTGTGATGACATCACAAAATTGGTGATAATTGGAAAATGAAGGGATATTTGAAACATTTTGGATGAAATCTGGACAATGACTTTTAGATTCTGTTGACAAGAAACTAATATTGATATCATAAATACTGCAGGATATTCTGGGGTATTTGTTTTTTACATGTGAATGAGAAATACAAATAATATAAAACAAAATGAAGCTGCGAAAAGTGAGCAACTTTTAATATCTGAAGTGTACCTTTAAGAAAGGAAGGCAGAAGGAACAGAGGTTACATACAAAGCACAGTATATGCAAATCCGGAAATATGCATATATCAGGAAATGTTTTATCTTGAGTGTCACAGAAGAATAAAGTCTAATGGCATTTCCATCTGCACAGGGTAATGTTTCGTATAGACCTGTTATAATAACACATTCACAATTTCTGTAACAAGTAAACTGCAAGCCAATCAAATTGAATGATTTCACTAGCTTTAAACTGTTATTGGAAACTTGTTATTATAACAGGCTTTATGAAACTAGCCCCAGGGCACGGTTTCCTGAAAAATGTCTGCACTGGCAAGATGTAATTTTTCTGACAGCTACCATGGTAACAGTCTCACAGTTGCCATAGTAACGGTCAAGAGGCTAGTGCTTCCTAGCCAATTGGATTTCTCTCAGTTTTTGAGAGCTGACAGTTACGCCCATTGGTGACAAACTTATGAAACTCCCAGAGGTTCGTGACACAAAGCTTAGCATTCATCGTACAACATTGTTTATGATTGATTTCAATATGCAGTTAATAATCATGAAAATCATGTGTACGATTGATCGCTTACTTTTGTGTTATGCGACCCAGGTGGGTGTTTCATAAAGCTGTTCGTAAGATACGAATGACTTTACGCACGGCTGGTGATCCTTTCTTGTGCTGTGTGATATCCATATGTAATTGATTTTAGGACCCGAGAACATGTTCCAGTCGTGCGTAAAGTTGTGCGTAACCTTACGAACAGCTTTATGAAACACCCACCTGGGGACCGTTTCATCAACTTTTTTGTCTGACAAGATGTCAGATCTGACAACTTTCCTTGATTCTGATTGGCTGAGAGGCACTGTTACTATAGTCACTGTCGGATAAAACGTCTGACAAGTCCTTTCATGAAACGCTCCCCTGATCTCCTTTTGGAGCCCTGGATCCTCTGGCCTATCAAGACAACAAAAAATGAACAAAGGCTTAAAAAAAAAGGGCAGCACCCCGACCCCTGACCATTTGTTTCACTACACTTTATGGATTGTGTGTTTGATTTGATTTCTATTTTTCAAGTTGAATGTTTTTGTTTATTTTTATATTTGCCCTGTCTTTGTTTTATTTTATTTGAATTTATTCAGACAAATAAAATGAAATATTTACATGTCTTTGATTGCCAAACAAGGTCTAGAAAAACCCATTCAAGTAGGCATCCCAGAATATAAAACAATACATAATCAATAACATTACACTGTAGATAAGAAATACAAATAGGCAGAATATCAAATATCATGTGAAAATGAAACTATAGCAGGGAGACAATAAATAATTCTTCAAAGTACTAAATTACATAATGATAATTAAAAATGATAATGTTATGCATCTATTCTTTTGCATGCCATTGTAGTACAAGAGACCATTTTGTAATGTAATCCAAATAAATGCATGATATCACCACAGTGAGCTGACACAAGGAAACCACTTTCATGCCCAGAGCTCTATCTCAAAATATAACAAGACGAGAACCACTATCCATGTATCTTTTCAATATGAAGCTTATTACATTGATAGCTTCATAGCAATCATGTATTTCTCTTTCTTGTAAATATTAATTTTAGATGTATATATTTAGGCATGTTTGTTTCCCACTAGCAAGAAGAGGTTGATCATTATTTGCTTTATGAATATTTTTTTTAATCCGAGATTTCATTGAATATTTGCGTAATTGCAGTTTTGGTCTCCTCGGAAGACCAGCCACTTGGTGGAAGAGGGCTAATCCCGCTTTATGTGGAGAAGAAATATATGAAAAGAATACTATTACAAGCTTTGCTTTTTTAATAATTGGCCCTTCGTACCCTCATCTTATTGATATATCTGTCTCCAAGCAATCGAATGTTTGATTGTATTTTGTCATATTTATTATGAATAATGGCAATGTATTGAATTATTTATTAATGATTTACTATCTTTTGATGGACGTTACATTGTATTTAATATTTTGTGAGGAAACCAAACTGAAACTACTACTCCAAAAATTCTGGCATTATAGCTTCTGTTAGCATTGTCAACACAATTCTGCTTTATTTTTTACTGGCATTAATCTGGCTGAAGAGGATATATCTAGCTCCTATATGGAGAAGTGATGTACGAAAAAAAAGTTTTGGCAATATTAACCTCAGTTTGGCATGGCCATTGTGACTCAAACTACATGTAACAAGCATTAATTAATTTCTTTGGACCTACTGGCCACCCATATAAGATTTGGTGTCTATATCTGCTCTCATTGTCATTATAATTCCGACTTTAATAAAGAGAAATTCCAGTAATTGCAGTAAACACTGATTTCATGAGAAAGTCTGTAAAACCAGGCTTAATTGTCAGTATTTTATCGAGGATCTACATGTAGATCTGGTACAGTTACATAAACTGAACTTTGTGAAATCTTGAAATCTGCGCTGAAAAATGTTCTCACTGAAGATCATCAACACAGATAAGCACACGTGGGACAGTGTATTATCATTGCTGGAATAAAGACCCGACGGAAGTGACCGAATCTGCGCTTTTTTTGCTTATTTCTCAGCAATTACACACTTTCTTCCAGAATCCTTTGGCACATATTTTTCATTCATACAAACAGACACTTGGGTGGTCATTATATTAGATTCTGTAAAAAGTCATTTTGAGATCGTTACCAATACTGGAATTTATCTTTAAAGGCATGCATTGATTTGGATTACATGAAGATGGTCATTTTAGTCTTGCATCCTTTGTGTTTGTAGATTTAGAATATTGTATGTTGCCGGGGAGATCTTTGACCGGGAATCGCTCCATTGGTGCCGAGATGTTTTCAATGTCCCGATAATTGACCATTGGTGGCAGACAGGTCAGTTTTACTTAGCCACGTCATTACAAAGAATAGCGATTGATCAGTTCAACCTCAAATATATGGAAATCCATCATTGTCATAATTTTTTTCTCCAGGAAATTGAACAAATTCTTTGGGAAACACACGGAATTGTCAAGGCTACAATAAATGTATGAGTATACAGTACATGATGTGTTGAAAATATTTTGAACAAACATTAGATGTTGAAGTTGCTGGCTTTCCATAATTGTGGTTGATCGGGTCACTCACACTTCTTTGTAAGATGGGGCCCATCATGAATGTTTGTTTTTATATTTTCATCTTTTTTTTTCATATTCACAACCTTCGAATTCTGTTTTTGTCAGGATTTCTTCAATGAGTATCCTACATTAATAATAATCAGAGATTTATATGACACACTGGCCCAAATTCACAAAGGTGTTTTTGAAAACCAATGGTTGAATCCATGGTTTTATGCAGATTTCCTGTATAAAGTACGCTTAATTTACAGCATACTGGGCGCGTACATTACAAATGTACAATGCTAATGCGCGCTTTTGTCGCAGTGCGTCAAATTGATGCCTGTTGCTATGGTTAATTTTTTTTTATTCATGAGTCCACTCTTCAAACAGTGGACTCATGAATACAATAGCGTGGATAACCACGGCAACAGGCGTTAATTTGGCGCACTGTGACAAAAGCGTGCATGGGCATTGGACATTTGTTAATATACATGTATGTGGTAAAATAAGCGTAATTTATACAGGAAATCTACATAAACCAAGGGTTGTCAAAAACCACCTTTGTAAATTTGGGCCTTTTAGTCCAGTGTTGCTAGTGTCATTTAAGCTCAATCAACAAATGAAGGCCAAATCAAAGGCTTCATCAATTCCATTTCACTATTTATTAATTGTAATCTGTTTAAAGCCTTTCGTAAGTTTCGTAGAGCCCCCACCCACCTCCCCTTCCTTCCCTCAAAAGAGATAAAAAAATATGTCTCTCACTGTCCAGTGCATACTGTACATGTACATGTACATACATGTATGTTGCCTTGGGGCCCCATTTTCTTGCAATAAGATTTGCGATTCAAATTTTTTTTAATTGCATATAAAATTGAATTGAAATTCTTTATTAATCTCACTCATTTAGGGCCTTTTCGCAAATGAATCTTGAACCATGATTGTAATTCGTCTTTAGAATCATCGGACCTTTCACACGCTCACTTGAAATGTGATTTGAATTTGAATTCCTGAGGGGAGGCGGCATGTGTCCTTGATGACTTGTCAATCAAAGCACTGCATCGCAATACAAACTATGATGAGTGCATGACAATTGTATTATCTACAGAAGTGCATTTAAAGGTCATCTATTATCACATGTTAGTCAGTCAGTCATTGACATCAGTTTAGTTTGGATCAGACAATGAATATATTAAATCAATGCATAGACTCTTTGCATCCTGCAGCTGCAATGTTTATTTTCCTGTTCTTGAGTGTACATGTAAATCTACATACTATAGTCGCATGCACTGGTGGATCCAGGGGGGTACAGTCAGCCCGTGCCCCCCCCCCCTTTGAGAGGCACAATCAGAATTTGGTGGAGCATTGTGGCCCAGTGCATTAGTCTTCTGACTATCAAAACAGAGGGTCGTGGGTTCGAATCCCAGCCATGGCGGCGTAATTTCCTTCAGCAAGAAATTCATCCACATTGTGCTGCACTCAACCCAAGTGAGGTGAATGGGTACCTGGCAGGAATTTATTCCTTGAAATGCCACCGCGCTGTAAAAGGCTGCGGGGCTAAAGCCAGGGTAATAATATCCAAGTCCTTTGGAAGCGTATAGAGACGTTATGACATAATGCGATATGCATTATACAAGAACTGCGTCATTGTGATATTATTATGCCGTTCTAAGACTAGTGTGCCCCCCTTGGAATATCCTGGATGCGACCCTAGTTGCATGCTAAATTGTCAAGTTAACAGTATGTACAGTACATGTCCACATGCTAGAAGTACAGTGATGCTAAAAAAATTGGGTATCCCACCAGAAGTTCGGTTACGTTTTACATGTAGATAGTTAATTGTGAAGGCAGGCGATAAAATATTACGTTCAATAAAGTTTGTTTCTCTTGGCTCGCCGAACATTGTAGTAGTGTTGTCTACACTCAACTCTCAGCATGAAGGAGTGCATTTTATGGTGGGTTTCACTGACCTTGGAGCTGTATAGAATAATGAGTCCATCACTCTAAAACCCTTTTGCCTTTTCCAGCTCATCACGATTTTATGAACAAAATATGAACAAATAAAGTTTTGGTATCATTCTTTTGTCATTATGCTGTATACATGTATATGCCCCCAAAGTTCATTATCTTATGAGGTCTTTTATTTTGTCAACAACCGCTCATTAAAGGTCAAATTCACTTTTAAAAAATGTTGATTTGGATCATGAGAGAAAAATCAAACAAGCATCATAAATTGGATGTAAAATAAGAAAGTCATGATGTTCTTAAGTTATGACATTTCAAAGTTTCACTTGTATTTCACATAACAGTTCTTTGCACAACTCAGTGCAGGGTAGAATAGGGATTAATTGAGTAGATAGGAGTACCAGTGATATTCCAAGAAAGAAGCATTTAAATCATTTGAAATAGAAACACTATGATTGATGGGTGGTCTTGAGACTGTGGTCGGCCAATCTCTCAGGAATGTCGCGAATGAGTGACATCACAATTAGGGCTCTACTTGAATGAGAAATTGTTTTGGGAAATCTGTGAATTGCCAAACTTGGAATGGGTAATTTTCTCTGTTATGAGAAAGACATGCAGTACAGTGTATCATTAATGTATGATAATAATCATGGTTTGCGACATTTATACAGTTTAACGCTTAATACAAATGTTTCTAAGCACTACCAGGGAACAATTTTGCTTTAGAAATTTGAATAGCATTTTGGTCATAAGAGAAAAGCTCTCAACTACAGTCCTATGCAAAAATATGCTGTACAAAAGACTTCATGCGTACATGTAGCAGTCTTTAAAAGATGTGGAGCAAATTGCGATGCATTACCAGGAAAATTATTCCCTGACTGCATATTAATACCCCTTTTGGCACAACTACCCTGATCAGACGCTCTAGCATTCAAGGAATTTCTTGCCGCCGGGTATCTATTTACTACCCCTGGGTGGAGAGTGGAAAATGTAGACTTGTCAGAGGATGCAAGTGCTGCAGTGGGATTTGAACCCAGGACTTTGTGGTATACAGTCCGGAAACCTATCCACTGAGCCACAACACCTCAATTGTATGAATTGCCGCATTTGGAATTGTTTACTTTCTCTGTACAACTTTGAAACAACATTTTTTTGTACTTTATTGATAAACTAGAAACTGGATGGGCCATGACGCATACAGCTGTAGGACTTGGAGAGGATTTGTACCCGAGACATGGAGTCACTGGTAAACCTGTGCCAGGATGGGATGGTAAGCTTATACACCAAAACCTTCTCTTTTTTTTAAATTTCAAAATTGTGTTGCTACAGTACATGTCAATGAGACAATCATGGTTTTGTATGGCATGCTGGAATATCTTCCACCAGAGCTTCATTTTTTAACATTCCTTTGCTTTTTGGTTGTATGGGAAGAAACTGACCTTAAATGTTCCATTTGAATGACATTTTGAACATTTTACTGTGTAAAATTATGATAATTGGTTCAAATCTCAGTCCAAAACTACACTTGTACAGTGTGCAAGTTGCTTACTTATCAACATTATAAATTATTTGAATCCTGTGATGAGAAGTTGCTCTTAAATTATTTTTGCTATGAAATGAGACCCCCCCACAACAAAATATGTACACCGAGAAGTTACATATTTATTTTCATAAAAATAAGATAATAGAAGTGGAAAGTAGCATTCCATAGATTGGTGGACTGAAATTCTGGTTTACTAGTAGTCTAGAATTATTAAGCTATTTAGGAAATGGAAAAAGGGAGATAGGGGATATATAGGAAGAGAGTCATAGATGGAGTGTGTTGTGAATGAAATTTGAATGGTTAAAGGTGAATCCTAAAATCCGAAAAATAAAAATCAGACAAGTGGATATGTGAAAGTTTGAAGAATATCGAACAAACAATAAGAAAGTTACGATGTAAAAAAGAAGTTATAAAAGTTGGTGTTTAATCACTCTACCAATGGAGACTTCAAATTGGCCGCATATGTGATGTCATAGTGATAATGATAATGATATAGGATTTGTATAGCCACGTATCCAGTGTACGTGCTAGGTGCTCAAGGCGCTCCTATATTACCCTGGATAAGCTAGTCTACCGATTCTGGTGCGCACAGCTTTTGAGGAACTACTTCCTGCCGGTACCCATTTACCTCACCTGGGTCGAGAGCAGCACAGTGTGGATAAATTTCTTGCTGAAGGAAAACACGCTATGGCTAGGATTCGAACCCACAACCCTCTTTTTGAAAGACGAGAGTCAGAACCACTAGGCCACGACATGCCCACATGTAATGCAAGGACTACTTTTCCTTGTACTCCAATACATTAAATAGCTAAAATGTATTTTTAAAAAAAATTACATACAAAGTTGCCAGTACATAAAAGACAAATGGGTATAAATCATCGGAGGAAAGTTTGGGCATTAAAGAGAGAAAATATAAAGTATATTACAAAAAAAATCAATATTAAATCGGTGTAGAATTTTCATTGCATGTGTGTTAAAATAAAAGCTAACTCATTCACTCCAATCTTCATGTATAAATGTTATAAACATTGAGGTATTGGAAAACATACAGAGCACAAAATCTAACATTCTTAAAACTTTTCTTCCTTCCTTTAATAGTGAGAGTTTTAGATGAGATGGGCCAAGAAGCACCTCGTGGTGAACTAGGAAATATTTGCATCAAGTAAGTTTATTCACTCTCACCTTTTCTGTAGTTTCTTAGGTGACAAAAAACCCTTGCTTTCTGGCCTAAAGGAATGTCAGTTTTCTTTCAAGTTCTAGTAATTGGCAGGGTTTTTTCCCTGATCTAGGAGATGACATAATGCCTTCAGATATTTTCTCCTCAGTTTTGGATGAAACAGTTGTATTGTAATTTTCCTTAAAGATAAATTATTATTATTATTATTTATTTGACCAATATAAAAAAGTACATACACATTACATTAGAAAATTTACAGTACATTAACATGCAAAGAAATGCGGGAACGGCATGTGGGTCAGGGGGCACAAAAGCGAAATTCATCACTGTTGCCCGAAGGCATGAGCCCCCACACATGCCGCTCCCAAGACATAAATAAAAAAAATGTAAATACTATTACACAAAATATTGCACGTTAAAAGAGGGAATACTGAAAAGGGTGCCAAATTAATTAATTAGATAGTCTTGAGATGCATTAAAAAAAATACACTGCAGTTGTGGTAACAATCTCAAGTTGAGTTCGAACAGAATCCAATGAAATGACCACCCAAGAGTTTGCATCCATAAATACAAAAAAAGCCAAGTGGCTCCGGGAAAAAATATGTAATTGCTGAGAAATGATCTAAATTTGCACTGAATTCCATAAATTTTTGGTATTTTTTAACAATATCAATGCACTGCCCCACGTATGCATTTTTGTGTAATAGTGATCATCAGAATTATTGGTTTCCAGCTAGGATTCTATGATTTCACAATGTACCAGAACTAGATCTATCATAATATTGTGGCATTTAACTTGATTTTAAAGACTTTCTCAAAGAATTGTTTGCTGCAACTTTCTTTTACCTTATTTTTGTTTTGTTTTAATAGATTGCCACTTCCGCCTGCTGCTTTCACCACACTATGGGGCAGTCATGAAAGATATATCAAGACCTACTTTGAAAAATATCCAGTAAGTTCTTGCTGATCTGCTTTTTTTTTACTGGTTAAAAATTTCCAGACGCAACCACAATTTTGCTTCCAAAGGGCATACAAGGGACAGCATGACTTGATTGCTATGCGAACCCTTCACTTGAGGAAAGTGGTCTGAATATGCAGCCTAAGGTCCCTGTAATTGACTTGTGTACTTCTTCATTCACAAATTAAAACAATTTCTTATGAGCTAGTCTTGTATATTGACCCACTTGTTGAAAAAGTCTCAATCAGGGTAAGTGCCTGCAGACTAAATTCCTATCACATTTGATGTTTTTAGACAAGTTATCACTTTAAATGATCTAGGTTTTTCATAGCAAAAGAGCAGCAAGCGTCAAGGCTGTTGAACATGAGTTCAACCAGTCTGAGTTGTTTTCATTAGCCCTCTGTCTTTCCTTTACATTATCATACAAATAATGCACAGGAATTAGTGGTGATGTAGTACATTTGAGGTACGTACAAGGTGTGACCACCACATGGTGCTTGTGCCAAGTGCTTTTGCATAAAATTTTTAATGTATGAGATGCCTGTATTATTCGTAACATCACAAAACAAAACCTGGGCATTATTTGTTTGATTCAATTGTTCAGTTGTGATTACCCCCTCACATCACTACTTTAGACCTGTGCATTGTTTGTTTTATATTACAAGTTTTATATAGTACAGGCTGTACAAATTTTGTGGAACGCACATTTGTGCATCTGTTTTCTTTTTATACATCACAAACTTAGCAATAGATTATGAGGCATGGCTGCGTAAGCATACTTTTCGCAGTGGAACATCATAAAGTGTAGTGATGATTTCACCAATTATCTTTTTTCTGTAGGGTTACTATGACACGATGGACGCTGGTGTCCATTCTGAAGATGGTTACATCGCTATTCAAGCTAGAGTTGATGATGTCATCAGCGTTGCTGGACATCGTATCGCTGCAAGTGCTATTGAAGAGGTATTCATTTTTTTTTTTTTAATTCCACAAAGTACACTTCCCATGTTCATTTACTACTTAAAGGTCAAGTCCACCAGAGAAAAATGTTGATTTGAATCACTAAAGAAAAATCAAACTAGCATAGCGCTGAAAATATCATCTAAATTGGATTTAAAATAAGAAAGTTATGACATTTTAAAGTTTCGCTTATTTTCTACAAAATAGTTATATGCACAATTTAGTCACATGCAAGTTTGAGAATTGATGATGGCCCTCACTCACTATTTCTTTTCTTTGTTATTGTTTAACTTATTCAATATTTCAATTTTTAAAGATTTGGCAATAAGGGCCAACTTGACTGAACCATAAAATGTTAAACGATGGTAATTCCACATGTTCATGGAGAAACAAACCTGTGTTTCACAGGACAAAATTAGAATATTTCATATATAATAAAATGAATAGTGAGTGATATCATCAGTTCCCTCATTTGCATACCGACCGGGATATTCATATAACTTTGTGAAGTTAGTGAAATTTAAAATGTCATAACTTTCTTATTTTACATTTGATTTGATTTTTGAGTGTTTTGCTTGTTTGAGTTTTCTTTTTTTTATTCAAATCAACTTTTTGTTGGGGTGGACTTGTCCATTAAGTTGAATATATTGTGAAGGAATTTCATTTTGACAGATAAAGTGTGGTAATCAATTCAATTCATTGAGTGGCTGGTTCAGCAATGAAATTAAATACATGTACCTGCTATGCAGGCAAAAAGACTGAAATTATTCATGTTCACAATAAAAATTTAAAGTTTATCAATGGCCAACAAAGAAAAACATCATATAGGTACATGGAAGAAGTTATGGTAAGCTTATAAGTAAATAAAGACATTTCTTTAAGTAATAATGTAAACCTATTCAAAATACTTTACAGTATTCAAAATACTTTTCGCTTAGTTTCTTCTCTTAGTTTGTTTAATGCTTTATCATACATACTTATGTCTTTTGCACATTATCAGTTGTTCCCCTCTCTTTCCCTTTTTTCCCCACTCTTGTGCACAAGTTTATTTTGCCTTTCTTTGTTACCTGTTTGACCCACCTCTCACTAATTCTCTTGTTATTCATATCTTCCTCATACACTTCCTCTATCACTGCTTTGTTCCAGATCCTGTTTGATGTTGCCTGCCTCATTATCTTAATCCCTCTTGGCTTGAGGTCTTTCTTTGGCCTTACTCACACTAACTTCCCTTTGTGTCTGCCTACTCCTTTTCTTTCTTCCCCTTCATTGGTCATCTCTTCTCACTAATGCCCCTTTTGTCTCCTTGTTCCTGTGTTGCTGTTGAATGTCTGTGGTCTATATTATGGTTGTTCCACCTTTATATATGTTTGTCATTTTGCCTCAGAAGAAGATTCTGCTAGGATCGAAAGCTTAGGCCCCTTTTGACTCTCCTATTCAAAATAAAATAGAATTGAATGTACAAAATTAAAATATATAAATGGCTTGATAAGTGTGATAATGCTATGTTGTGTTTTTTTTTTAAGGAGGCCTATACCTAAACTATATCTTACTAAAAGCAAGTAATCAACAAAACTGAGTGTTCTTTAATAGCCAGACATTAATAAAACACCTCATTTTAGTCACCTAAGTACTATTTCAATGTTATGCTTTTAGCTATCGTTGAACAGGGGGTTAGTAGAATGATGTACCATACCAAGTCAATAATCAAACTATTTCACTGTTGTGCTTTCAGGCTACGGTTGAACAGGGGGATATATTGCTGTACCATACCAGTCAATGATAAACACTATTTCACTGTTATGATTTTAGGCTATGGTGGAACAGGGGGATATAGTTAGAATGATGTACCATACCAGTCAATAATACAACTATTTCATTGTTATGTCTTCAAGCTATGGTTGAACAGGGGGATATAGTAGAATGCTGTACCATACCAGTCAATAATAAACGCTACTTCACTATTATGTTTTTAGGCTATGGTTGAACAGAGGGATACAGTAGAATGCTGTACCACTCCAGTCAATGATAAACACTATTTCACTATTATGTTTTTAGGCTATGGTTGAACAGGGGGATATAGTAGAATGCTGTACCATACCAGTCAATAATAAATGCTATTTCATTGTTACGTTTTCAGGCTATGGTTGTACAGGGGGATATATTGCTGTACCATACCAGTCAATAATAAACACTATTTCACTGTTAATGATTTTAGGCTATGGTTGAACAGGGGGATATAGTAGAATGCTGTACCATACCAGTCAATAATAAGCACAATTTCATTGTTATGTTTTCAGGCTATGGTTGAACAGGGGGATATAGTAGAATGCTGTACCATACCAGTCAATAATAGCACTATTTCATTGTTATGTTTTTGGGCTATGGTTGAACAGGGGGATATAGTAGAATGCTGTACCATACCAAGTCAATAATAAGCACTATTTCATTGTTATGTTTTCAAGCTATGGTTGAACAGGGGGATATAGTAGAATGCTGTACCATACCAAAGTAAAAAATAGACACTATTTCACTGTTATGTTTTTAGGCTACGGTAGAACAGGGGGATATAGTAGAATGCTGGACCACTCCAGTCAATGAAAAACACTATTTCATTGTTTTGTTTTCAAGCTATGGTTGAACAGGGGGATATATTGCTTTACCATACCAGTCAATAATAAACACTATTTGACTGTTATGTTTTTAGGCTATGGTGGATCAGGGGGATATATTGCTGTACCATACCACTCAATAATATTTTATAAAGACTATTTCACTGTTATGATTTTAGGCTACGGTTGAGCAGGGGGATACATTGCTGTATCATTCCTATTGATAATAAACACTATTTAATTGTGATGATTTTAGGCTATGGTTGAAGAGAGGGATAGTTAGAATGCTGTACCTTACCAGTCAATGATAAACACTATTTCGCTATTGTGGAACAGGGGGATATAGTAGAATGCTGTACCACTCCAGTCAATGATAAACACTATTTCATTGTTATGTTTTCAGGCAATGGTTGAACAGGGGGATATAGTGGAATGCTGTACCATTCCGGTCAACGATAAACTCAAAGGACAGGTGCCAGTTGGACTCTGTGTCCTCAAGAAAAGTAAGTTATATGATATTGTTTTGAAGTAAAAGTCATTTCACATACTGCTGTCCATGGTATGATTTTCTCTGGCGTCAATCATTAAGGACCAAGAGGGAACTGATGCTTTTATCTTTTTATTTTCAGTAACTAACAACATTAAACCACTTTTTAGAAAATATTGACTTCGGAAGAACACTTCCTATTCGGAATGTGAATTTTACCCGCATAATAGCAGCTGATTGCAGGTTGTTTTGTTTCAATTTTCCAGATCAACTTTTTCCCAAACACGTGCGTGGCGTCTTTGCTTTGACTTAAAAATCTTTTCTGTCTATTTCTATCCTCATTTCTTATTTATTTAGATGTTTCAGAAGCTGAAAAATAAATTTTACCAATACTTTATCAGTTGTGAGTAGCAAATTTACATCTTGTCAATTTACTTTGATTTGAATAACAATTATGACTGATTACATCTACGATCAATTAGTGCCATATACTTTCAGATCGACTATTTTCTGAACACGGTCATGGAGTTGCTTTGCTTAACTTTGACATTTTGATCTTTTCGTTTTTTAGAATATTTCTACCCTTGTTTCTTTCATTCATTTCGACATTTCAAGGCCCTGTTGCATAAAAGTAACTATTATGGCATTTTTGCCATCCAATTGTAACTACCATGGTAACACTGACCAACAGCCAATCAGAATCAAGGATTCCATGCAAGTTATAAGTGTATGGCAAGTTACCATAATGGTGACTTTTATGCAACGGGCCCAGAAAGTGGAAAATGAATTTTATTGTTACTTTGTCAGTTATGAGGAAGGAATATATGTCATGTCTATTTAAACAGAATTATGACCGATTACAACTAGATCGATTATGGCCGTATATACGTATTCATCCACACTTCTATACCAAGTTTCGCTTCAATGTCTTCCCATTGTCTGGAGAACAAAATGAATTCATGTTTATAAAATTTTGAAATTTATATGAATTGCAGCACAGGCGAGGTCGAGGCTTTCGTGTTGGATTTTAAAAAATATTTTGTGTGGAATTCTTATTGTTGCTTAATCACTAAACAATAAAAATGTTTATTATTTTATGTTCAAATAATGTTTTCCCCAATCAAATTCGGTTTGTGATCAATGGCACTTTATACTTGTAAATGCACCTGGCATTTTATACCGAACCAAGCCTCTGTGTTCGATTTGGTTTGGTCTTGTTTGGAAGTGCGAAGTTCAGCAAACTTCAGTTTGCCTCGGCGGTTCGGCTACAGCACTAGCTGCAAGTTATTTTGTTAAAAGGAGGGACTTGTTTTTACACATTTATATATAGTTTCAGGTCACATGACCAATGTCAAATGCCAATAGGGTCAACAAATTTTGGCCATTTTGGGGGTATTTGTGGAATCATCATCATAACTTACAAATTTTATGGATGTAGCTTATGAAACTTGGACATAAGAGCAATCAAGTATCCCTGAACTCTCTGTGCGAGATTCAGGTCACTTGACAAAGATTAAAGGACATTTCAGGTCAATTAACTTTGGCCGTGTTGGGGGTTTTGTTGAGTTGGCATCATAACTTAAAGTTTATGGATCTAGTTCATGAAACATAGACACAATGGTAATCAAATATGAATGATTTTTTTGTGAATAATTATTCAATAGCTATTTTCAAAGTCAGCACTGCTGCTATATTGAATTGCGTTATGCAGGCAAGACTGCCAGAGCCGTTCCGCTTGTTACTATATTAAATTCAATGATATTATTTTCATCCTGGAATACATATTTTACTTCAATGAGTACATAAAAAAAGCTGGTAACATCTGCAAAAGTTGAGATACATTTGGGATCTTCAAACAAAATGAAGAATTAATAGAAAATTTAATGAAATTGCACTCCCTTTTTTTTTAGATGGTAGATCAAATGGTTTTATGTGACAGAGCCATAAGCAAGATATTTATGAAAAATGATCGTCAAATTTAATACCAGTATTTTCTTTTAAAAGACAATCTATAAGCCTTTTTAGAACCGTGTCTGAATCAGATGAAATGTGAAACCTGGGGAGCGTTTCATCAATATTTTCATCCGACAAGATGTCAGATCTGACATCTTTCCATGATTTTGATTGGCTGAGAGGCACTGTTCCTATGGTAACTGTCGGATAAAATGGGACTTGTCAGATAAAACGTCCGACAAGTCCTTTCATGAAACGCCCCCCTGGTCTGTCTGTTGAAGAGTTTAGTGATAGCTTTTCAATTTCTACCAAATGATAAAGCGGGTAGAAGTGTTAATGTTTTTGTATCATAAACATTCCTGTCCACTTCGTTTGAAGTCCTGGGTTGTTTTTCAGTGCAGTGGACATGTATGTTAGTATACATTCATGTGCTGTACACAAGTTTAGACACAATTCCAGCATGGACATTCATCTAGTTGATATTTGAATTCAAACTGTTATGACTATCAATAGGAAATTTGCATTTATTTTTTTTTGCATTCGTACATGCATGTATATTGCTATGGGTAATTGGAAGTGCCTCGGGAAATTGTTGGTCCATGATATGAGCTTTACAAGAATATAGGGCAGGGTATTAATCATCTTCAGAAACATGTTTGTCTCCCTCTGCTGACAAGGCCAGGACAGTTTGTGGTAGGATACATGTATACATATAAATTTTTAAGCCATTAAATGATATGATTAGATTAGGGATTGTAAATGAGGAATGGTGCCTCTGCCTCAAGATAAAAGGTGTTGCAGCAGTGAGGTTTAGGTCAATTTGACGGTCAAGTTGAGGATGAAATGACCTTTAGTTTTGTTTGGCAGCAAGAAATTATAGAAAATTACAGTGCTTTGCTGCCTTTTTATTAGCATTTTGTTCATGTCGTTCTTTGCTCCCCCTTTCACCATCTTTGTCGTCTTCTTCCTTTCCTTGTTTTTCACTTTTATTTTATTAATTTTTTTTCTCAAATACAACACTCTTCATCTTTCTCCTTTTTTCCCCTCCTACATGTACTTCTTCCTCCTCTGCTTCTTCTTCTCCTTCCTCTTCCTCTTTCTCTACTTCCCTTTACCTTGTTTTTCCCCTTCCTCCTCCTTTTCCTCCTTGTCCTTATCATCATAATAATGATTATCATCATCATCATTATCATTCTTTGTTTTTGTTTACATTCCTCTTCTTAGTTTGGTTTGCAATGTTTACTCACGTAATCACATCATGTTGCGCTATCTTGTTTGAGTACTTTCAAAAGCACATCCTCTAATCTACAAAGTATAGGGTCTACACTTTGTTATTTTGAACAGCTTTGTCATTTTGTGCGTATGTGACATGAGTCTTTATGCACTTTACCCAACATTTTTTGAAGATCTTTGAAATTGCAAGCACTTGTTTGTAAGACTAAGGGTGTGTTTATGCTTCCATTGCGAGGACAGAATCAGCGATTTCAAACGTCGATTCAAAACGCTGATCGTAAATGTGGTTCTGGGAGTGCTGTTTATGTTTAACTTTTAAGAGCAAATCATGATCTCCAGCTGGCTTCGCATCGTAAAGCGAGGTCAAATTGGGCGCGCCTTTTTTCGAAAGTTTTTTTTTCCGATTGTTATTACGTAGAAATAACATGGAGCAATACGACTGTATTTGCCCGCGGATTTTCATCTCACCGGAAGCATGTACCAAATGACGTCATTTAAACACGTTTACGATCGTGGTTCTGTTTATACTTCCCCAGAAAGCCTGATTCTGGTCAAACGACGTTTACAAACGCACCTTTTTGTGAGTTTACTATCGGCGTTTTTGAAACAGCGTTTAAATGAAAGTAAGCATGGACGCAACCGTGTTTTGGACTAATCACGTTTGGAAACGCTGATTCTGGCCTGAAAAGTGGAATAGCATAAACACGGCCTAATCATGATCTAACACACCAGAGTGCACCCTCACAAAGATCGCTAAGTACAGTATGTAAATGAATGTGTGTAGGAAAACCTGTAAGTTCATATTAAGTCTCGCCCTTCAAATAAAATTTCCTACATTCATTTCGATTTTGCAAGGTTGTAATCTATAAAGCAGTTTACGTGCTGTACATGTAGGTAATTTTTTGTATAATTTTCATTTTAAGAGAAATTCCAGCGGTGTTCCATGGAACTTTGCGGTTTTCAGATTTAATTCACAAAATTACCTGCACCCGGCGATCAGCCGCAGATGTAAATCGTGTGAGGGTGTTAGTCTCTTCTCAATGAAAATTTTCATTATACATTTATTTCGCTCACATGATGATTCATATTTTGCTTGCAGCCATTCACTTCTTAAAACAACAAATTTTACCAATATTTCATTTTTGACACTGATGAATATTCATCAGGATTGGACATTTTATTATTTCATTAGCAACAACAACTGACACATTGTTATTATGTTAGGAATACTAGTCCTGCTTCTATCTGATACCATATATTCAAATACAGTGTATGGTGCTGGAGCAATAGGAAATATGTTACTCTTGAAACTTGAGTCGCGGAACTTTATGTTAGGGGCTTGATAGCGATGCATAAATGGAGGAGGAGCCGTGATGTGGTGGTTCTGACTCTCGCCTCGTAATCAGAGGGTTGTGTGCTTGAATCCCACCACAGTCTGGCATCCTTTGGCAAGGCATTAATCCACACTTTGCCATTCTCCACCCAGGTGCTATATGGTCACCCATTAGGATGTAAAAGTCATTGTAGCTTGTCCAATACTGTGTGCGCCTTACCGGCGACTGACTGGAATACTTCCCAGGGAGTGGATGATGTGCACGCATTTGTGTGTGGGAATGACTGATAGAATCCAATGACTGGGGTAATAATATATCTGAAAGCGCATAGACATGTTGTTGCGATGTAAAGCGCTTAAAAGCAGATTTATTATCAATCTGTAATAATAATAGTATTTATATTGCGCACATATCCACCTTTTTAGGTGCTCAAGGCGCTCCTATATTACCCGGCTAAGCTAGGTGTTCATAGCACGCACAAATTTTTAAGGAATTACTTCCTACCGGTACCCATTTACCTCGCCTTGGTTGAGTGCAGCACATTGTGGATCAGTTTCTTGCTGAAGGAAATTACGCCGTGGCTGGGATTCGAACCCACGACCCTCTGTTTCAAAGTCGGAAGACTAATCCACTGGGCCACAACGCTCCGTAATCTTCGTCCTCTCTGCCCCATCCTACATTGCAACCATGAACTTTACTGGTTTAACGTGCCACACCCTCTTTTTAATCCTACAAAGGTTAGCTTCTGTTTAAAATTCATGTCTCCCTGATAAAATCTGTCTGGAATGTTTTTCCTTTTGGTAGCTAAAAAAAGAATCATTAATAACCCCCCCCCCTTCACCATATCTCCCATTACCTGTACATGTATGTATGTTCATTGTTTTTTAAACAACGTTGCCCTAAAACTCCTCACAGCTCTGGCATATGTTTGCACTTTTTTCACTTTTTATAGATATTTTACTGCCCACTCTTTTTTTCTTCTCTCTCTTTCTCCCCAGCCCTCTCTCTTTTCCTCCCCCCTCTCCATCTCTTTTTCCTTTTCTCTATCTCCTTGTCCCCTCCACTCTCAGTCACTCATTCTCCCCATACCTCCTACATGTACCCCTCCTTCCCTCCCTCTCTTTGTTTATTTTTCTGTTTGTGCTTCTGTTTGTGGTAACTCCCGTAGGAACTCCGCAGGACAGCATTTTTGCTGGTAAACGCCAAGCTGGTATATAACCAATTACCTTGCGTCTAGGTTAATCAGTCGTAGTGGCTGACGCTATAGACGACAGATATCACTCTCGGGCCTTTTTATCAAAGTGGAGAAAATGGCTGAGTTGGGATTCGAACTCACAACCTTGCGATTATGAGTCCAATGCTCTAACCACTGGACCACACGACCCATGTGGTCCAGTGTGGTTCTCCTCCCCTCTCTCTCTAACTCTCCATCATTCCCTATTTTTTCACATACTATACTTCTCCCCCTTTCTCTCTCCATCTCTTTTTAAAGGTCAAGTCCACCTCAGAAAAATGTTGATTTGAATCAATAGAGAAAAATCAGACAAGCACAAGGCTGAAAATTTCATCAAAATCGGATGTAAAATAAGAAAGTTATGACATTTCAAAGTTTCGCTTATTTTCAACGAAAAAGTTATATGAACGAGCCAGTTACATCCAAATGAAAGAGTCGATGATGTCACTCACTCAATATTTATTTTGTTTTTTATTGTTTGAATTATACAATATTTCAATTTTTACGAATTTGACAATTAGGACCTCCTTGCCTGAAGCACAAAATGTTAAAATAATGGAATTCCATGTGTTCAGGGAGGAATGAAACTTCATTCAACATGACAATGATGAGAAAATGAAAATATTTCATAGAATAAATTACAAAAGAAATAGTGAGTGAGTGATGTTTTCAACTCTCTCATCTGGATGTAACTGGCTCGTTCATATAAGTATTTTGTTGAACATAAGCGAAACTTTAAAATGCCATAACTTTCTTATTTTACATCCGATTTTGATGAAATTTTCAATGTTTAACTTATGCTTGTTGAATTTTTCTCTTTTCATTCAAATCAAGTTTTTGTTGGGGTGGACTTGTCCTTTAATTATCTGTCAACCCCAATTATCATACACTGTACATTCTGTTCCCTCTCTTTCTTTTCTCCATCATCTTCTGTTATTCTGCTAGATGTACTCCTTCCTTGTACCTCGATCATTTCATTTTTTTCTTCATTTGATCTTTTCTTCCATTTTATCCTACAGTATTTACAGGACAAATACAGAACACGCTGCATATACATGTAGGTCTACCCCTTCCCTCGGCTCCGGTTAAACAATATGAAACATAAACATTTCATCAAAGTGCAACTTTGTAAAAAAAAAAAAAAAAAAACTACTGTATTGTTATCACACATGCTTATTCCTTGTATTAATCTTGAAGAGTTTCTGATGTTATCACCACCAACGTGCGTACATTATCTCTCCCTAACGGTGTTGGGAGATGACAGTTTGCTTGTCAAGATCTCTATCTCGTACCATCCCTGGTCTTTGGAGGCTCCAGATGCCTATCAATTGGCAATGTAACAACAGGGGCCTGTCTCACAAGGCATTGCGATTGATCTGATGAGTCACAACTATGGAAGCCAACAACCACAATACCTTGAATTCATGGCTTATTTTCTAATTTTATTTCTAAAATGTTGCTTAGTCTACAATAATTATGTCAGGACTGCAATTGTCCAAATACCAACACGTCTCCTACCATTTTGGTGTACTATCACTTTGTCCACCATCAGCAGTGTCTAATTGTCATTTCGTCCACTCCCTATTCTGTTAAATAACCAGTTGGTCCAACCAGGGCCCTGTCTTACAAAGAGTCACAATTGGTGCGATCAATCGTAACTCTATGGAAATCCATCAGTGTCATAATTTTTTCTACTGGAAATTTGCAAAATGTCCTGTGTAAACAAAGAAGAAAACACCATATTGTCAAGAAATCAATGAATTTATGGATATACATTCATAACTTGAATTTTTTTTTAACAAAGATACATACTGGATGTTGGTGTTGCTGGCCGTCCATAGTTGCGTTTAATCAGATCAATATAGCAACTCTTTGTAAGACCCCTGTTATGACACAAAATGGCCATAGACGAACTGGTGATTAGACAAAGTGAATATTGGAATAAATGCTTGTTAGACAAATTGTTGGAGGGAATGGCATTAGAATAAATGAAGGTAGACCATGTGGTGAGTGGACGAGTTGGCAATAGATAAGTTGGAAATTCACTGAATGCATACATGTACACCTATTAAGTGTTTCCTGAACATTTTGTATAAAATCATTGTCTTATCAAACATATCAGTGTTCTCCTCATTGCTACCACGTGGTCCATTTGTAAATTTGCTTTATGAAGAATTATGAGATTGATAATGTCACAGTTGAGATTGGATCAATCTTAACCTTTTATTAGTCAGTGCCAAGATATAATTCTTGATTATTTTCTTTAACCATTTCAGACAAGCTGTGCACTGTTTTAAAAATGCCGAGGCTTTCAATAGGTGTTCTTAAAATATTGAGATCAGTTCTCTTGAAGGGGAAGTTCATCTTGTTTTTTCTTTTGAAAATGAGCATAAGAGCAGAAAACTGAGGGAAACCTTACATGTACATATCAATTGATTGTATGTAAATGTAAACCCATTAATGAATTGGATAGATCTGGAATTTTAAAGTTTAGTTTTTTGACGTCTCATTACATGTAAATATACAAACAGTCCCCTATATGTACTCTGTATAGTGTCAGTGATATGGATGTGATATACTCTCATTATATTGCAAATATACTGAGAAATAATTAAACTTTGTATTTGAATCGTTTGGAAATATTACATAACTGATTTTATCAAATAATAATAAAACATTTTTATAGCGCCTTTTCAAAATTAATGACTTAGTACCAAAATAGGGTAATTATTTTGTCAAATTGATAATAGTTAAAAATTATAATTTTTCTGTCTCAAGAATTCGGCCAAAATGCACAGCCTACTCATAAAGCTGTCAATTTATGATTTTTCGAAACTGGCATAATTTTTAAATATAGACTTGTAGCCTATTTCTGGTCAGATTTCATTTTAACTCTCAATCAGTTTTTCTTATTCGTCTCTTGCCACCCCGAAGCCAGCGATAAATCGTTCAAAATGCATTTTGAAATTTTTATTGTTTGTATTGATGTTTTTGGTTCAGCTGAGCATGAGATCAGCTGTTCACACTGTGCAATTGTGGTGACACATACGAGCAGTCCAAAGCTTCCCCATTATAAAATGATTAAATGCCAGTTATGGTAATGGTCTCAAAATTAGTTCAAACAGAATCCAAGTGTTTGAAATGTTTGATAGAAAAATGTGTGGCAAATGGCTCGGTAAGAAAAGGTGTTATTGCTGAGAAATACCAAAATAAGCACAGCACTCAAGATTGATTTATTGGTTCGTTAATTGTCTGAT
This sequence comes from Lytechinus variegatus, assembly GCF_018143015.1. Classification (NCBI taxonomy): domain Eukaryota; kingdom Metazoa; phylum Echinodermata; class Echinoidea; order Temnopleuroida; family Toxopneustidae; genus Lytechinus; species Lytechinus variegatus. The sequence continues at coordinate 28,655,098 of NC_054748.1, read as the reverse complement.
CCTTTTCCAACCAATGTTATTACATTGTCCTACATGTATATGAGTTTGGGTGTTAATGATTTTCATAGCTACTGGTTTTTTGCTGAGATTTCACTATTAAGATTTAGGTAATGTGCCTGATCTAGATCTCCAATAATAAGGTGACAATTAAATTTTGAGTTCAAAGATTTTCTCATGAAACCAGTCTTTACTGCAACCTCACTTGTTAACCTTTTGCCTCTATACTAAATTTGTCTTCCTCTTTTGAAATTCTTCTTTTCTCAAGACGTCGACAAGCCGGAAAAGCAGATCGTTGATGAGGTGATTGCCATTGTACGCTCTAACGTCGGACCCGTAGCATTCTTCAAGAGGGCTGTCATTGTTAGTAAGCTACCAAGGACTAGATCTGGAAAGATCACTCGAGGAGTACTCGCTAAGATGGTCAATGGCGAACAGTTCAATGTAGGTGTTACATGATCATCCTTCCATTCTCTGCGGGATTGTTGAAGGACAAGTCCACCCCAACAAAAACTTGATTTGAATAAAAAGAGAAAAAATTAAACTAGCATAACACTGAAAATTTCATCAAAATCGGATGTAAAATAAGAAAGTTGTGGCATTTTGAATTTTCGCTTCATTTCACAAAACAGTTATATGCACATCTCGGTTGGTATGCAAGTGAGGAACTGATGACATCACTCACTCACTATTTCTTTTGTATTTCATTATATGAAATATTTTTGTTTTCTTGTCATTGTCAAATGAAATGACGTTTCATTCCTCCCTGAACATGTGGAATTCCATTATTTTAACATTTTGTGCTTCAGGCAAGGAGGTCCTAATCGTCAAATTCGTAAAAATTGAAATATTGTATAATTCAAACAAAAAAACAAGAAATAGTGAGTGAGTGACATCATCGACTCTGTCATTTGGATGTAACTGGTTCATTCATATAACTGTTTTGTTAAAAATAAGCGAAACTTTTAAATGTCATAACTTTCTTTAATATTTTACATCTGATTTTGATGAAATTTTCAGCATTGTGCTTGTCCGATTTTTCTCTATTGATTCAAATCAACATTTTTCTGAGGTGGACTTGTCCTTTAATAAATTGAAAGTTTATGGTCTGTATTCTCAAAAGAGGTTTCAATTATACCATGTACAAAACCATGGTTTAAGCAGATCTTAAGTATTGCACTTCAATGAGGGCTCTTCGCCGTAGTGCCCATTTATCAAAATATTTAGTTTTAAAGTCAAGTACATGACATGAGAACCAACCGTTTCTCTAAAAACACCTTTGTTATAGAATGTTTGGGAGTTTCACCAAAATTTCAGTGCGCACATCTTACATTTAAAGTGAACCCCAAACTTGTTTTCTCATTCTTAGAAGTTCGTCAAAGGTCTCACTGAAATTTTTTCTGCATTCAAGAAAGTGATTGTTTGGTTAGTTATTGATCAATTATGGCAAGTCATAATTATATCATTTCTTTGGATATGTTTTTCAAGCTCATTGAAAATCTCTAAATTCACTATGCATGTAGGTGACTAATGCATCTGTCACATTTCCCCTATCACCAGTCTGACACAGCTGGTTGAATATTTTTTGTACCAGCTACAATATAACGGTTGTTTTTGCCGCATACATTTGTAATTCCGAAGGTTCGTAATTCCAAAGGCTCATTAGTCCGAAAACGAAATGAGGTTCGCAATTCCGAATGTTCGATAGTCCGAAAATGAAGTGAGGTAACAAACCTTGGAACAACGAACCTTATTTCGTTTTCGGATTAAGGAACCTTCAAAAAAAGGAACCTTATTTCGTTTTTAGATTAATGAACATCGAACCTCATTTTGTTTTTCGGATTATCAAACCTTTGGAATAACGAGCATTCGGAATAATGCCACAAATGCTCAGATTAACGAACCCTTTTACGTTTTCAAATAAACAAACATCGAGGAATAGGCAATTTACGTGTTTTGGAATTACGAAGTGTAACCGTTTTTGCTAGGCACCATACAGCTGTGTTGGGAGAAAAGAGACGGAGGTATCGGATTTGAGATGGCAGGTCATGCATGTAGCCGAAGTTCGATGTGATATTTGAATTCTTATCTCATTTTCATCCTTCAGATTCCCCCAACGATCGAAGATGCTACTGCATACGAAGTAGTGAAGACTGCTTTGGTAGCAGAAGGGATCATGAAGGAATAGACCGCACGAAAGTCAAGGAGTGGGACAGTGTCTTGTCATTGACAACAAGAAAGTCAATGAGTGGGACAGTGTCTGACCAAACCAAACGCTGCAGCTGGTAAAGGTTTTCAAATTTTAAACGGAATATATCCTCTTATGCTTTTTAGTGTCTTGCAGAATTATATTGATGTACATACATTATATGCACAAGTGTTAGTCAGTTTAGAGTCATTAAATATTTTTAAACAAATTCATGAAAAATTTGATATAAAAAATTTGGTTTATAGATTATGCAATTTCACGACTCTATACTGATTGCTAAAATTTGATAATTCTATTTTTATTTTATTTTTTTATCGCTAAGCAATTTTCTAAAAAAAATTGTTTTAATAGCTTTGATTCTAGGAGGAATTTTGCGTAATATCAATGATTTCTTTTTCTTTCTTTGTTTTAATTATGTGCTGTAAGATGTTTGTATTGCCAAGTCAGGGCTAGATTGCATGAAAGTTACTATTACTTTGCCATCCAATGCTAACTACCATGGCAACGCCAATCAACAGCTAATCATTCCATGGAAATTACCTTTGCATGGCAAGGATACCATAACTTTTATTCAACGGGCCCCTGGAATTTGAAGTCTCACTTTGATGCTAATTTTTCTTTGGTGTGATCACTACAGATGACTATTGTGTGTGCTAATACGGTGCTTGTCTCTGGCTTAGTGGATTGTAACGTGACATAATTGCAGTTATCGTTGATAATCATTCTAAAGTATCAGCGATTTGTGTTTCTGACGATATTCTCCACTTCAATGAAGGTTTACAATTTTTCTTGAATGCTTTTTATATCCTTGCCCTCTGCTAATGTTGGCGTTTGTCAGAGGAATGTGTATTTTCGATTCAATAGTCCATTGGTCTTTCTGTTTCTTTATCATTGTCAATCATTGAAAAATATCAGGTACTAGTTGACCTTTGTCTTTGAGGGTCCTATGTCATGCAAAAGAAGGTTTACAATGATGAGGAATGCTGTATGGATTGTTATCATGCACCCCGTCTGCCGTACATGTACATTTAGATGGTTGCCATGGTATTTCGTGTTCTTGTCCGTCTTAATTGATTTTGCTTGGCGCTATAAACTAATGAACCATTTAAGGGGCCAGCAACTTCAAAATTCAACTCATGTCTGTTCTTGGGAGTGACAATTGTTTAGTTATATTTTTGGTTTACGAGGTCAAGGGTTAAATATTAAGGAGCCCTTTCTCACTATAGCCAAGAGGTATTTTAGGGATAAACTTTGACCCCTGCCTGTGCATGAGCAAAGAAGGGGTGATTAAATCTTGGGTCAGGAGGTCACATTCCAAAGGTCACTGAGGCCCTAAAGTGGATTTGTCTATGCAAGAAGTTAACTGTTAGCCAGATCAACTTTTAACCGTTTGACAGATCATCTTTAAACTGTAAAAGAAAGTGTACATGTGGAGCGGGGATACTCTTGATTTGATTATGTTGTAAAAAGGTCAAAGGTCACAGAGCCTGAGAGTGAACATTGCTTGCTTGAAAATGACTTCTTTCAATAAATAGATAACTCTTCTACTGATCAACTTCAGGGTCACTCATCAACATGTACATGAATCTATATAATAATGTAGATTTGAATTTTGAAATCGTCAGAGGTTACATGGTTCATCCTCACAACAACTAAACACCAGTGTGAACTTTGCTGTCATCTGATGCCAATTATACCCCTTTCATAAACCCAATTATGCGGCTAATAGCAGCATAATTTGGTCGTAAAATTGGAGGAGGACCAGAGTTATCCGCATTATTTTGATGCTGCTATTATCCGCATAATAGCAGCATCGGGACAAGATTTTGAGTTAATGAACGCATTTCCAAATAATGCGGATAATTGCCATGGTGCGGTCACAAGGTCACCCTTTTCCAATACAACCGCATCGGAGGGGGCGTGTCCAGTTGTCATGACGATTATCCGCCTTTTTCAGGACGGGCGCTCGTAAAAATAATGCGGCTTATTTTCGGAGTTTGTGAACGCAATTTTTATTGAATTATCCGCATTACTCTTAGGCGGCTAATTGGAGGATAGGTTTATGAAAGGAGTATTAGAGGTCAAAGGTTATGAAGAGTATATCTCGCTGTAAAGATGAATCCGGATTGGACTTGGTTCATGACTGAAATTATTATAATTCATGGCTATGATATCTGATATAAAATTTTGAATTCCTTATTTGGTCATGCCAGTTCTTAATTATTTCATAGAGCTGTGTTTCTTTTATTCTTCATTCTCTAGTATGGTGCTGATTTGAGAATTCTTATGATAAATACATGCATAACAATATATGAATAAATGTAATATGAATCTATGTGAAAGTATATAATATCCTATATACAGTGTATATATATATTTTTTTTATTCAAGATCCAGCACAGAGTGGAGGAAAAGTATTTGGTATGAGGCAAAATAAGTTTCATATAATTATATTAATTATTCTGAAGTACATGCAAGTATTCATATTCTGTCAGTAGATATACTATTGTCAGCCCCACTGAAAAGGGGTTTTTAGTTTTACCTAATGAATCAACGACCCCCTTTTCCCATGGAGGATGTTTGATATCTTGTACAACAACCATTTATAATTTCTTTATGAGTGATATTTTCCTCAATTGAAATTATGGTGGCACAAAATTTAACTTGAATTAAAAGTCTTTTTTTTAACAAATGTTTTATATTGTACAATCTTGAGCGTAACAAATCTGAAATGTGAGTGACAGTAAAGTTTTGAAGAACACATTCAATGTTGAGAAAGCTCAAGGAGAGAGAGGGAGAAAGAAAGAAAAGAAAGAGTGTGTGTGTGTTGGGGGGGATGGTATTCATTATATAGATATCTAAGAAGATTCATTACATCCAAGAAAGCATACCTGCTTAGTATTGATGTTATAGGACCAGATTTTTAAGTCGGGTTTAACTTAGACCATGGTCTAATTCTTATGGGAAGCCAAACATGTCAAAATTTGTTAACATTGAATGCTTCTTATGTTCACTGTGCTCTTTCCTTATTCTTTAATGGTGAAGACAACTATCTTATTTTATCTTCCCAGACGGATTTGAGAGTCAAATGAGGTGATTCTTTGAACAGCTACTGTTATAGATTTATGTCACAATTGGCTCTCCATAACTAAACCACAACTTTAGACCACAATTTAAATGAAACCCGACTTTAGAATACTGGTCATAGAGTATATATGATAAAATGATTTTCATGTAGATGCTTCTATTAGCACATATTTATGTGTAATTGGTCAAACCTTCGAAGGCCAAACCTGGTTCAACAAAATTGGACTTGCTTGACAAAAACATGAATAATACAAAAGGGAGTAGATGAATGATCAGTTCAATAATCCATAAAATCTTGTTGATGACATTATTTGTGAATATTTTGGTAATTATGTAGATGTATTTCAAGGGCCGTCCAATCTTAAAATAATGTACTTCATCTAGAATTGAAATAAAATTACCTTTTGTGTGATGTGATTGCAAATATACATATTCCATATTCTTGTCTTTTTAAGCTTTTGCTATCATTTGTGGTATGCTGTCTAGAGAAGGGGTGCGGGGAAGGGGCTGGATTGATTTTCCAAATCTACCTTTTTCACAAAATTTTGACTAAAATCTACCCAAAAAAATCTGTGCGGTGACAGACTCGGTTTTAATTTCTTTGCATGCTGAAATAATGGGGGATAATGTTGACAATTCTGTTACATCAGGATTTTTGTTTTGAATTATGTTTAGACATTTGTTATCTTTCCTTTGCTGCAATTTCGCACATTCCTGCAATCTTAGCAATTATTTTTTGGCTTTTTGATACAGAGAACAGGAAGGAAAGTAATTTGTATTAAGATTGTGACATATGTTTGGAGGAATGTGAAAAAATTAAGCTTTTGTGTGCATATCGTTAAAATAATCCAAATGGTCTTGCGTCATATTATAAGGCTTGGTTCTTTTGCTTCCTTGATTCCTTATCTTCTTGACCCCCCCCCCCCACATGGCCATGGGAAGCAGGGGTGTTGGGGATGCCGAGGCACCCCCCCCCCAAGATTTGCCTGGGGTGATGTGCATGTTATTCTCTATAGGCAGCACCCCCTTGAAATTTGGGATGCTAAAACAGCATAAAATAGCAGAAATTTAACAAAAATGGCCTTCATTGTTTAGTGAAAACCCTTTTTTTTTTTGCTTGTCAAATTTAAACCATCACCCCTTATAAAACTTGTTTACAGTGCCCTGACCCCTCTCCTCTTTAGATATCATGCATACTGCTATTATAGTTTGTCAAACATAAATGCACTTTAAAGATGTGATAATTCGTTATGAATGTTTATGAAATGTATGAGATTGCCAAATTTTTATATAATTATATTCTAGTGATTTGTTGTGAATCTGGTGTAAATTGTGTCAGTATTACAGTCCATTCCAGTTTGTGGAATACAGCTCATCTCATCGTGATCATTGTTCAGTTTTTCTAATTCTGAAGTATTTTATTAGAAGCAATATATCTCTGGCTGTTCTACCCCTTTAAGCATGTGTCAGTTGCCAAAATAATGTTGAGGGGCTGCATTCTATTCATTAAAATGATTTCAGGAAAGAAGAGTTGACAAGACAACAATACTGCTGTAAATACTGAGAGTAAATGAACCATCTTCTGATGTACTTTCCAGATTTTGGAGGGGGAAGTAGTTTAGCTATGTTTAGTACCCTATGTCATCGGATCGTCATGTTTTAATTGTTCAAAGATTATAAATTCATTAACAAAATGGATTTGCGATACAAAGTTTGTTATACACCACCCATGATGATAAGGAAAAACAATAACTCATCTTTCTGATATCAATATGATGTTATGAACCAGCTTTATCTAACAAAAAACATGATGAATAGATTGATATTTTCAATGGGATTATTCTTGTAAGTTGTGAGGTTTATTGTGCCTATAGGGGCTGTTTGGAAGAGTATGAACATTGGATTGGAAATATCAGTTTCAAATTTAAATAATTCACATGTAGCTACATGTATTTCCAATTAGTTTCAAAATTGACAAATCACTTTTTGCTTGTGCAATTCCATTACATGTTTTGTTTAAAAAAAATAAAACTGGACCAATAATCCAGTTGATTGTAATTGTTGTTTTTTTTGTGACAGCCACTCTGTCCAAGGCATGCTTCAAAAGGATATATTCTTGATTGCAACTGATAGTTAATTTTGGTATTTTACTTACACTTGAAATGCGATCGATTCTAAATGTCTTGTGAAAGCCCCAAGGTCTGGGGCACGTTTCATTAAAATAAGGTTGATTATTGCAATTTTGCCATTATTAGAAGTACCATGGAATTCTTAACTTTTATTTGCTACTGAATCATGTTACCATGGTAATTATTGTGACAAAGTTACCTTAATTTTGCGTCCTTTATAAAAAAAAAAGCCTCGGATGTTAGCTTAGTACACAGATCAATTTTTGACCAATTGGATTGCACGGTTTTTGGTGGGTAGGCTTGAAGTTAGCGTTGTATTGAATCTGCAATTTGATCACTGTTAAATTTGTCTTCTAATGGCTATTGCTTTTAAAAGACAAAATATTCTGCCTATCATTGATACAAAGATATATACGTGTGAGTTTACATTTGTGAGGGGTTCTCTAATTCTTAAAAAAAATACAAATTGTGTGCCATAAACTGCCTTCAATCAGAAGTAATGTGATATTTTCTCTCTTTTTGTTGTTGTTATGTATAATGCATGTATTAATGGGTTGCAGGGTTTAGTATGAAAGTAAACCCTGCCCAAGCAGAACGTGATAAATGTTGGGGGAAAGAAGAGATACACGTATATAGTTCGTGTGTGTTTGGGTGTGTTGTTTGGTTTGGCTGGGTGCCAGTGTTAATTTGTGTGTGTGTGTGTGTGTGGGGGGGGGGTCATGTCATATTAATAAGTTTAAAATGCCTATTAAATGACAAAATCTGTAACATACATTTCCATATCTCAGGTATAGGCCATGTGATTTCAGACAGGCGTGGACCGCCCAAGGTCATTTTGCAAGGGGACCAAGATGACCTTTTATTCCTTAATCAAATTGCATGGAAAATGATAAATATTTATATAGCGCGATCTATCTAAAAATAATCTATTCCGAGGCGCATTGTTACAACTATTACCCCAGCTTTCTCTCAAACTGCCTTTCAGCGTTCAGCACAAGGTAGGTACATTTCTTGCTGAAGGCAGTGGTTGGATTCGAACTCATGTCCCTCTGATTGAAAAATTAGAGTCATTACCACTAGACCACGGCGCCCCCACAGATTTACAAGAACTATGTCCCTTTTTCTGCCTTTTGTTATCTTTTCCTAGTATTTCTCTTCTACCTCTTTTTGGTTTTTTTTTGGGGGGGGCGGGGTCTTCACTTCTTGAAAAAAAAATAGAGGGGCGATTGCTCCTGCTCCTATAGCGTCGCTTCTCCTCGGAGATGAGAAATGAACCCTAATTGAACAAAGATAAATCTGTCAAAAAGTTTCAGATTTCGGAGAAAATTTTAACTTCATGCCAGACTTAAATAGGTTAAAATTTATTTTGGGGGTTAATTCTGCTTATTTATTTTTTTCTTACTTTAATGGGTTATATTAAATGACACTGCTTGCAACAAGCTTATTGAAAGAAGGCTAGATGGCTTGCCTACCGTTCAGCAATTTGTATCATAAACAGGAACGTACTATTGAATGGCAGAACAGTATGCATCATGCGTATTCAATCAAATTACAGACCGGATTAATAAAGCTGAATGGACATTACTTCTATTTCAGCTAACACGAACCAGGCATTTTGATCTGAAAATCGATCAGAAATAAATCTTGGACAGCTTAGATCTCTTTTTGGAGTTGAGATGTGGATTGATTTTTCCATTACAGTACCGCGTGATCGATCTTATTTACTTCCGGTGCAGTGCGCCAATCGAATAGGCAGCTGTCATCTTGGTTTGGAGAATTTCTTTATTTTTTCGGGAATACTGAAAGGGGGTGGGGTGAAGTCAAAGGTCAAGAAATATTTCAGAGGAGAGAGAGAGGCCGGTTGTGGGAGAAAAAGAAAGATGCAGTCTTTTCCCTTTTTTTTCAACAATTTAGAGAACAAAGATCTATCAATTATTGGAATCCATCTCCCTCCCATTGCAAAGAAGTGAGTCCAGTCGAGGAGTCACCCTGTGTGGCGTTGCATGAAAGTTGTCAGCACCGACTAAATGGTCAGATCTAACAGTTTCCGTCAAATCCTTTGATTTGATTGACCGAAAAACTGCATGGCCTCCGACTGATACTACGGCAACAGCCGGAGCTGAAAATTTGGTCGGTGCTGCGAACTTTCACGAACCCCCCCCCCCCCCCCGTGAGCTTTTCATCAATCAAGTTGTTAGATCTAGAGTTGGTTTTGATATGGCTAAAAAACACGGTTTTATTATTAAACATCCGACAAATGCTTTCATGACACGTCCCAAGGGGAGTCTGAACTTACATTTCACCAAGATATAGTATTGCCCATTGGAAAAGCTAAACACGCTGGTCTGTAGTCATACACAGTAAAAACGCTGTTTAAAATTTTTGTACAACGCTGTTTACTATATGAACCTTACAGTAATTGTTTAAACAATTTAAACAAGTGTTTAAAATCTTAAACAACAGTTTTATTTTCAATATATAATCTTCAATAAATTAAACATGATTGTTTAAACTGTTAAACAACTACTGTAAGGTTCATATAGTAAACAGCGTTGTATAAAATCTTAAACAGCGTTTTTACTGTGTATAGGACGTAATCCAACTTTGTGTTTAAAAAGGTGTGCATTATAAGAATTTACTATTACGATGACATAAGGCAAGATGTAAAAGGAATAAATCTTCAAAAACAAGTATGAAATGTGGTCAACAACAAAAAAAGGCTACGAAACCGCGTGAAATCCCCTTGAGAATTAATGACATTACATAATTATTCAAGATGACCTTTAATAATGGAACATTATAATAAGATGTAAAAATTGATAAAGAAACAATACACTCTAAAATAATGCAGTCTACTCCAATTTCAATTTACAAGAGTGGTACTTCATCTACCTATTAAAGATGAATATACTTCCTTGTCATAATGAAGAAAAAAATACCAGACCAGCCATATAGATTAAAATAATAATAATAATGTATTCGTTATCATATTATGAATCTATTGTCATATTGAATATATCTGTTTTTATTAGACATGTTAGAAGTGCCCTTTAAACAGTGTATTCGCATATGAATGTATAGTCTGCGGAGTCTACCTGACGACAGGATTGGTCCCACTGCACTTACGGATGCAGAAAGGAAGTAAAACGGAAAATAACCTTGCCATCCGTCATGTCCGTTGAAAGAAAGTTATGTATCGTTGTGAATTGAATTGAATTGAATTTATTACAGAACGTCACCGGCAATCGCCAACATTTTGTTCAAAACAAGAAAATATATATATAAACAGATAAACAAACACAAAATACTATTTTTGTCAAACAAAACAAAATCAAAACAACAAAAAAAATTATATATACAAATTAAATATACACTATAAACATAGGCATTATTCGGGTACTCATTTTAACAATGAGTAAAAAAAAGCTGATGTCCAAGAGAGGACAAGGAAAACAAAAGGAAAGTGGGAGAGGAAAGGGAAATAAAGAGGAAAGAAGTTCGAAAATAGAGAGGGCAGGAGAGACGAAGAGTGAGAAGAATGGCATCACATGTAAACTTATTGTGTAAGAATATTGCGAATGTATTACAATGTACTTCAAGGTGTTTGCCAGTTGATATTTTTAGTACGCAGAATTCTCCCCTAATATTAATTATGTTTGGGACGAAAGAACAAAATAATTTAATCAAAGCATCAGTTTCCAGTTGTGTACTATTTGCATACGTGTTTCATACGCTCTATATCCATCGAAAATCCGTCCACTGTGATCTTGTCCATTGTCTTGACTCTCTGGAGCTTGTCTGTTGTGTTTGTTATGAATACGTTTTGTGTCCGTTGGCCAGTAGGACCAGGGGCCCGTAACACAAAGCTGAACAATGATCGTAGAACATTTTTCTACGATTGATTGTATTGACTATGCAATATACAATCAATCGTGAAAATCAGGCGTACGATCAATCTCCAAGCTTTGTGTTACGGGACACAGGCCTAACTTAGCATTGTAGATCATAACATTGAATGGACCAGTTTGATAGTGATCAAACAAGTCAATAGGAAATTGAAAATTAATGAGATGGTTGGTGTTCCAGTAAGAGAGTAAAGAATCACGTCGCCGTCAATCAATGAACGGAAATAAAAGAAGTTTCCATAAATACTTGGGTCTATACAGTGCATTATAGCGAAACAGAACAAATATATCTCATGGGTACACTATTAGAAAATTTATACTTAAAAAAACAAAAAATTCCTGCAGCACAGTCTCGAGAACACGGGTAATCTTACTGCATTGTGTAATCTTACATGCATTTGTGTAAAATTACATAGAATAGATATTTGGTTAAGTAACCTTACAAATTTATTGTAATAAATCTGTTTCCACCCTTTTTAAAACAGACCTTTTATGTAAAATTCTATCAAAATTGTATAAAAAATATCCTGTTACAATTCGCAGAACGATTTGGTTACTTCTTTCTGTAAAATCTTCTTTTTATTCTAACAGTGTAGGTATATCAGACACACCGTAATATGAAAAAAAAACCGTTGTTTAAGTCTGTCACTCTGACAAGAATGGGCTTTTTGAAATCTTTAAACAATTGTTTAAAAAGATTGAAGTTGTTTAAAAACTTTAATCAGTTCCTTTGAGAGTGACGGGCTTAAACAACGTTTTAAACGGTGTTTTTACGCTATTGTAGAAGGAATCGTAAACAATGCAATCACATTGAATAATTATAAACCGGTTTAGAAAATTAATACATTCCGAAGTTTTCGCATTTACTACGGAGAAACTCTCTACAAGGCACCAAATCCTTTGGAAATGCAAGTTAAATCACAATGGAGAGCAGAGAGGCTTTTGTCGAAAGTCGGTGGACAGGGAGAGCATCGGAATCTCTCGACTCTGGGCATTGGCGGCGGAAACAAAAAAAAAAATTAGGGGGGGGGGCACCTGAAAATTTTGGATGGACACAAAAAGAAATATGAAATCAAAATGAATAAAAAAAACAAGAAAGTTATGGCCATTTTACGAATTTTTGACTTTACATTTCAATAAATATGACGTTTTTGAAGGAAGGCTATTTCGGATTTGAATTTAGGGCATGAAGATGGCATTTTGAAGGTCAGGTTTGACTATCTATTGCAATTTGTTAGAAGTCTGTAGCATGCAGGACACGGGAGTTTGGACGGAATTAGGAATGGTATGCAAATGGACTTGAAATTTACAAAATGGCGCCTGCACGGTCATGCATGAGTGATTTTGGAAAATGAAATAAGAGGTGCACAACTAGGGTTGCTGGAGACAATGCCTGTCAAATTTGGATGAATTTGGATGAGGGACGTGGCCTGGGCAGAGTTAACAAACTCTATGTGTTAAGTGAATGGGGTTTTTGGCAGAAGAAGAAGATTGCGGAATAGGAATATGGAACAAGAACAATGCATTGTCGCCGTTGGGCGTCAATGCAAAAAGGTTATTAACCAAAATCTTAGGAGGGAATCGCGACAATTTTTGACAAGCCCCCTCCCCCCCCAAAAAAGGTCATCAACCTAAATTTTAGGGGATACCACAAACATTTCATGGGGGCCACGTCAATATAGGGGGGGGGACGCAGGAAACAAAATTGACAAGAAAAAAAAGGTTATAAAAAAAATTAGGGGGGCACCGTACCCCCACTTCAAATTTAGGGGGGACAGGCCCCCCCCCCCCTGCTTCCGGCGCCTATGACTCTGGGCAACAATAATACTTGTTCGTCCGGTGCAAATCTTTGGATGATCTGCTGTCCCAGTCCACAACTTTTGACAAAAGAATATCAGCTCTTTTGTGATTTTACTTGAATTTTCGAAGGAATCGATGCGCTGTAGAGTTTCCCCGGAGCAAATGCAAAATATCTCTATCATCGGTGGAAAATGGTTGACCTGGAGAATTTAAAGTGTTTCGAATGCATCTATCACCTTTTAATTAATACGTATCAGTAACGGTGTGGAGGATAGGACATAAAAATGCGTTTTACCGGATGAGCTGTGAGATTTTACACATTGAAGTTATCAAATCGGGTGTCTACATTTAATTAAAATGAATGTAAAAGTGATTCGATAAATAAATAAGCAAGTGAATATCTATACATTAATAATCAAAAAGCCAATGCTATAGTATTAATCAATAACTCTGACTACTGTTATGAGTGATTCCGTTGGTTATTACATTTTCTTTTCTATTGTGCACATTCTTCGTCTTCCTGTTTTAGAGCAAATACGGGATGGAAATCGTGATCATCATGATCAAGGCGGCATGCACGGAGAGATCTTTTTATGTCATCGACGGCTCTTCGAAAGTTGGGTACCTTGGCGGCATAGATGAAAGGGTTAATACAGAAGTTGACGAATCCGAGGACGACGAAACTACTGTAAGTCGGACCGAAGATATATTTAAAATCAACGACACCTAGGTTGTATAGAAAGAAAGTGACCTGAATAGGCGTTCTTGTTACGACGAAAGTGATGACGACGATGAGCAGCATGTGAAGGATGTGGGTCTGGGCCTTTCGGAGTGCTGTTGCGCGACGCTGTCGAAGAGTGAAAATCGCCCACAAATTCGCAACAATCATAACAACGACCGGGAGGGCATACTGAACAAGGAATATCAAGACGCCATAGAATCGATGGAACCCGACTGGTAGGGAGTGAACGCATTCTCCATTGACGACGTGGACGGTATACAACCCCCAAGAGTTGATCAGAACGGAAAGAACCCATATGGCGATGACGGCCACCGAGGTGCGGTTGGGGGAAAAGAACCGTCGGAACCAGAAAGGAAACCTGACAGCCACCAGTCTCTCAACCGACATGGTTGTCAGAGTGATGATAGAAGCGCAGGCAGATGTGACCCTGAAGGTAGGGCATTGGACAACCTTGCAGAAGATCTTCCCCCAAGTGTTGTCCGGATACCTGGCGACGGTGGGGTGTGGTATGATGAAAATTGAAGTGAGAAAATCAGCCACTGCTAAAGCCCCGATCAACGTGTCGGTGGAACTACGTCTCGGACGTTTCGGCCAGAAGATGACCACCATGACCACCATGTTTCCCATGATGCCAATGATGGCGAAAATCAACTGGATAACCTGCCACCATGCCCAGGGCACAGGCACCCAAATCCATTCATCATTTATGGAGATATTGTAAAAATAGTCATTCGTTGTAGTTGTAAACATGTTCACAGTTGCGGAGTGAGAATCTTTGGACAAGTTTGCGTTTCACGTCGCATGCTCCACACGGCGAGTGACTTAGTCTTGCTATACCATGGCCGTATACAGAGGGATGCAAGGGGGGTGGCAGTTTTTACAAAATTCACCAATAGTGAGCACGAAATCCTTCAAATATACTTTAGTTTAGACATAGAAAATGCAAAATCGCCCCGTGAATGCTTAGTCGCTTTGCTCACGCCCTTTCTTGCCTGCGGGGGGGGGGGGGCGTACGGCCATGACCCTCAAAGAGATAATATGAAACCGAATCCCGAAGTTCAAATCCACATTTATGATTCAAGGGTACCAAATAAGATATGATTTATCTTCGACAGCAGAATAAAGAGAAAATAGAAAATGAAAGCTTAACATATAAAAATAAAGGAAAATCGAAATATGATTTTCGAATAGAAATCGTTGAGCCTTTAAGTGCTCTTAATACGACCAGATTGTATTCAAATCCTGAGTGATGTCGGTCTCGGAACACTGCTCAAATAACAAAGATGAGAATGAAAGCGAATGTGAAATGTCAAATCTTTATTCAAGGGTGATCAACTCTTTTTATATATTTTTGAAAGCAAAACAAGAAGAAACAAAAGGAAAATCAATAAGAATGATTAGTGAAAATTCCAAATGAATCAGACATACAAGTGCATAAGCCTTTGACATAAAGAAAGTTCGATATGGAGCATGCAAAAGTGAATTTTTCAAATCAATTATCCCGCTTGATACAAACCGTTTGTAGTTTAAACCCGAAGTGACATAGAATAATGTTCAAATTACAAGATATAATGCAAAATGGAATCCTAGCTTTAATTTCTCTACTCAAAGATAGTCAATCTAGGCTCTCTCTCGCTCTATACATATATAGCTTTCAAAAATATATAGCTCGAACTGCCTTTCAGCGCTCAGTGTATTCAAGGAATTCATCCTGCCGGGTACCCATTCACATCACTTGGGTTGAGTGCAGCACAATGTGTATAAATTTCTTGCTGAAGGAAATTACGCCAGGGCTGGGATTCGAACCCACGACCCTCTGTTTCAAAGTCCGGAGACTAATCCATTGGGTCACAACGCTCAATCCTTGCGGATGAGTTGCGGGTTCGAATCCCAGCCCTGGCGCAATTTCCTTCAGCAAGAAATTTATTGGATTTGCGAACTACATCACTCTCGTTCCGGCATTTCAGAAGTGCAACTACACGATTCAGCTACTAAATATAGTAATAATTCAAAATAGTAAAGTTCAAATCAATCTGTATACCCAACCCCCCCCCCCCCCAAAAAAAAAAAATGAATCTATAGAGAGATAAAAAAAAAAATGAAACAAACAAAACAATGGATAACTCACGAGCATTGAAACTAACATAGCTAGCGGTTTCTCGGTAATTTCCAAAAAGAAATGTCGGTAGTACGGATATAAAATAACAGTGTAGTGTACTCAACCTACTTTAAAATGTCTTTTTTTCTATATTTTGTATTATTTCATTTACACATATCCGCGGTTTATGTTTTTTCTGGAAACTGAGCTTGATAGATGTTCATTACTAAGCAATCTAAAATTTAGTGGGTTGCAATGAAAAGCATCAGCATTACGTGACAATGTTAACACATTTGTGTAAATGCTAACATTACGTGGTAATCGCACTTATCCCACGCATCACGGCTTTTTGATACTGGAGAGTATTGGGCAGTCGAATGTTGGGTTTTTTCCCTCGAGACTTCACATGGAGTTGTTTAATGTGTTGAAGGCATTCAAGCCAGAAATTGCATCACATGATATTTAAGTCGCCATGGAAACCTGTATTGACATTTTATATACTTGTACATGTATTTTATCAGCGCATGTCCCCACTCACCCACACACTCACCCACCCATGCCCACTCATTGACTTGATCAACGCAGGGTCATTTAAAGGCTCATTCTCTATTATATACACACCCACATACACTTTACTTCAACATAACATTTCTAACAGACACATACCCTTTAATAGACACACGCTCTTTGGAACTCTAGCACACCCTCGTTGCACAAACGCACACACCCGCTTTACTACAACATTATCTCTCTAACATATTTATACACCCCCATACATAAACACACTCACCCCCTCGCCCGCGCATTTTCTCTGCCACAGAACCTTCACCCTCAACAACATACACAGCCATATAGTTCGACATATTTTTTTCTAACACACACACACACCTACACAGCGTGACACACCACTTTCGTGGCACTCCGAACCACATTCTCTAAGTACCCACCCTCATTTTATTACACCTTAATTTCTCTAACACACTAACAACCCCACGCACACACTCTCACGTAAATTAACCATACATTCTACAACACCCACCCTCACCCGTACACACACATACACTGGAACAATGAAGTGCTAATATTAGCACTTACAGTGCTTGTATATAGTGACTGCACTACGAGTGCTTATTTTCTAGTTTAAATTAGAACTAGAAAATCAGCACTCGTAGTGCAGTCACTATACAAGCACTGTAAGTGCTAAATTAGCACTTTATCTTTTACAGTGTACACAGCAAAAACTGTGGTGTTAACTGGTGTACATAGAGGACCACACCAGTTATTTTATGCCGGTGTTAAATTGGTGGTGTTGGTTTTACGCCTATAGTTGTTATTACAACACCCTTTTTTGTTACATTTACACTCTTTGGTGTAATGTTCAATCTTTAGGGAGTAATTTTAACACCTCAGGGAGTGGCCCTCTATTAACACCGATTGGTGTCAGTTTTAACACCACAGTTTTTACAGTGTATGCACATTCACACACCCATTACTTCAAGGCAGCTACATGAATACACACACATACTCCCACCCACATGCATATCTCACTAGTCCATATTTAAGTGTTATCAGATAATAATATGCCTAATATTTATAATAATGATACTAGTTATAGTGGTAGAAGTAGTAATAATAAAAATAATAATAGCATAAATAACAACAACAATAACACTATTAATAACAATACCATAATAATAATAATTATTATTATTGTTATTATTATGAATTTATTCTTATTGGCAACTTTACCTGATCACATATAGGCTTGATTGCAGATAACATGCATTTCTTTAACATAAATGGACACATTCGTAGCCGTTATCACAAATTTACTGGCCAAAAGAAACAAAATAAACAAAACACTACCATAATAAGGTTTATTAATAGTGTTTTTGTTTTTTTTGTAAAACAGCCAGAGGGTAATCTTGACGCCTCGTTCACTTCATCAGTCTAGTCAAGAACTTCCATGAATGCAGCGTGTGATGTGGTCAACACGGCAATTGACGAGTCATCAGGTTAAGGTTATGACTTCTCCGTTTTGATTCAACAAGTTCTATAATCATGATTATTGAATGAGTATCGACACCACTTTCTCCCTCAAGGTTGTCATTTTTCACCGTTGCTGTTTAGACAACCAGTTATCTATTCACCGAATTTACTAACAAGGAAGTAACAAAAAAAAGAGAAATCAACGAATTCTGAGGCTGAACACTAACTCTTGAAAAAAATCGAATGCACAAACCTACAATGCGGACAATTAACATGAGATTTTAGAGATTCGCTTAATTTCAGAAAACAGTATTATGAACATCCTCATGATCCTCTTCGGTATGTTAACGCAGGAAAGAATGACGTCGCCCATGTATCAATCTATTATTTCTTTTTTTTTATAAAAATGGAAATATAATTCTCATTTTTCAATGTGAAACATAATTCAGTTCCTCAATGGATACTGTGGAACTGTGTTGTAATTTAATGAAGAGCTTTCTACTTGTCGAATCGGAAGAAATTGAATATCATATCATTCATACCATCAAGTACAAACGAAATAGTATGCGACGTAACTATTAACTCTGTCATTTTCATATCACTCTGTTGCATTAAAAAAATAAGCGAAATAAGAAATGCTCATAACTTTTTTTTGCATGTGTGATTAATATTTTAAGCATTATGTCGATTTGATTAAATTATTCTTCTTATGTTTTTAAAATCCCCTTCAAGAATGGTCAATGACTGAGTGATTTATGTGATATGGACTTTTTGGCAAATAGAGTAGTTTGCATTCTTTGAAAAAAGAGTTCATCTGAAAATGGGGGATATCTATTTTCACACGACTTTTCATGGAAAAGCCTATATTATCCTCTTTGAGTATTCCATTACTAATTGACTAAGTAATATATACATGTATAACTGGTTACGTGTGATATATTGTTTAATACAGGAAAAGGCATCACTAGGATCAAGAGAACATAATCTGTATACAGAATGAAATTCTAAAAGAAGCGGGAAACAGAGAGATCACCAACCATTGCTAGATGCGGAGAAAAGGAGAGTCAGATAGACAGAGGGGAGGAATCATCATAGATTGAAAAGGAAGTTATGGTGAAGATGAAATATCTTGTCACTTTATCTCTCTTTAGATATCTTTCAAGTTAAAGTACATTCTTGGGCCGATGACGTCCAGAAATATTACCCCTTGGTGCGATATTCCCTTTTTTTTGAACATCGGGAGGGAAACGTTTTATTCGCGGGGCGAAACGGGCAGCTGGTCCCTGAGCGTACCGATACACAAACACTTCACTCGCGCCAGGTGCTGACGAGGAATACAGCTTTGCACGAACACCAAGAACCAAAGAAAACGAGCACTTTCATTCTCGCACTCACACTCGCACTTTCGCCATTATCATCGTGATCATAATGAGCGTTTGCAAAATAGGAAGTGGTAAAGAGCGAGAAAGCCGCTTTGATGATACTAAACAGCCGGTTTCCCGCGGTTGGTTTGGCGCTGTTCCTGTTTCCAAAACGGCTTTCTGATTGGGTTTTTTTTCACATGATATAAGAAGTATCGGGCATTACGCCACGCATCATTGTGCGTTCATAATGCAGTAGGGATGAAAATAGATGAAATTATGATCTGAGTGACTGGCGTGGTGATAGAAAAAGGTAGTTTTCATTTCTCTGTTATTATCGAAAAATGATTTCCATTTATTCGAACGTCAATGGACAAATTGGCATCATCTAAATGCTTTTATGCAATAGAGAAACATGACATAACATAATGCAATAATATGCGAGAATGACTGCAAACATTACAGTTCATGAACACATTGTTCGAAAAAAAAAAAATCATGTGTATATGTGATCGGTAAAAGGGTTTTTTTTTTAAAAAGAGGGAGAGAGAGAGAGAGAAAGAGAGAGAGGGAGAGAGGTACATGTAGAGAGGCGGGGTCGGTTGTGGATGTGGACAAAGTCAAGGTTGGAAGCCAGTAGCTCGGTTCGCAATATACAGGTTCATTATATTGGATTTCCTATGGTTAAAAAAACTTGTTTTAAGTATGTTTATAGAAGGAAAAACCCTCTTTTCTGTGACTTTCTGTGACAGATTAAACGGGCAGTATTTGGGTGTGTGTGTGCGAAATGAGCGTGGGTGCTTCTGTGTGAAATTACAGAATGTGACATTTTGGTAATGGTGATGGTAATTTTTTGTTGGTTTTGATGACGATGATGTTGATGATGTATATGATGATGGTGATGATGGTGGTGGGGATGATGCTGATGATGATAATTATGATGATGATGTTGATGATGGTGGTGATGATGATGGTGGTGGTGATGATGATGGTGTTGATGATGGCGATGATGATGATGGTGGTGGTGATGATGATGCTGATGATGGTGGTGATGATGATAATTATGATGATGATGGTGGTGGTGGTGATGATGATGACGCTGATGTTGGTGGTGATGATGGTGATGATGATGGTGGTGGTGATGATGATGATGGTGTTGATGATTGCGATGATGATGATGGTGGTGGTGATGATGCTGGTGGTGATGATGGTGATGATGATGGTGGTGATGATGGTGATGATGATGATGGTGGTGATGCTGATGATGGTGATGATGGTGGTGATGATGGTAATGATGATGGTGATGATGGTGGTGGTGATGCTGATGATGGTGGTGGTGATGATGATGCTGATGATGGTGGTGGTGATGATGGTGGTGATGATGATAATTATGATGACGATGATGGTGGTGGTGGTGGTGATGATGATGATGGTGGTGATGATGGTGATGATGATGGTGATGATGATGATGGTGGTGATGCTGATGATGGTGATGATGGCGATGATGATGATGGTGGTGGTGATGATGCTGGTGGTGATGATGATGGTGGTGATGATGGCGATGATGATGGTGATGGTAGTGGTGGTGATGCTGATGATGTTGTTGATGATGATGGTGGTGATGATGGTGGTGATGATGGTGTTGATGATGGCGATGATGATGGTGTTGATGATGGCGATGATGATGGTGGTGGTGATGGGGATGCTGATGATGTTGATGATGGTGGTGATGATGGTGACGATGATGGTGGTGGTGATGATGATGTTGATGATGGCGATGATGATGGTGATGATGATGCTGCTGATGATGGTGGTGATGATGGTGATGATGATAATTATGATGATGATGATGATGGTGGTGATGAAGCTGGTGATGATGATGGTGGTGATGATGGTGGTGATGGTGGTGGTGATGCTGATGATGGTGATGATGATGATGGTGATGATGATGATTATGCCGCTGCGATGATGACAAAGTTTTCTAGTTTTAGTGATTATTAATACAACTGCAATGCTGGTATCTGCAGGGAATATTGGCAAAAAGAAGAGTCACAAAGAGAGAGACAGTCAGGCCGACAAATAGAGAAACAGGGTGACTACAGAGAGAGCGGTAGGGAGAGGTTAAGAGAAAAATGAGAGTGAGGGGTGATCATCAAGATAGAGTAAGGGTAGGAGGGAGTGTTAAATATAGTGATAGAGAGAGGGGGGGAGAGTTCGAGGAAGATAACCTTTCTTGATTGATGTAGATATATAATAAAGTTGGCTGTTATATTATATCATCATGTTGATCATAATACGTCAGACAGGCGTATGTCAGTCCGTGGCAGGGGAAATGAGTGTATACTACAGGGAATGGCGTGGCAGCGTTTCGCGGTAAATAAGACAACAGAAATCGACTCACGCTATGAGAGAACTTTATGAACATAGCAACTTTGTCGTGGCGTGGAGTAAAGCCGGCCGTCACCTTCGACTATCATCTTCATAGCAGTCTAATCTTAGAAACGTGTAGTAGCTTTTGAATCTTTCATCATTCATGGAATAATGGCTCGTACCGAGCACGCTCTTCCAGTTGTGATTTTTCATTTTTATTTGAAAATAACCCCAAAGTAAACAGCAACATACAACTGTACAATAATTATAATTATCCTGAAAGATGAAAAACATTAATTGTAGGTTATGATTTAAAAATTCCAGCAATGTTATGTGTAATCTATTTTGTGTCATTGCTCAATTTGTTGTTTATCGAAATTATATAAAAAACATATTCAAAGGAAAAAAATATGCGAATTCTTTATGGATTGAATTCGAGCTTACTATGATTATTTATTTCGGAAGCTTATGTAAACAAAAAAAACAAGTTCGGAATTTTGAAAAAATGAAATATTCAAAAAAATTGCATTATTGAATTGCATTTATTCTTTTATAAATTGTTTGTACATATATGTACATGTTTTTGCGAATAAATACCAAAAGAAAAAAAATTATGAAAATTTCAGATTTCATAAACAAGAAGTGGTTTTCTTTCAAAAAGAAAAAGACAGATGACCAATATATTTCATTTGATCAGACAGTTGCAAAATCATTGCAATAAAATACATGTTTGTGGCATAATTCTTAAGACCATTGTGTTATGGCATATATGCATTGATTATAATCTAGAAACAAATTAGAATACTGACATGTACTTCTGGGGAATTTACCAAATCTCAAGATTTGGCCTTTGTTTTAGCCACCCTTTTTTATATATTCTCGTTGAGTTTGACGTTTGACATCCGAATAGCATGGAGCCATTTAAAGTAGTCCTGTAATTTCGATATTATTGTTCAGCCTTACTTCTGAATAAACTGTGTTTTCTCACAATCTCGTTAATACATGTACTTCGGTCACATTTGCTCTACGGCGGCCGTACGGCGAGTCGAAAACAGTCGTTTTAACATTTTTTCCTGTACCAGCTACATAAAGTGTCTTGAATTAAATTTAATAAAACAGCCGTTTTCGACTCGCCGTGTTGCCGCCATGTGCCGAGTTGTACGTGTATTCAAGTGTAGGTTATGACCCTGTAGCACAATTCACCGTATAGTAAGATGCTCTAGGAACCATTGTTTTTTTTAGATGACGGTGAAGATCATTATGAGGATGATGAGGATAATGATGATGATGATGATGATGATGAGGTAGAGGAGGAGGAGGATGATGATGATGGTGATGATGATGATCATGATGATGATGGTGATGGTGATAAGTATAATGATGATGATGATGGTGATGATGATGAGGAAGGTGAATATGAAGAGAATGATGCTGAGGAGGAGGAAAATGATGATAATGAAGAAGAGGAGGAGGAGCAGGAGGAGGATGAAGAGGAAGATTATGAGGGGGAGGATAATGATGATGTTGATGAAAAAAGAAATGAAAATGTAGTTCACTATGAACACAATACAGTCCCAGATATTCTTCGAATTCAGTACAAGAATCAGAAAAACATTTTTAACAATAGGATTTATAACACTTGCCGGTGAACAAAGATACCTAATATCGGGGAGTTATATCCTTCTTAAGATGCAGACAACTAACCATGAAAACAAAGGTATATCCGAAACCAAAATGAATAGAATTCTCTACGCTGCTGCAGAATTCAAATTTCAGCGGACATACTGGCATAAGACTATATTCGTCTTGCCAAGGTGTAACGTCAATGATCAGATAAGGAGATTTAGAAGGCAGGTAAAGAGGGGAAAATGAAAGTTTCATGAGACGCGGTAACCTATCGGGAATCAGTGTGGCTGATTTGCTTATCTTGAACTAACATCTATTCTTATCTTAACATCTCACAAGTCTAGAGAAACGGTTTGCTCGGATCCCTGATATACAGTGCGTCCCGGAAAATAGGAAACCTGGATTCCCATGTCCTTTTTTTCTTCTTCAAAGCAAAATGAAAAATGATATTTCATTTACATCATCATACAATGCAATCATTCCTCTATAATTTTGATTCATTAGACGAACAAATCACGCATTAATGAGCGAGACGAGTTTGGAATGTAAATGTAAAAATCAGGGTGCGCAGAAAAGTCGAACAAGATTTGTTCGAAAAACAACGACCCATGCTTATTCCGCATACATTCGTAATTCCGAAGCTTCGTTATTCCGAAGGTTCGGATATTCCGAATATCCGTTAGTCCGAAAACGAAATGAGGTACGTAATTCCGAAGGTTCGTAAGTCCGAAAACGAAATGATTTACGAATCTTATTTCCTTTTCGGACTAACGAACCTTCGGTACGACGAACCTTATTTCGTTTTCGGATTAATGAACCTTTGGAACATCGAACCTTATTTCGTTTTCGGATTATCGAACCTTCGGAATAACGGCACAAATGTTCGGATTAACGAACAATTTTACGTTTGCGGATTTATTTATTTATTTTATTTATTCATTTATTTTATTTATTTATTTTATTTCCAGACAAAAGACATCAAGAATAAGTACAAGAAGGAGAAATTACCACCGACTAGTGCCTGAGGATGACTAAAAGAAAAACTAGTTTCTGTTATGAAGCTCTCCTCACTAATCGGGGTTTACAAAATTAAATATACAAAAATAAAATCGGTATAAAATGACAATATACATGTATGTTTAGAAACATTACTTATCAAAACAAAAACCTAACAATAAAGAGTGTTTGTTTTCATGTGTATTATAATATCCAGTCAATATGGAATGTTCGTGTATTTATTTAAATAAACAATTATCAGATATATAGTAAAGCCCGAGGAGGTGGAATTGTATAAATTATATTGTAAAAACGTAAATGTTACCATATTAGAAAATAAACAATAGACGAACTTGACAATAATTATCATGCTACAAAGTAACACAAAAAGCAAAAATATAGTAACAAAGTTATTGTCGAATACATGTATACGATATTCAGAGAGAGAGAGATGGGGAGGGATAGAGAATAAGTAGAAGAGAAATAAAGAGTTTAGATAACTGGGGTAGAATGAAATGAAAGAGAGAGAGAGAGGGGGGGGGGGGCAATAAAAGAGACGAAGCATGATCGACTCGGACATACAAAAATCCGCATGAGCACAGTTGGTAAACTAGCATAGGTATAAACATAATGAACGGTGCAAGAGCGAATAATTTCATGGCAGTAATTAACAAAATGCATAACAAAGGGTACAATATTGAAGCCAAGTATATAAGGCTAAATACACGCCATTTAGCCTGGAAAGAATGAGAAAAACAGAGAGAAGTAAGATGAAGGAAGGGAAAGAAAGAAATTGGAGAGGTCTAAACAGAGACAAGACGAAAACAATACTCTGCATGTCCCATTAAAACGCAGATTCAATAAGCATGGAGAATAAGTGTTCACGTAGAGCATTAAGGAAAGGAGTGACAGATACACCAAGGCAAAGATCTCTGAAGGAATAGATTCCCAGAATCTGGGAAAGGAATAGAAACAAGAAAATTTCAGGGCATTACATCGTGCAAATTCATGGATGAAGAGTAGCTTGTGACAGTTCCGAGTTCTTGGCCTGGGTAAGATATGAGTAGGTATGAAGTAAGTTCTAAACAAAGATTTTCCAACAAAGGCGGTAGATAGGTAGACCAGTCTGTTATACAATGGTGGGAGTTCTAAGCTGTGTAATCTTTCATCATAAGAGAGTGAATTTGCTTGATCATAAGGAAAGCAGAAGCGGGTGAAACGACGTTGAACTGCTTCAAGAGAGGATATGTGTTTTTTTTTAATTAACGAACGATTAACGAACATCGAGGTATAGGCAATTTATGTGTTTCGGAATTGCGAACCTTCGGAATAAAGAACCTTCGGAATTACGAAGTGTAACCGCTTATTCGAATATCGGCTCATAAGCATTTGTTTTGTATTCTTTGGTAAGTTTCTCTCACTGATCCCTGAAAAGAGAGTGGATTCGGATTCACACGGCTTGAGTTTCTGCGCAAATTATTTCTGACATGCCTCAATCAGGGTGACCAGATTTTACAAAATGAAATACGGGACAATCGACAAAGCGCGCTGCACGAGCTAGCCAGATCTTATAACAAAAAAAAAAAAGATCAACAAAGAAGGCTACACAGTGTTATACCTTGGTCACATTTGCTCTACGGCGGCCGTACGAAGAGTCGAAAACAGCCGTTTTATTAATTGTAATTCGAACCACCTGTATTATGTCGGTGGACAAAAAATGTTAAAACAGCTGTTTTCGACTCGCCGTAGAGCAAATGTGACCAAGGTATTAGACTTGTGAAAAAAAATGTATAGAGTTGGAAGGGAGGGTGAACGAAAGAATGAAGGAGAGAAAGAAAGGACGAAAGAAAAGAAATGAATTGAGAAGAAAGAAAGGAAAAAATGAAGGGGTAAATGATTGAAAGAAAAAATAAAACAAAATAAAAGAAAGTTAGAATAAAAGAAAAATGAAAGAAAGGATAAAAGAGAAAAGGGGTTTCCATCATTCTTTAAGAATGAATATAGAAAGAAAGAAAGGAAGGGAGGATGAATAAATGTGTGAAAGAAAAATAAAGGAAAGGAAAAAAGTGAAAGGAAGGGAGGATGAATAAATGTGTGAAAGAAACAATAAAGGAGAGAAAGGAAAAAAGTAAGAAAAATGAGGAAGGAACGAAAGAATGAAGGAAAGAAAAATGATTCCTTCATTATTTGAAAGAAAGAAACAACTAGAAGAAAAACAGGAAGAAAGGGAAAATAAGGGAAAAGAATTAGAAGAAAACATAAAATAAAGAATGAAAGAATTAAAAGGATCCAAGAGAGGTCATGGGAGGAAAGAATGGATGTGATTTAAAATGGAAAAAAAGAGAAAATAACGGGAGACTGAGAAATAACAAAAAGAAAAAGGAGAGGAAGGGAAAGGAAGCAAAGAAAAGGAAAATATTTAAAAAGAAGGAAATTAGAGAATGAACGACAGAAAGAAAAATGAACAGAGAGAGAGAGAGAAAGGATCAGGAAAGAAAGATAGGAAATAAAGATAGATGGAAGAAAAGGGCAATCAGGAAGGATACAGGATTAATAAAGAAAGAAAGAAAGGGGACCAAAGTTCAAACTCCAAGCAAACAAAAAAAAAATCCAATCATCAAACAAAAATCATAATAATTGTTGTTTTTTAATATATATTTTTTAATAAAAAAAATTAAATGTTTTAGAAATGAATAAAATTTCAAGGTGAAACATATTGTCAAACTTTAAAAATTAGATGAAACATCGCTGCATCATACACAGGCATATCATCTCTCCCATCATGATCACACGGCTCAATTAAACGAAAGCTGAAACAGCTAGATCTACTTATGAAAACTCAAAAAGTTGCACCTCCGATATACATCACCAAATCAGTAATCTGATAATCCATAATATAAATATAAATCATTTGCCGCCGATTGTGTGATTTTTTTGGTGGAAAAACTGTTTATCATGTACGTGAGATTGTTTGCATCGTTGAGAATCCGCTCCGATCCTACAAGCCTATAGCTAGTAGGCTGCATTAGCAAGAAAATTACCGCAGAACTTGCAAAAGTTTACAGTTGTCAATGTTATAAAATTGTTGCCTCTTCTTCGCCATATGTTGGTAATTTTGATGAAAATTCGTCACTTTTAAATGTATTAACTATATTTTGTTCAATATTCTGAAATACGGGACAAATAGGCGTCCCGAGAAGGTTTGTCGGGACGCCGGGACAAAGGAGCAAAAAACGGGACGATCCCGGGAAATACGGGACGTCTGGTCACCCTGGCCTCAATACTTGTTGATCGTAGCAAGTACAGAAAATTAGCGAACGATTTGCTCAGATGTTGGTCTCATATTAACGATGCGATGCCACTCTTACCATAAATATCAAATTTATAATAAGAACACATTTAACAGTTGTGAAATCTGTCTCTGAAAACGGTTTCTTTTTTGTGGGACGCGTGTATACTATTTTCATTTGACAGAAAAAAATAATCCGACACGTGTTATTTTATCTCTCGGAATTGACCAACTGGGCCCTGGTGGCTTCGAAACAATGAAGGTTTGAAAGTAGTATGCAAGCACCGACTAATTTGACACCTTAATCAATTATTCCATGTCTGGAGGGAAGACTAGATGTCCAACTTCGTGTCTGTGCCAAATAAGAGCCAGCCACGGTGTGTAGTGAAACTATAGTGAAACTAGTCTCACCTCTTCAGACTCTGCATTATGCACTGTGCGAATCGCGAAAAACAAAGGTCTGAACCTGCAGACTATTTTGGAAGCAGGATGGGGTATCTAATTCATCATATCACATGAAAGCAAATCATTCATGTCCGCACCAATATGAAAAACAAAAACACTATAAATGTATAATATAATATACTGTAACAGCAAAATGTGAACCGAGTCATTTTCAACAGTAATACAAAAAACATAATTTGTATCATCGTGAAACAATAATGGAAAAGAAAAAAAATGGCATTAATACTTAACACCGAACATGAAAAATATATTTAAAGGGGAAGTTCACCCTGTCAAAAAGTTCATTGTAAAAGTAGCAGAAAAAAAACATTGTCGATGGTTTGAGAAAAATCCATCAAAGAATGAAAAAAACTTATTAGAATTTTAATTATTTGACTTGTGGCGTCATATGCGAGCACCTTTTCTACATATCGTATGGTAACATATCAATAAAATGTCATTTTCTCAGAAGATTCAATTTTCATTTTTTTTACTGTATCTTCATTATATCAATAGACAAATTATTTCACACCTGTTCCTAAAAAGAAAACACAAATAAGCCATCACATAACAGAAAATTTAAATTCATGCATTTTGTATTACATAACGTATGGGAAGCTGCTCGTTTATGACGTCACAAATCCAAAATTTGAAATTCTAATAACTTTCTCAAATGTTGATGAATTTAAATTAAACCTTCACCTTTATCTTTTAATTATTTTTTTGCTAGTTTAAAAAAAGGGCAGGGTGAACTTGCCCTTTAACAATAATAACTTTTTTTTACTAGGTGAGTAAATGAATTTGGATCTCGTTCAGACCTTTAAGGAATAAAAGTTTAAGAAAGTCAACACAATGATACAGATATGACAGTATAATCAACCACCTAAAATAATAACATTAATATAATAAATGTAAACATCGCAAAAGTATCAAAAAAAAGCAAGGGAAAATTTGAATTTAAATTTAAGCTCTACTTTTATTTGTGAATAAAGCGGTTTCTATAAAATACTTATAAAACTTATGTTTGAAGAAATGGAGTGGTACTGATTTTTATCTTTCTTTTTGGATAAATACATGTAGGCCTGAAAGATAATCTTCTGATTGCGATTTTTAAAAGCATGGTAACCCCCCCCCCCCCCGTGCTTCCGCGAAAGCATAGATAAAAATACAACAAATGGTTTTGCAAGGACTTGGCATAAAATACGCATTAATTTTTTGAAGCGTATAAAGTGTTAGTGACTTTTTTTAGTGCAATAGACCTATTTTACTCTCCTCATGTTAGTAAAGATGACAATATTTGGTTGGAGGAACCATGTTGTTCTTCGGTGAGATATAATGTAAGGGAAATGTGAAGTTTACTTTCTTTGGGAGGTAATGCAAAAATAATGTGTTAACACTTCCTGTTTCGTTTCCAATCTACCTTTATCTAATAATCTTTCGTTTTAAGGTCGGCAATGGCAATGCATAAAAAAGAACTTATATTTACAGATGTATCACAAATTTTATGGTCATTTTAATTTATCTACATGGGCGCTAGGAATTATCTTTTTATATAATTCCTAGCGGTTAAAAAAAATCTGAATGAATACTATCATCGCAAGAGTTATGAATGTCATATTAAAAAAAAAACAAAAATACATCACGTTATATCCTATGAATGTCCACCGCAAGCACAGTCGATCATCTTTTCCTCTGGCTTGTTAACCGCCGATCATATGTCAACCATCGTAAAAAAGTGTCAAGTCCCGCCGTCTCGAGCGGGGTGGCAAACGGTAGTGACCCGTTAAATCGAGTTAACAGGAATAGAGAAAGCTGACGTCAACATCAGAGAATGAAACTGTAGGCCTACTAGAGTTCCATGCTCAAAAGATGCGATCATGAATCATCGTTCATTGATTAAATCTAGGGTATAGGAGCGAATGGAGCAATTGCTAATAAATTTGGTCAGAAAATCGGTGAGCCACACTAATTATTTATTAAAAAGATGGCAATTATAGATAACATGTGACACGTGCCATTGACTATCATGGAGTTATGTTATGGCACTATTGGGAATTTTATAAAACCGAAATGTGTGCGTAGTGCATGTTGTTACTAAAATGTGCAGTTAAAACGTTATTTGCACTGGTCTAAATGCGTCACCCCTACACAGTAACAAAAATTTACAACGCTGTTTACTATATTAATCTCACAGTAATTGTTTAAACAGTTTAAACAACTGTTTAAATCTTAAACAACAAAGTTTATTTTTCAATAACTAATCTTCAATAAATTGAACATGATTGTTAAAACGTTTAAACAAATAACGTGAAGTTCATATAGTAAACAGCGTTGTATAAAATCTTAAACAGTGTTTTTACTGTGTATGTTTAGGGGGAGGGGTTTGATCTACAATATTGCCCCCCCCCCCCGCTTGTATAGCATGACGTCACGGATTTACGCCCTAGTTTTCATACATTTGGTGAAATGTAGAAACCTTTGCCCGTATTTTGAACTCTGATTTTGTTTAAAATCTGGCCTAAATTAATGGTTTTGCTATGGATCGATAGCCTATTGTGACACAAACCTCTTCCAGTACAGGTTCAATTCGTCTATACATTTGGTGCGCAGTTCATTCCTAAATGTCTGGAAAACCAGCTGAAATATTTATCTTAATTATTCAAAATCAGCATAGTTAGATTACATTTAAGAAGACAGGTCTATTGTCATAACGACGGACTGCTGATGAATCAGTAATTATTGTTTTATTGATAATTACAATAATAATTGGATTTATATGGTGCCTTTTCCAGATGATGACACAAATGGAAGTATAGTAATCAATGTGAATTGATGACAAGAACATGATAAAGGATGAAGAATATACAATTCGGGCCAAAAGTTCACATACGCCCCTGGAATTCGGTGAAGTTTGTTCGCTTGCCAAACATCGCAAATTTTACTATATCTTCAGAAATACAAATACTACCATGACGAATTTGGTATCAAATGAAAGAGCGTACTAACCTCTTTCACATGATTTGAATGCCGCTGGGATTAGAGTATATTTCAGGTGGAATTTTATTTGAATAAAAACAATCTTAGTGCCAAATGTATTCTATTGTTTGTTATTATATTTCAATTATGTTTCATAGAAATATATAAATGTCAAATCTATGATTTATATTACATTTTCAGTAATGATAATGCCATAACTAATCAAAAAGTGTGACCTGAAATGTTTGTGTTGAGTAGTAACTAGCACAAATATTAAATGTTTTTGTCAATTTTTTTATTTTTAATTTATCTAAAACTTAATATTCTTTTGGGGAAAAAGTTTACCAAAAATATTTTTCAGCTCCTGATGACAAAGCAATGTGATGAAGAGGCATGACATACTCCTTTGTTTGATATCAAATTCGTCATGCATGATAGCACAATTTATTTTATAAGATACAGTCACTTTTATGATGTTTGGCAACTTTTCTTTAAATTTCATGGGTGTGTATAAGCTTCTGGCTTCAACTGTATATATATATGTCTCCCTGGAGTGCGCAAAGCACTATTGTAATATAAAATATTATCCTGATTCCAACAGGAATGTTCATCTGAATATTGAAAACCAAATACACTACAACACATTGCTTCGATTAAATCATTGCCCACCTCACCAATAACCAAAACAAACAGAGAATGCAAATGTATACGTGAAATGTAGCAGTCAATAATAAGGTTGACAGATGGCCTGACCGTATTTTCCCAAGCTGCGATAGATACCCTTAATGGTTACATGAATGAATAGAGCATTACGTTGCATGGAGGTCGAAATATCAGAAGATAGAAACAATTAGGTTACGCGGGTTTTCTAACGATCTCTTGGGAAGAGAGAGTGAGAGAGAGTCAGAGACAGAGTGAGAGAGGGTTATTGTGATTACTATCCGCCAAAGCAATGATTTCGAGATTTGTGCGTAGCAAACCCCGTTTTCAAATCAACCCTGGCCATGGCTTGTTGTAAACATTGCGATTGGATAGATACATCAACATGCGATGTACACATCGCTAAAACACAACACACAGAAATGATCGCTCACGTACTTCAAACAAACGCACACTCGCGCCCTCAAACAATACACGCACACAGACACCCTCCCACACACGTTCAACGCAGTTTCTCTACTCACGCGCGTTTAGTCTGTGTCTTTCACAATCCCATACAACCCACACGCACACCAAACTTCCACAAAAACTTCAGCACGTTTGTTACACGCTTACAAATATGAAAACACACGTACACTTTGGCGACAGTGACGCCAAGATTATTTGATGCAAAGCGTCAGTGTTGGTGATGGGGGGGGGGGGTTGGCGATGTCTGGCAATTTTCATTAAAGATAATATTTATAAGCTGTCTCCTAGCAATTTATATGGAAATGCCATATTAGCCCGACTTAAAGTGTTTTTGATTGAGCAATTCAATCCCTTTCTCAAGATGTAGACGAAATTTTCGACGTTCCTATCTTCGTTAGATATGAAGTAACTAATTCAGAAAATACACAAATATCAATATCTTAATGTAATTGGTAAAAAAATGTATAAAATTTGTAATAGTGGTAGTATGATAATGGCGAAGATTATGATAATTACAATTATAATGATGATGATGATAATGAAACAGTGAGGACAAAATGGAATAAGAAGATAAAACAAAACAGGTGATTAGTAAAGCATGTAATAATTTATCCACTATGAAATTAACCACCCAAAATACCTCACAGTAAACATGCTAAAATTAACATCCGTACTTAACAGGTATGTTCACAAAAATGAATCCCACTTATTTTGAATTATATTCATTTATTTTCTATTCATTCTTTTTAGTTTTAAAATCTTAAACTGAAGAAAATAGTTTCCGAGAAAATTACACCTTTTCGGAGATCACCAATTTGTTTTAATATCTTCATATGTCATTTGATGACGCAGAATATTACAAATACAATTAGATGTTTTAGCCACCATAATTCCTGATTTCTGCTGAGAAAAAAAAAGATATAAATTTGATATGATTTATGTGAGTCAGACCCTTGTGGAAATGTGAGTGTTTGTTGTCCTTGCAACCTTGCAGGCTTAATACATTGAGAAATCGCTCTTTTTGGAAATCAAAGATAGTGAATGAATTCTACCGTTCGCGGCTACCTTCGAATAGTCATTCAACACGCAATTATATTTGTAATACCCTCTTTTTTCCCGTGAAAATTTAGTGTGTAAACAACAATGGTGACACATTTCTTCGCAGAAAACGATCATAATCTTCACATTTTATTCAAGGGAACTTAAATGAACAATTTTGTGTATCAACGTCATTAATTGTTGTCTGAGTCAGACTCTTAAGGAATATAAATGGTTGTTTTACATTAGAAAGTTAAAATATGATTAACCAAGATTAAGATATTCACCGAATTCTGGGAATTGGATACAAAAGGGAGAAAGAGTACAACTTGCCGAAGTGATGCATTTATCCCCATCAAATATTGATTACTTTCCTAAAGCTAATTGCACAAAACACACTTTTTTGTCTGATTTTTTTTAGCACAAAATTCACAAAACCTGTCCTTACTAGATGCATTGGAAAGAAAACGAGTACAGAAAATTAAACAACTCCTTAATTTGATTTAGGTTTGACATTTTGTCATATGTATTGTGTGAAATTATCAACTTCAGTATTTTACACGTAATAACGTTTTTCGAAATCTAATATGAGTTTGTTAAATCCGCGTTAGGAAAGGGAAAACTGGTGCATGCTTAATACAGTCACGTTTGTTGTTATTATCACGATACCGCGCTCTTAAATAGAAGGGTTTGGGTGCCACTCAAAATTATAGAATCACCATGCTTTGGTGATTTCATATGTGTTATTAGTTTTTAAAATATAAATGCCCCTTAATGTTAATAAAGAAGATTTAAAGGTATTGTTTAACTTTGTGACCAGCCGATTAAAAAAAATCTCAAACCAAGATGAAACATGTGTACAAGTGCATGTATTAGAACTAATAAACCCTGAAAACAACCATTATTGAGAATGAGAAGCTAAAAACTACAAGGCAAACCCCGATTTTGTAAACAGGCGTCTATAAAACGCCTAAATAGTACACATAAGTGTATGGGATGAAATTAAGTTGGTGTTTCTGGTCACTTTATATTTCAATTTTTGAAGCACTAAATAATTATTTTCGAACACAATTTTTTCTGGGCTTCATTTTTGTAACATATCACAGACACAGGTGACAAGAGTGACCTTCTAGCTTAGATTTTTTAAGAGTCAAACCACTGTTTACCAATCACTTTAAGAATAATAGGTTTTAATTTGGTCATAATCATGCAATTAACCATGGTTATCAATTGAAATATCAGTTACATTATCATTAAAGTCTAAACTATAGAAATTGAAAAGTTAACAATTGATTGTTAATTAATGCTGTTTTATAATCCATTTCAGGAAATCTTCCTCGTTTAAATGTACTAATACACAAATCGCGAGATATAAAAAAAATAATTCAAAATATATAAATGCAATCAACCAAGGATAGAAATATGTATGAACATGCATTCAAAATACTACGAAATGCAAATGAGTTTAAGTGTGTCCTTTGTGGTTAAACATAGGTCAATTACCATCTTATCAATGATACATCTTTTTTCTTATAATTTTAAATTTGGAATAATAACATGAAATAATATATTTCATATCTTGTACCACTAACGTATATTCAATTGCCCACTGGAGTAGGACGTGGAAAGTGTGTAAACGTCAAAAATAAAAAAAATATTCTTTTTAAAGGAATGATCGAAATATTTCCGAATTACATTCATCCCTTGACATAATCTGGTACCAGAAAGGCGTGGGCAGAGATATTATTTTTTGAAATAATACAATCCGTTATAAAAATTTAAACGTGCCGATTTTAGATACACTCATTTCGTATGTAGTTGACTAAATGCAAAGTGGTTCAAATAAAAATACCCCTTTTCCCTCTACTACAAGGATACTTAAAAAAAACATAATAAAAAAAGTGGAATGATATCATCCAATAATATTTAGCAGTGCAATTTTACTCCAGAAGAGTTGAGCTCAGTGTCCATGTAAGAGGAGCATCTGTTTTTTTTACCAGTTTCCTACGAAAACATTTTCGGGATGTTAAGTTGTCATCCCCCCAAAAAGTGAATGGAAATTCTATTTAGAGGCATTTTCTTAAGAACTTGATACAGGAAAATGCCATCTCTTCTCATAATTCACCTGATATATAAAGTATAGAATGACGTATATACTCTTTGATTTATAATGTATCCGACTTACGTGTCTACTATATACGCCTGTGTGTGTGTTGGATGTATGGCGCAACGAAAAAACAAGAAATACCTTGGAGAACACTGAGAGAAGTAGAGTGCGCATGTGCACGAATCGTTCCTTAATTGGTCAGATGGTAGTGCATTCTCAGCCAATCACGTAATGGCAATTCTATCAATACAGCAGTTCTGCAATGTGATGGATTGCTTTTGACGAGATTACACTAATGAAATAAAGACGTGCGCCGATAGCTTGAAGAGTGGTTGCGACGGGTGAACTTTTTTTTGCTCGCTAGTCTTTCGTGCCAAATACTAAAACGTGCTATATCCCACGCGTTTCAAGTTTTATCATATCTTAGCACTATTCATGTTGTCCTAGTAACGAACTATCAATTTTGCTCGGTACTCACGTTGGTTATTTTTTTTGCTCGGTGACGATTTGACGGGCTGACGTTATTCCGTTCGGATACAGCCGAAAACTGCCGAAAGAGATTGGCCGAGGCAAGAGCCAGGGAGAGAGGACTTCCTGCTTGGAGTAATAAAACAGCGCGGCTGTCAGTTTACCATTCATTAAGGAGTGATCGCCGCCGAACCAAGCGTGAAACAGGCTATCATTTACGGTATCCTTGTGAAAATAATTGAAAACAAAAGAGCAATATGGCGCTGAACCGCCTGAAAGTGGCATGCTGCGTTGTTTTCGTCTACCTTTGCCTAGCCCTTTTGACCAGTGCTAAAGAATTCTCACCCCTAACCGGGGACGATTTCGCCCAGAACAATTACCCTAAACCATGGGATGTCGAGAACCCAGCACCCCAAAACCTCCAAGAGCCACAAAACACGTTTTACAACGACGCCGAGCTCGCCAAGGACTTAGACGAAAAACGTGGCACGAAAAACGACCGACTCCGTGGTCTACGACGTCTAAGCAGGCTTTACGGCGAACTCGGTCTTGATCGCCTTCGCCCCGTCAAGAAAACGCCCGAAACCGCAGACGACATGTACAGCTTGGATGACAAGAGAGACGCAGGACCGCATGCCTGGTATGGCACCGGAATGTTTGGTAAAAGGACCAATGAAAACAGAGGCAGATGGCGAACCCGATCCCCACGCCCGCAGCCCTACCAAGTTGGGTACTTTGGGAAGAGAAACTACGAAACGATTGACATGAATGAACTAGCACAGATCATAGAGGCCCTCAGAGGTAAGAATATAATTCAGTTTATTTTGACACCTGCTTTATGGTAATGGTAATAATAATGATGATGATGACGATGATGATGGCTTCTTCCTAGAGAATATATAAAGTTCTTTTGCGCTCCTGAATGTATACATGTAATGTATGCATTCGTTGACTTAATTTACCAATCACTATCGAAGAAAAAATGGTTCCAGTCTGTAACTTATAGATCAACAGGAACCATAGCAAAACAGTATTTTTTTTTGGGGGGGGGGGTAAAAGGAGGGAATTTGTCATGTGCAATCTATTTTGATTTCAGGACAGTAACATGGCTTAGGAAGAATTGCAAACTACAAACAACGTATTCCTTGCCTTCAAAGAAGAACTCTTTAAAAGACACCGAAATAACTGTTCTATTTGATATAACCCTCTTTACGTTTATAATGAAATGTCCATACCCTGGACATGTTGGTGATCGTAATGTACATGATGTATTATTTTCTTATGTTGTTTCCAATGTACCCCTCAAAATATACAAAACTTTAAGTTTGGTTTGTATGAATTCGAACTAAATAAAATGCAGTTACCAAAGACTACAATACTTACACCTTGATTAATTGATTGATTTTATTCGTCAAGAATATCGCAGGATATAAGATACAATAAGTGAGAAGAATACTTTGACATAACCCATGAAAGCCGAGTGGCTTCTATTTGACATTCGTGTATCGTAACTAATCAATGGTGATACGATCTGCTTTCCCTTGCTTTCCAAAAAAAAAATCATAGAATCTGAAACAAACCTTTTAATTAATAAAGATAACAACAAAATTCACACGTAGATTTACCAATTTACAAACACATGCATGCATGATTAAGGATTAGTAAGATTCCGTTCAAAACTTTTTATTGAATCAACAAAATGTGTCCCTATTTAACTATTTGCAAAAGTGACGGCCGGGCGGGGGGGGGGGGAGGCGTGTTCTCCAAAAAAAATCGTCCATTGACCAATTGAATATTTCATTGCAATGTCATTATGTTACAAACAGAACATTCTTTAACCTCCAAACAAAACGCTTCTGTTTGCCGGCATTTTGAATAAAATTACATCTAGTGGTAAAATCAATATTTTTTAAAGTGCTTGTTGATATAAACAAAAGTGGCGGCTGAGATTTCCTTAGGATGGGGCATGCAACATGACCCTAATGTTATGTTATTTTCTTCTTTGAAATTATACAAATTTTTTCCGTAACAGTCCTTAAGTCTCTGTGTCCAATACCCCCCCCACCTTTGTTTCCAAAATCCCCTTTCCCTTTAGCTTTTTCGTTTTATTACTCTTACAAACCATAAATCGGCCATAGTGGTACCGCCCCCGTTGACGATAAAATTCACGTTGAACTTCCTATATCGAAGGTTTTAGGCGGATGTGGATAAAAACGATTGGAAACAACCTATCAAATCGTTTATAAGGTCGTTCGCAATCGTGAGATTTGTTTTTTCTTTGTTACAAATCAAAACGTTCAACCATGCATGAAAAAACAACATATTCTTTAAAATCCCGAAGCCTAGAGATCGATTGCATTACTGAACTTACAATTGATTGCCCAAGCTGGTGAATGTGTTCAAGGATCATCCCAACAGTTCGATCCGTGTCTATAAGCAATGTGTAATTGAGGTCATATTTCTTTTACTTTTCAGCTAAAATTTGAATGAATTAGAAAACCCGAGTCATCTATATTACCCATATTTTGTAGCTTGAAACGCTGAGGGGTAATGATATTAATAATACCCCGGCAAAAGAAAGCATTCCCTACGATGCGTATTAATAAACAATTATTAGATTTTATGATCAATATGGTTTCATTTGGTATTCACGTGCGAACGGTTTAATTTGCCCGAGGTATCCCTTATAGCGCATGTTGACCTTAATCATCTCAATACCTATTACATGTCCTATACTTCTTGACTATATTCAAAAAGATTCATGGAGGGAGTATAATTATTACGTAACTCGCTACTCTCCCGGCCATAATTCGCCGACGATAATTTGATGAGTAAAATTATCATT
The DNA here is from genome assembly GCF_018143015.1 of Lytechinus variegatus. Classification (NCBI taxonomy): domain Eukaryota; kingdom Metazoa; phylum Echinodermata; class Echinoidea; order Temnopleuroida; family Toxopneustidae; genus Lytechinus; species Lytechinus variegatus. The sequence goes on along the minus strand of NC_054748.1, from coordinate 28,616,494 downwards.
TATTATTGTATTGTCATACAAGGTTTTGCATGGTATCCAGCATTCGCCTTCAAAGACGAATAATGCTTTATCTTATAACATAAACAGCTAGAATGAATTTCTCCTTTGAATAGGGTATTAACATTTTTTTCTTTTAGTCGAGGTGTTATTGTTTAGAACTTTTATACGCATCGTAAAATAATAAAAAAATTGTTTAAAAGGGAAGTTCATATAGTGAAGATAAGTTGGTGTTGATAAAAGCAGATAAATTTGAGGGAAAATTGTGGATGAAAATTTGATGGAAGGCCGTAGAAGAATAAGAGATTTATGAATTAAGAAAATTGTGACGTCATATGCGAGCTTTCCCCCAATTAAATGTAAACTAAATTCGATTTTTTTTTGAAAAAAAATTGAACGTGGTAAAAAGAAATAATTTCTTTTTTATGCATGTTATAGACGGGAAATGAAACTGAAGACGAACTATCCTCACAAATAAAATTTAATTCAGTTTTGTGAGAAAATGAAATTTGGGGGCATTAATATAACACGACGTATGGGGGGCTGCTCGTCTGGACGTTACAACACTTTTATTTATTTTTTTTTTTCGGGGGGGGGGGGGGGGGTGGGACGATGTAAAAGTGAAAAGTTGCATTTTCAAATATATGAGTATTGCCCTCTTTAATCCTCCCCCCCAAAAAAAAAATATCTCCCTTTTATCACCCTTTTTGACCTCGCTTTGTATTCTTTCTCATTTTGTTATCAATAAAAGAAAATCGTAGGGGGTGCCTCGTAAGCCCACATGTCACTGCCCCAGTGATATAACATGAAGTAACATTCCCGGTATGCGCATGTATATATAGACTCCCCTGGCAATTCAGCTGTACCCGACACCTGTATGTAAAATGCTCCTGGACATTTTCGCTGGATGATTGATGCGATTAGAGAAGAGGACAAGAAAACACTCCTCAAAAAATAGAACCATGCTCATCAATTCATACGCGATGAATTCAACACGGCGTTGTGGCACCCAACCTTCAGCGCCAGCTGAAATGGACAGCATTTCGGTTCCAAAAAAAACATGAAAAGGGGCATACCATATCAGGAGCGAGATTGGGAGTGCGGAGGGGGGGGGGATAGGGTGGAAGGGGATCATTTTCCATCTTGGTTTGTCATCGATCTTACATGTACTACCAGGAAAGTGCTTTATGACGGATTTTGTGGGTGGTTTTCACCGACTAATTTGTCCTCGACCAATCGCACACGATGGTTTAGTAACATAGCTATAACTAGTGAAAGTCACTTCTTGATCGCAGTCTCCTTCATTTATATGATTTTCAAGTCACGTGGAATAACGTATGAATGAAGTTAAACAAAAAATCCGACTTATTCATGTATAATTTTATAAACACATGGTTTTAGGTACTCCAGCAAGAACCCGGGAGGGCCTCATGCCTTTTCATTCACTTGGTTTCGAACCGGTTTCCATTAAAACAGTACCACTTATCAAAGAACTGAGCTTTGGAAAAATTGGTTTTTGCTATTTTTGGGCACTGTGTTTTATTAAAAAATATCATTTATTGATTTTTGCAACTCTTTTGATTTGATTTATTTATTTACCAACACTATTTACATGTTTACAGGTTTTAAAACAAATTGCATAACAGTTACACATGTATACAAATACGATGGTAAATGGGACCAGAAAAAAGCACAAGTGCTTTCATAAAAAGAAAATACAGTAAAGTACCTAAGTAGATATCTGGCAAGTAAGGCAATGGACATGTCTGACAGCGTGGTAACCCGGAAACAATTACAAAATATAGATCATAATATTATCTTAAAGGACAAGTCCGCCCCAACAAAACATTTATTTGAATCAATTTTTAAAAATCCAACAACATAACACTGAAAATTTATCAAAATCGGATGTAATAAGAAAGCAATGACCAGGATTTCTTAGTTTCAGTTAATTTCGCAAAACAGTTAATTGTACATCCAAATCTGTATGAAATGAGGGGACTGATGACGTCCCTAACTCACCATTTCTTGTGCATTTTACTACATGAATATTCTGATTTTTTTTCTCCCTGTCCTGTGAAACAAACCTTTATTACTTCCTCAACATGTGTAATTACGATTGTTTAAACATCAATGATTCAGTAAAGTTAGTCCTCATTGTCAAACTTGAAAAAAAAATACTGTTGGATTGTTGATTTTTTTTTCTCTTTTTAATCAAATCAAATTTTTGATGTAGTGGACCTGTCCTTTAATGCAAAAGTTTATGAAGCATTGTTGAAGGATTGTTGTCCTTTGAAAATCCCCCCAATTTCTTAACTTTGCTCGTAATTATTTTTCTTTCAATACAAGATGAGGATGCTGACAATGGCTGAAGCGACATTTCGATAACTAATTTCATCACTTTCATCATTCTCTACAGACAATGTTATTTAATTCTGCTTTTTGCCCTCTGGCAAAGAAAAGAGCTATTCAAATCCAGCTACTACTATTATGATGATCATCTATGTATAGACTTAGAGGGGGTGGTTGATATACTCGGAGGAATAATTTCAAGATTATAAAATGATTCCTCAAAGATTTATACATTTATGTTCGTTTTTTTTTGTTATACATGTGATAATATTTTGTTCTAAGTTTTCATTTTCCGTGGTTGCATCTGTTTATTTTAATCCGTTAATGGTGAAATGAGTGAGTAAGGATAGTCGGCGAGCGTCCGCCCGTTGGGTCTGCTACCGGCTTCGCCCCTGTATCAATTATAGAAAAGAAAAAAGATTTATTATAACGGTGTGGTATCAACGCATTGGGAACAATTCGTGAGTGAGTTGAAAGTGAATCGAATTCAAATAAAATTCTAATCACCGAGTGCATTAAAATACACCCGCAGAAATAAGAAAATCATACCAAAAGACATTTCAGTCAAAAGAAAAAAAAGGATGCCAAGCAAAATTATATTCTCTAAAGAAAAGTAATGCATTTGCACGCCTATCCTGCATGACGTAAAAATCTTCATATATTCTCTCTTTTTAGGGTGTTATGATTGTTGCCAAGCTAAAAAAAAAAAATCTCGATTACATGTAGGCGTCATTGCCCCAGATCTCCAGATTTAAATACGCGATGTTTATTTTTTTTTTTTCCAAAGAGAGAGAGAAAATGATTGCAATAGGACATGTTATCATTTTACTTTTCATCTTGCAATACCAATTCTTTTTCTACACGCTCACATTTAGTACTTTACAATGATGAAAATTGTAAACGAACTTCTGCTTTCGAACAATGTGCGTGCGAGCTAGGCGAGAGAGCAAAACATATGCATTTCCAGTATTGTGATGGGGGCTTGGAATGAAACGAAAATGAAAAGTGGTTCACTGGGCCCTCAATAACCCTTACACAAGAGCACCAGCTGAATAACTTGAACTATAATCAATATCATCATCAGTAAATTATCCGTGAGGCAAATCCATGCTATGATTGTGTAAAAATTTCAAATATTCAGGTGATTTTTGTCTAAAATCTGATGTTGCACGTTTCTAGTCTGCTATGCAGACTCTGAATGGCTCGTATGGTGGGATCTCGGCGCGCGTAGCGCGCCGATGCTGGTTTTCGAAGCAAACCAGCCTGATAGGGAGAGCGAAGCGAGCCACATCTGCAGCCATAGTAAACCTAGTCTACATTTGTAGACTAGCAAGTTTCTTCCCAAATGCGAAAGAAGACGTGTCTAGCCCCACCCCCCCCCCCCATAGTAGAAGAAAAGGTGTGTGTGTGTATTTGAGTTTTGTCAGACGTGTATCAATCAGATATGATTATTTACGTCTAGGACCGACCTTTAACGTCACCATCCGAAAGACGTGACCAGGGCTCGAACTTCGAACCTCTGCATCAATTTGTAACCTCCCAACATAACTTGGATTACAGGCGCACGCCACAACGCCCAGCAGAAAAGGGATTTCCACTGAGCACCTATTCAATGCCACACTTCGTGCAAATTTTACCAGTGCAAAGGCGTACCCAACGTATAAAGGTTCTCCCAAACCAGAATGGTTACAATTTAAAGATGCTCCGAATGAGGTCCCGGGGCCCGTAACACAACGATAAGCGCTCAATCTTTAATTTGAAAGAACAATTCTGATTGGTTCCTCTTAAGTCTAATGAGCAAAATGTGCATGCAACGATGGTCTTGATAGGCCGTTTCGTTCAGCAATAATTAATCGCTATATCCTTTGTGTTACGGGCGACTGAGTGTTTAATATTAGGTTTGCACCTAGGCTATATGATAACATAAATGTATATGAAGAGATCGGTTCGTGTGGTCTAGTGGTTAGAGCACTGGACTCATAATCGCGAGGGTGCGAGTTCGATTCCCCACTCTGCCATTGTTTCCAGTTTGATGAAAAAGCCCCGTCTATATGGTCAGCCACTATGCCTGTTTAACCTAGACGTAGCATGTCTCATAGAGGTAATTGGTTATATACCAGCTTGGCGTTTACCAGCAAATAGCTGTTCTACCGCGTTATACGGGAGTAACCATGAACAGAACAGAAACAGAAAGTGAAGAGCTATACCGGAGCATTGCCCTTTCCTGAATCATTAACATAATAATGAACACAAACATTTTTACCTTCTTGCTATAGCGCAGCCGAGGGAACCCGTTCATTATTTAGTCTCAATTGATGTCTTAACAAAATGATATTCATTCTGTTTCTACTTCATTTGTTAGGACATGAATCACCTCGGGCATTTCATTGAGTTCAAAAGATAAAATTGTGAATAAGAATATACAAAGAAATAAGAATATTATGGCATGGATTATTACATAATTATAAAAAAAATAGTAATAAGTATTATATTGTATGAAAAAGATGGCAGACCGTGATTGATAGCATCTGAAGCTTTTCAAATGCAGTCATTAAACTAAATGGAATTAAAATGGGCGGATGTAGAATAGACAGATACACACTGTTAAAAAACCTGATTTTACAGACAAATAAAAGAAGATTTTGCAGAAAGCAATACCAGAATCATTCTTTAAATTCATGAAACAGGAATTTTTCTGCAATTTAACAGAACAGGTGTGTTAGAAAAGGGGGAAAGGAGTGTTTTATTTAAGGAAATTTGTAAGATTACATACACCAAATACCAATTTCCTGTAAGATTACGCAATCTGGTAATATTACAGGTGTTCTCGAGACTGCTGCAGAAACTTCTTTTAGCTTAAGGATAAATTTTCTAACAGTACATGTACATATGTGTGTTGGCTCAGTTGGTAGAGCGTCCGTCACACAACCGGGAGGTCGGGGGTTCAAACCCCTGCCGCGTCAGACCAAAAGACGTTAAAAGATGGGAGTTGCTGCTACCCTGTTTGGCGTTCAACGATTAAAGGGATAGAGCCTCGACGATCTGGCGTTGCACAGCGGCTGCCGGGTCCACGATCAATTGGGCAAGGCAAATTTTCGGAGTATTTCATTTCATGTCTATTTCGAACAATAAAAAAATATGGATTTTCATATAAAAGTCTTATTCAGGACTCAAAGTAATAGAAGATCTTATTCAGCTAAAAAGAAATTACTGTCAATTACTGTTCAAGTTCCTTCAAGACTTACCGTCAAAATATAAAAAGTCCTAGATGAAACCTTTTTTGAAGAAAATGAAGGGTCATATAGCACCTTTGGTCAGTAGAAAATTGCTAGAAATGTATGAATTTATGAAAGAGTACGGGGGGCGGGTGAAAATGAAATAACCAATTTTACTAGCTGTTAACGAATCACATTGCTATCAATAATGTTTTTTTCAGCATGTTTAGCATTTCATTTCATTATTTTTATTTCGACACAGAACACGTACATCAGCCAAAGGCTGTTCTTCAGAACGTCCATGTATATAAATAACATTACATAATATAGGCCTACAATTATTAAAATACAAAATAATATAATTCGATGTACAGGAAAAACATCGATATTAAACAAAAGAGGAAATATTAAGAGAAAGAAAGAAAATAATCAAAACAAAAATATATTGATGAGAGGCCTAATTGCTCCAGGGCGAATAAGTGTCGTGGCGGATATCAAAATCACGACTTATCTGACTGCGTATAGCCACTTAGCCAGGGGCCTGATGTTAAAGTCACACCACAGCTACCAACCACAGACCGATCAAAGCTATTACGTTATTACCAATGACATACCATCGGTCGGTTTGGAGTCGGTTACAGTCACACCAACGAAACCGATTCCAGACCGATCAAAGCTATTACGTTATTTCCAATGACATGCCATCGGTCGGTTTGGAGTCGGTTTCGGTTACAGTCACACCAACGAAACCGATTCCAACCCGATCAAAGCTATTACGTTATTTCCAATGACATATCATCGGTCGGTTTAGAGTCGGTTTCGGTTTCAGTCACACCAACGAAACCGACTCCAGACAAGCCAACCACGGCACATCCACCACGAGTTCGACTCCTAAGATGAAAAATTGATACCTCAGTCACATTTGCTCTACGGCGGCCGTACGGCGAGTCGAAAACAGCCGTTTGATTCATTTTCATTCAAACCACCTATCTGTATCTGGTACAAAAAATGGTAAAAGTTCTGTTTCCGACTCGCCGTAGAGCAAAAGGTGATTGCGATATGTGTCAAGAAAACTGATTTAACAGATCGGGTGTTATATTCACTTGGTAAAAAATCCTTACATGCTTGGTTGAAAAAGTAACACATAAAGTTCTGTCTTTTGGGTACCATTCCTTTTTACATAAGCAACAAACATGGTTATTAATTGATTTCATGCATCTTAATAAATGATAAAGTTGATAAATTCTAATTTGATAAGGCTGCCTTGTTAATAAAAGTCTGGTGTCTGGGAAAATGTGAAAATGTGAGATTTTTGCAGGATTTTTTGATAAAAATCGTTCACAAATTAGATTTTCTTTAAAATGGTATTTTTGTTTGGTCGCTCGCGACTATTTAGAACCACAACCTAATATGATTTAGAACCACAACCTACATTTAATATGCCCTATTTTTTGCAATTATAACATCACTATACACGAGGAAACTGTCACATATAAAACATGTAGCTTCGAGACTAAACATTGTCTTTATAACCAAGAATACTCTCTATTCCCTTAACTGGCAAAAAACTTTATTCATTGTTTATCTTCTTATTAATTGACGAAGCTACTAGAGCAGTCAGGGAAGTGGGAGTTCCCTGGGGTAATCAAGCAAAGAAAAATGCAATAAAATAGAACATATAATGGTAGTCTTAAATGTTCGATAAAATTAGAAGGTTGTCATTAATCACAATTTGCCAAGTATGCCCACAATCATGCATTCGCTATATACATCCTCAAAATGTCATCTCGAGAAAGACAAGCACCTGCCGCGGCCCGCTGTCCTAAAAGCGCCCACCCTACCAGAATGCTCATTTATGAATAATTACTGGGAGTTGTCGAGCTAATATGAATAATTTCTTTTCTTTATTTTCTTCCACATATTTTGACAAAGGATTGTTTTAAGCCCGGGGGAGCTGCCTGTGAATGATACGTGCAGAAAATGGCCCACTTTTGAGAGCTGATCACTTTTGCCATGCTGGCTCAACACAGTTTGTCCTTGGTATATACGTATACACTTTACACATCCATCGATCAAAATGTGCCTTTAAGGGAATTTCTTTCTTACTTGTATTTACAAGCACTATGATTAATATCACACCATAGCGTATACTGTATGACTGAGATTAAATGCTAATTGAATTGACATGTTTTTGCGCAGATAAGTTTTTTTTTGCTTTGATACAAGCTTTCCGTTTATATTAACATGCAGCGCTTAGAAACATTTGTATTAAAAGCCATATAAATGTTGCACATTAGTATTATTGTTATCATTTCTATTGTTATTATTATTATTGTCGTTGTTGGTGATATTATTATTATATTTATTATTATCATCATTATCATCCTCATCATCACCATCGTTATTATCATTATAATTATAAAATGCCCGTATTATCATATTGATCCGGCAAATACCGAAATTGATAATTTTGCATTTTCTATGATAGTGACATTAAAAGATTTCGCGCACACTTATTGGGAGCTTTGTGACAATATTTCCAGTCTAAAAAAATGCAAGCTTTCAAAATTTCTGCGAGAGGGGCAACTGCCCCTGCCCACCCCCCCCCCTCCACTATATACGGCCATCATTTTTCCAGGGTTCTGTTTGCCATGTCTAATATATACAAACAATAAAATCGTTTTTGTTATTTTTGGGAGATTGTGCCAAAACTAACCACTATACAACTTGAAATAGAGATTTTTTTCTGAGTAAAAAGAAGCAATAAAGATATTGATTTGTCTTCAAAATCTATGCATCTCAAATATTCGTTGTATCTTGGAGAGGAGAGACATCATATAAAACAACAACATACTTTTGTTGTTTTTTAATCGCATTAAGTCTGAGCATTCTCCTTCTCCGAACGAAAGGCATTCTATGAGGGCTCTATTTAATACTCTTCAGCTTGGATGTGATAAAATGAATATTTTGAAAGGGATAGGCCTACATGAATAATCATCAAATCACAAATACCTATGTCAGTGAATTTGCAAGCCACCTTCATGGTTTATCTCAAAAGACCTTTTTCTGCTCGTGCGCAGTTTACAACCGTGAACAGGCTTATTTACTGAGAAAAATATTTAATATTCAAACAAACAAATCATGAAATACCTAAGCCCCTGAGCATACAATTTGTGCAGAAAAAACTATACGAATCATACGCGTGGCACATCATCTAAAAGATAACAATACATCGACTTTTCACTTTATGTCCCCGAAACACCTTTTAAGAAAGGATGATTTTACCCGCGGGATTTTATCAATGTCATGTACATCGACTATGTGTTGACCTTGGAGGAGAGTTGATGCAACAATGAACGATTGAAAAAATTATCCGTTTCCGTACTTCAGTGGCCTCCCTGTAGATTGCTACGCCATGATGGACCGATCCATTTTATTCCCCTGCCATTAAATACAAGTATTGGAAGAGAAGATTTATCATCATTTTGATTCACAAACATATATACGCATTTCATAAAAACACTATTCTGCTAGGCGACAGAGATGATAGTCACTATAAAGAAAGATATTTTTGCTTTGCTATGTTTTGTTATGACAATATAAATGTTAACAGTAAATCTAGGTAAGCGAGATTTTCGGAGACTAGCAATGTTAGTTGATAATGGTTGTCAGTAAGAAGAAGAAGAGGAAAAAGGAGAAGAAGAAGAAGAAGGAGAAGAAGAAGGAGAAGAAAGAGAAGAAGAAGAAGAAGAAGAAGAAGGAGAAGAAGAAGACTTTTTTGACTTTTCAAAGTAAAACTTTATTTACAATCAAAATTTTACAAATAAAAAACATGTCATCAATGATGCACTTTACACTTACGGTGACCGTATTTCAACCATTATTATATAGAAGTAACATGTATCACATGTATAACAGCAAGCATCGTTAGAAACAAAATTACTATAAAACAGTTACAGTGATAATTATTGATGAGAACTAAAATACTTTGATGCCACCTGGCATAAGTGTAGGGTAAAGGGACTCAATTAAGAGTCTCTAGAAGAGACAGAATACAGCAATCGATGCATAAAAATACATTAAATACAAAAATAGAAGAAGATGAAGTAGAAGTAGAAGAAGAAGGAGAAGAAGAAGAAGGAGAAGAAGAAGAAGAAGGAGAAGAAGAAGGAGGAGAAGAAGAAGAAGGAGGAGAAGAAGAAGGAGAAGAAGAAGAAAAATGATAAGAAGGAGGAGGAGGAGAAGAAGAAGTAGGAGAAGAAGAAGAAGAAGAAGGAGAAGAAGGAGAAGAAGAAGTAGAAGAAGAAGGAGAAGAAGAAGTAGAAGAAGAAGAAGACGAATAAGAAGAAGAAGGAGAAGAAGAAGAAGAAGAAGAAGAAGAAGGAGAAAATATGTGAAGATATGATGAAGACGACGACCACAACGGAGAAGATGATGATGAATCCGGGGGGTGGTGGTGATAATGATCACGATGAATAAGGAAGAGGAGAGAAGAAGAGGAGGAAGGAGAAGAAGAATATGGAGAAGAACAAAACATTAAAGAAGACGGAAGAAGAGACGACGAAATGGAGGTAAAGAAGGTGGGAAATGACAAGAAAACGATATCATGCTTTAAAAAAGAAGCAACGTGTTTTCCGGAGTTATACCTTTACCAGAAATTGGCATGTATGTGATTGATGGTAATGTTAATACTGAACAATTCAAAAAAAAATTCTGGTAAGTCAACTCGGTATCCATCTGGGCATTAAATTTTTTTCCTTCATTTGTACCACAGTAATTTCAAACCTTTAATTCTTTCGTGATTTTAAATCAAACGTTATATATTTCGATATATAGTTCTTGTACTCCTACCTGTGCACAGAGAACAAGAATTACATTAAGGGAGATGGGGGGGGGGGGCAAAAATGGAAAAGGACGACAGCGTTCAAGGGCATTACTAGTATTAAAACAAGGCAAAAAAGTACGTCAGGTACTAGAACTCAAGAAAATAATAGAGATAGTTCTAAGTAAAAAAGCGACAACAAATTGACCGAGAAAATTCATTGAATTCTCGGCGAATCGAATTATATTACAAAAAACCACGATTTTTCAATAAGCAAATTTTTTTAGCCGTTTAATGAGTCGATGTAATAACAATCGCCCCGCGAGGGAGAAATCACCTGTCATTTTAGATTGCGGTCTTATTCATCAAAACTGCATCTTTTTATTGTGCTCCACGATTGAGGCGTTTCATGCACGGGCATGTTTCCACTGCCGTCAGAACACAAACGCACACTCCTAAATTCATTCATCTGACGACATCTGCATTCCCGAATAACATGAATAAAGTACAACGCGCGCTCCGCAATACGAAAAGTATGCAGTGCGGACGTTACCTGCAGATGATAGTCTCTCCGCCTCCCGTCGTGTTTAGCTCATTATTTGCCTTCTCATTTGTCCCCGATATTTTTTTACGACACCATAGATAAGAGGGCCTTCTTTAAGAGAGTTAAGTGTTAAGCCTTGTTTTCGTGGTAGGCAAGGTATACTTGCTGCCCTTCTCATGGAGTGCACTTGTCATAGAATTCCAGAAAAAAAGACTTTTCGCTCTTATTAATATATTGTCCACGCTCCTTGAAAACGACAAAGGCAAGGATTTGGAAGAAAATAGATAATAGGGTGCTTCACCGAGCATTCGATTGTTTATTGAAACATGGATCCTTTTTAATTTCCGTCTATGGACTTTTATAGCGTCTCGACACACGGCAGCCCCCGCGACAAAGAGAGAAAAAATCCGTCTCGGAATTTTCTTATAGTCGCCAAGCCTTTGTTCAAATCCTGGCTGTCAAATTGAGTCATAAATAATGGTAATATTTTTATTGCTGCAAATATACGGCAACAAGTTTATTAGAACGTCTTATTCTCATATTAAAATTTGATTTTCTGAACAGTATAAAATGATAAATTACTTTCTCACCATGCACCCTCTGAAAAGTTAAAGGTCATCCTTAAGCTCTTATACAACGTAATAATTGACGTCACATACGCTGCCATCTTATGATGTAAACCTAACCAGCATCAGTTTCATAATAGAAAATCACAAGCAATTTTCCATTCCATTTTGTTCTGTAAATGAAGGATATAAAGGGGCGAGTTTGGAATATTACCTATTCCTTTGCATTACGTATTCAAGCTTTTCTACGGATCTTCACAATTTGATGGAAAGATACCAGTTCTCGCTTCGACAGTCATTTCCCTATCTTCATCGAAGTTGGCGGATTTTTTTTTTGGCCAACATCACATTTACTGTTTGGTCCAATGGATTCAAAAGCCTGTGGCAGAGAAATCTGATACACAAGTATGGCCAGATATAAAAAAAGGAAGGGATAGAGAGAAAAAAAAACAGCAACAAAAATCCAAATGCCGGAAGAAAAAAAAATAGAGCAAAAAAAAAAGGAAGTTAAGTTGCAGAGAGTAAGAGAGACCCACAAATAACACTAATGCAATATCAACAAAATTGCAGCTATTACGGAAGTGATCCACTTCCTGATCTTTTATATCATTCGAAATTGATATTGTAACTCTTCTCTGAATTTGTAAATATGACGTCATCATTACTTCATTGTAAAATACATTTCTACTATAATGGAGAAATCCAAATACAAACTCGAAATTGGTAATCGCTTCTGTGAATAAAAATTATAAAGAACTAGATTTATGATAATACATTCTTACTGAAGGAATAACTTTACAATAACGAAACCTTCGAAAACCGCATTATCCATTTGACACACCGGAACGTTTACGGTGAAACCCCCCAATCAATTTACCTAATACTAATCATACCGCAAGCCAAGTTGAGGTTGATGTTATGTATATTGTGATGATAACCAACCGCTTTTGCAAACCTTCTACCTCTTCTGTTGAAAGAAAATTGATGAAAAGATTAACCCTATCTTCTTAATCAATTCTTTTTTTTTATTTATCATTGTTACTTTTTCACTTTTAGGTACGTTATATATTTTGTAGTGGGTGTCCCACTTATCAAGCTTTTGCATTTAGGGACACCCTAATGATTTTTTTTTATAATTGTGCATTCATGTCTGATTTATATGTATATTAGTTTGTTTAATGATTTTTAAATGATTGAATTAAATGAACTGAATTGGTCCTAAGTGCTATTTTCAAAGTTATGTAAGCGACTCCGCCAATCAACAAATCTTTAATTTTCATTATTCAAAATCAATACTAGAGATAAAATTTGCTTTCTATAATTGGAAATCCAAATCCATAATTTATTGTTCGGAATAGACATGAAATGAAATACTCCAAAAATTTGTTTTGCCCAATTGATCGTGGGCCCGGCAGCCGTTATGCAGTGCCAGATCGACGAGGCTCTATTCCTTTTATCGTTACACGCCAAACAGGGTAGCAGCAACTCCCATCTTTTAACGTCTTTTGGTCTGACGCGGCCGGGGTTTGAACCCCCGACCTCCCGATTGTGAGACGGACGCTCTACCAACTGAGCCAACAAATCTATTAATGCCAGAGATTCTGGGTTTTTTTTCACTATGCATACATGAGGGGGAAAATGGCTTTAAACACAGACAGGCACTCACCCATCCCAACCTCGCACACACAAACGAACACACTTGAACAATCTTCGAATCAGTCAAACGTATTGCAATTACATCATAATCTGAATAGGGAGAGAAGCCAATAGAAATGGCTAAAATGAAGGAAATGATGAATAAGAAGAACCGCTAAAAATGAAAAAAGAAGAAAATATGATGAGGGGGAGATGCTTTAAAAAGGGAACACAACATTGTAAAAACAAAAAATGGTTATGGCAATATACAAAAAGATAAAGGAAGAGAAAATAATTATGCGTTTTTTGTGGAGATGTCGAATGTTTAGTTGAATAATGATGTAAAAATATTGAATTATCGATTTTTGTGTAGGACCATAAAAAAACTTTCAATACCTACCACATTCAAGCTCTCAAAATGAAATTAAGTATTTTCAGAGGTGTAATGTTATATTTTCAATTGATGTAACGTAAAACGAATTCAAGTCTCAAGCCACTGCTGCATTTCCCCATATAGAAGCCGAATTATAAGGTGACACTCCTGGTCAATTTAGAAGGGATTAATCGAATCGACCAGCGAAGAGGGGGAGCGTTTCCTCCCCGAGCTCCCCCGGGTGTGCACTCACCATCCGGTTGGTGCTTTGAACACGGCAGCGGGGATTTCCTGCCAATATTGAACTCGATCCTCAATAAATATCACCTAAAATCTGGAAATTAATTCGGTCTAGAGTCTCTGAATACATGTTTCCAAGTTGATCACTAGCGTGGTATTGATTGGGTTTAGGTGTCCAACTTTGATAGGTTGATGGTTATCATGGATGTGGATCCAAATTGATATTGGCCTTGAACTCTGGCTTGAACTATGTCATCAACGCTGTCATTGTCGTTCTCATATTCATTTTGGTCCCCTTCCTCCCCTCCTCGTAGTCATGGTAGTCATCGTTATTATCATCGTCATCGTCATTATCATCATCATCATCATCATCATCATCAACAACGTCATTATGATCATCATCATCGTCGTCATCATCGTCCTCATCGCATTATCACCATCAACATCATCACCACCATAATCATCATCGCTGACATCATAATCATCCTCACCAACAACATCATCAACACGATCACCAGCATCAGCATAACAATAACATAATCATCATTATCATGGGACCTAAAAAAGCAGATTGACCGGAAAAATAATCATCGACACCAACCAAGATACCGATTTCTAATATCATTTTCGTTCTTTTTCAAGAAGATATAAATCTTTTCACGTAAGAAAATCAATTATACTAATCTGGAAAGTCATTCAACAATAAGTTTTGTGTAAATAAAACTCATTCGTCAGAAAAAGTGATATCTAAAAAGATATTTCACTTAAAACCACCGAGGATTTTTTTAGACGAGTTCCCGAAACTGAACAAAAAAGCTACCATTAATAACGTTTTGTAGGCCTACTGGTTTAACCCCTCTCTCTCTCTGTCTTTCTCTATATTCATGTCGAACATGTTGCTAATAGCTTTTGATATAATAACCAGCAGAAACTAGATAGTTTTCTTAAGGTTCAAATATCGGATGCTCTCGTAATCTCGCGGACCCAATTTTTTTTTGTCATCGTCGCATTTAGCCTGAGATCATTGTTTCACTCTGAGGGCAGAGAGGCGGGGGAATGTCATTGGATGAAAGCAGAAATATATCTAATATCTAATAAATCCCGCTCATATTACTTAGTCCTTCCCCTCAATAGACAAATTGAGAGATAACCTTACATAAGCACATCTATCTCTAATACAAGATACGGTAACTAAAGAATGCCTTTCGTGAACTCCTACTCCCCCACAGCCTTGGTGAAGCTGTAGGAAGAAGCAGTAGGGGTATTATTGTCAAAATACAGTATTGCATGTCGCTGGAGTTTTATGCAAGCCCTTAATCTAAGATAACAATGATTGTAAGATTTTTAATGGAAGGGTAAGCGCAAAATGTCCCAACCTGACATAATAATTGGTATTCATGATGATCCAGTTTCGCGCAAGAAGTCGTAAAGTTAATTAAGGCAACCGCTGGTCATGCTTATGGAGTTATGCGTTGCGTAAGGCTACCTGTTGATGATGAAAATGACAAGAATTTTGAACTCCATAAAAAAAAGAGGAAATAAAAACACCATGAATATTAACAGATGAGGAAATGTGAGAATATTGAGGATAACTTTAATTTACAGATAAGGTTTTATCTGTACATGTACAGACAGTACACTATCTATGTATGATACTGATAATTGGAAAGAGCATGATGAAACAGATCAAATTTGATGGGGCGGTTTGAATTCCTCTATCCCGGAGATACTTTCGATTCAAAATAAATCCTGCTCGAATATCGGCTATATAAAGATGATTGAAATATAATGTGCTTAAAAAAATAGCATGTTTCTTTGATTGACATACACCATCAGTCGGATTGTAGTCGGTCTCATTGGTGCGACAGCGGATTGAGAGTTATCGGAAAATAATACAATAAATTATAATAATAACAATAATAATAACATTACATAACACCAGTATAGCGCACTTTCCATCATGATTAGATGCTCAAGGAGTTTCAGGGCAGAGCAGAAGCAAAAACAAATTACAAATAATACATGTTTGAACATTAAGTCGATATCTGTTGAAAAGCACTCATATACAGGTATGTTTTAATGTTGCCTCTGAGTTGGTCACTGAAGTCTGGGTTTTCAAATTCTGTCATGTCTGTGGAATAGAATTCCACTGGTTTGGTCCTGCATGAGCAAATTAGGCCCGCCCCATGTTTTCTAAAACTGGAGCTTAGATATTGATGGTAGTATAAAGGTTCTTGAGGATATGTAGTTATGTATCAAATACTTATTGTAACCAGAGGAAGTTCCACTGACTACGTGAAAGATCAAAATAAGGATTGGATTTACTATCTATATTAGCCATCGGCCATCATACATAACAGGAAGATTCAGCACCGCCACGCAGGAAGCTTTCAAGAACATACAAAACCTATTATCAAATTCCCTTCTTGACCAAGAGGTCTTTGTCGAATGTCGGTGAACCGAAACACCAGGTTTCGTCGCTGACTCTGGACAAACGAAAGTTAGGACGAAATTGACATTCCGGTTAACCAATTTTTTTACAAAGACCTCCCAGCTGACGGTCGTCATTCGACGGGTATTTTCGATACAATTGCTGAGCTTTCGAACTCGCTCTGGGTCGCAGTTGCGAAACTCCCTAATAGTGCATGTATAACTTCTTCTGTTGCCCGGGTGGTAAAGGTGCGTGGTTGTTTCCATGCCCCGTTTCCTTCATCGCTTCTCAGGAAACACCCTACTGCTCAGTGACGTCATCAAGGAGTGATGACACTCTGAGAAAAGATTGCATATGAATTTAACCAATATTGTGTATAGATTTAGCATGTATGTATGTATTTTGTATGTTGTTACGTAAAATTTCGACCAAATTCTTAAACCACATCGGATGAATTTTATCCAGAATTTGATAATTTGGGGTTTCATTTTACCCAACAAATGCAGATGCACCATCTTTTCGCGATGCGAGGTGAAGATACATACAAGAGAAGTTCTAGCCACCTTGCATTTCTAGTAATTACATGTATTTCTATGTGTTGTGAAAGCTACACTTTTAAATGTTTGTATAATGTAGGTTAAAATAACCTCCAAATGTGTGTAAATTTACATTCATCCTTGTTTAAAAGAGTAACGTCGAGTTTTGGGAAAATTGTTTAAATACATATTTTATTTCTTTTTAAATGAAGGCTAAGGTCTTTTTACTTTGATAAAAACAATCAACAAACCAAAACAATAATTAGTATTAGCTTAAACAAAGCGATATTGATTGACATTTTTTAGTTTTAATTTTCCCGATGGAGATTACATATCTCTGCAATGAAAAATGAATATCCAATATTATGTCAAACATCAAAATGAAATGAACCGATTTATAATTCTTGTAATAAAGTATTATATATTTTATTCGCTGATAACTTCCTTTTGCTCGAATGTAATAAGAAAGCAATCTATACTTTAGCACCTCTCTCTTACGTAAAAAAGAATTAATGAATTGTATTTTTTTTAAGTAGGGTAGACCGGGGTTAGTTGGAACATGGGGTAAGTTGAAACATTGTAATTTTCTTTAACGCCTGTAAAGTAAATTTATGCAATTACTGCCCTCAATTTATTGTTATTAATAATACAACTGTTGTATCATCAATAACAATAAATTGAGGGCAGTATTGCATAAATTTACTTTACAGGCGTTAAAGAAAATTACAATGTTTCAACTTACCCCATGTTCCAAATAACCCCGGTCTCCCCTACTATTTATTTACCTGAAAAGCGCACAAATGAACATTTCCCTTTATTATGAGTCTATTATATATTTTCATCATTACAATCAATGTTGACGATGATAATAAGAAAGATAATAACAATGATTAGTATTATCATTTCTTTTCTTCTTCTAATTCATCCTCATAGTTATCATTCTCCTCCTCCTCCTCCTCCTCATCTTCATCAACATCACCGTCGCAATCATTACCAAAAATCGCCATTATATTGATCATCGACATCATTATAATTATCATCATTTTCATCATCATCATCTCCATCATCATCCTCATCATTATCGTCATTATCATCTTCATCATCATCAATGCTGCCACGATCACCATCATCATCATCACCGTCATCATGACTTCCATCACCTACATCATCATCTTCATCATCATCATCACCATATTCATCATCATCATCATCTTCTTCTTCTTCTTATCCTTCTTCTTAAACATCCCGTTGTTCATGTTGGTATCATTGTAATCTCAGGAAGAGCTTTAGACCACAGGCAATCCGTGTAAGCGTTCATAAACCACTAAGCAGCTTACCTAACAATGCCAGTGTTATTATCATACCTATCTTATCACTGTCCCATCAGACAACGCCTGTAACAGTCAAACCACGTTTTTTTTTTTGCAATTACCTTGCCCCGCTCATTTTGAAGACGTTATATATTGCATTAATGACTCAGGCAATGCATCAATGTCATGTAACTTTAGACGAGGCTCATCCACGCAAATATGAAAATAAGAAACGGAAGAAGCTAATTGAAAGAACATAATGTTTAAGCACTTCTTGGGAATGTTTTATAACTTTGAAATTAAAGAATAAACGTAAAAAATGTAATGATCTCAATACAAACGGATGAGTCAACATCAACACATATACATGTACACTGCGGAAACTCCGGTGTTGATTTAACACCAGCCCGGAATCTATATATATCCACACCAGAGAAGTATTGAAACAACACCAGTTTGGAATCAAACCGATGCTGTCTTGATATCAATTAGTGTTGTATAAACACCTATCTGGTGTTAGACCAAAACGGAACTGGTGTTTTTTTTTACATTTCTCTGGTGTGGACATATATAGATTCCGGGGTGGTGTTAAATCAATACCAGAGTTTTGCAGTGTATATTCTAATCAGTGCTGAAAATAAGTAGCACTGCTTTATCACGATTCCATGTTCTTAAGATCATCCTACCTCAACTCTCGAAAACTACGTTTTAATACATAACAGAAAACGCATGCAAACATAACACTGAAAGATTATAAATATCTAGTTTTAAAAAGAGCAGAAAGATAAATATTTTGACGATTTAGATGATATCATATTCGTTTTGTTATATATTTTGCATTTATTACATGATATCAAACATTACTATTTCTATACGTTTGATGATCATTCTGTTTCGATAAAATGAAAATTAGTCAATACTTGAGATTCAACATTTATTAGGAAGAGTCAAACATTTACATAGACCTTTAACGAAAAATGCATATTTGTATAATGAAAAATACAAATGAGGAAGGCCACTGATTCTCTAGCAAGACCACCCATGTATTTTTTTTATACCTCTCTTGTCGAATTTAGCTCAACTTTTAAGACACCATAACTTTTTTTAAAAATCGTTATACATACAAGCAGGTTAGAAACTTCAGCTTCACACTACCTTTATGGTATCACTTTATTGTTAGGATGAGCGTGTTTTTTAACGTGTGTTTGCGATTATGAAAGGTAATATCAAACTATTTGTTTTTTATATACCTCTCTTGTCGAATCGGCTCAACTTTTACGACACAATAATTTTTTTAATCGTTATATTACAATTAGTTTAAGTATTTCAACGACAACTTGGCTTTATGGTATCAATTATGGTTAGGGTAATCGTGTTCTTTAACGTGTGTTCGCAATTCATTAAGGTAATCATTGTAATGTCAAATTATTTGAATTTTCTATAAATAGTTGTACATACAATTAGGTTAGAAACTTCAGAGACAAGCTTGATTTATGGTATCAACTTATTGTTAGGGTGAGCGGGTTCTTTAAGGTGTGCTCGCGGTTCATGAAGGTAATTTCAAATTATTTGTCACGCTATGTTGATGTTTAGCGATCCATATGACTTGAGCTTTGATGTATTAATATCGCAGCAATTTAGGAACAGGCTCATCTACACATCTTGAAATGAAACCTCCCTCTGTATATCTCTCACGCAAAGCCGCTAACATCTAAGTCGCCACAACACACATACACACCCTCGAACACCCACACACTTCATATCACATTTTTACACAAACCAACCGCACACACCCACTTACACACACACACACTTATACTGATATGTATGGGCGTACCACTCTTTTAACACATGCACCTGCCAAGAAAAAAAAACACCCACATCCCCCCCCCCCTCTTTCTCAATCTCGCGCACACACACAAACACACACACACATACGCGCGCACGATCAAGACGTTTACATACCTACGCACTTCTTTAAACACAATTACGCACACGTTGGGACCAATAATGCTTACATGATCATACACACACCGGCACACCCTAACCCTCATCCACATTGTGCGTATCACTACTTCTCCCCCTTCTCCCTCTGTTTCAGAGACACACGCACACAACTCACTTTTTTCTCACCCACACACAAACGCACCTTCACAGACACCTTTGTTTTTTCATCGACTAACCAAAATGAACCAAATAATGAATACGTGGTGGCGGAAGCCAAAGATTTTTTTTTTTGGGGGGGACAACCACAAATTTTTGACAAGCAAAAAAAGGTTATCAACCACAAATTGTAGGGGGACGCAGGAAAAAAAATTGACAAGAAAAAAAAAGTTACCAACTAAATTTAGTGGGGGGGGGGGCATGTTCCCCTCGCTTCCGCCGCCTATGCTACGTGTATACACACAAATTCAGCCTTACTTGGCAAAACACCGATAGTTTCATATCTCATCTGGATATCGCACCTTACTGATGGCGTCATGCCTACGTAATTATCACATGGTATAGTCACGATATATCGCTATTCACCGCCGACAGATCGATTAATTGGCGTAATTACTGTTGTCATTTCTAAATAAGGCGAATGAAGCACATTGCGACAAGGACAAATAAATTTCATCCCTCCTATAAATGTCTCAACTCTTTCTCTATTTTTTCTAACGATATTGCAACCTCTTCATTTCATTTCTCCGTTTCTTTTTTTTTGTGGGGGGGGGGTGGGGTACTGTGAGTGTGCTTTTTTTCAGTACATTAATAGGTCATTATTCCCTCTTCTCTTACAATCATCCATCAGGCCATCTCTCTCCCTGATACCTGAGACTTTTTTTATGTATCTCAGTAATATCAGAGCAAAGAATTGTTAGTCTTTGTTCAAAAATGCCAATTTATCGAGGAAATTACGGCAGGCGGGGTCGAGTAAACCGAAATTAGTACTACATAACATATATTACAAATTCAATTTTGCGGAGTTACACGCAGTATTTTTTTGGGGTTTGGCAACCCTCCCTTTTTCTTCACATTTATTCTAATTCTTACGTGATGTTTACATATCAGCTGAGCCAGGCTATAACCCTGTCATCAGTGAATTCATGTTTCAGAGGAGATACGATTAAAGGGGTAACATGTTCGATTACCCTATAAGAAAATCAAGATGTATGAAGTAAAGTAAAGTAATGATATATTCTCATGAGTAATGATATATTCTCATGAATATCATGTCGTCCTCTCTGAAACGAGACCCCGTTGACGAACATCCGAGAAGGGGACGAATGAAATGGCAGATCTCTTTTATAAGTTCCCCCTACTTGACTTAGATACCCCTTCCTCATTTGCATCTTAGCATATCCATTTTCATCCATGCACCAGCTAACCAAACTCGGTAGAAAGGGGCACCGGGTATTCGAGATGCAATCCTGGAAGCCGGCACAAATGTATCGGGTGCCCAGAAAATCAGTTTAATTTTGATTTTTCGCTTACGTTACATTTTATTAAGTTGAACGAGCCTGTGACGTCACCTTCGCTTAACGTGGCAGTAACACGTAAGCCCGTCTCACACTGTGCGATCCGATGCAATTTTTCAAGAAATTGCATTTTGCATTAAATATGAAAGCTCCGAACAGTAAAATTATTGCATTTAAAGTTTGGAATAACGTTAGAAATACTAAAATCATTTTTTTTTTACTTTGCAGCAAACCTTGTGATCCGAGTAAAGTCCAAATCGGCTTGTAGTCGCAGCCAATGACGTCATTACGATTTGGAATTGAATTTGTTTTAATTCATTCAGGGAGGCTCGAACTGGACTGAACTTCGATTTCAGTAGTCTTAGCACTGCCCTTGACCAAGGCATGTTTATCTTCATTGCTCTTTTATCTTGCAACAAAAAAATTAAAATGTTTTATGCATTATTGATACCAACGTGTGCACGTGTTTAAAAAAATCACATGCCAATGATCAGTTTTAAGCTTATTTCATTGGTGTGACATTAATAATGTGGCGGTCCCACTAACCTTATGAAAGCAGAACGATTTCAGTTATTGTTGTTATTTTGAAGCATTGCATACAGATTATTTGGTGTGACTCTGCAACGTTTCCCCTGCTTATTTATTTGATTTTATGCCTCGGTTACATCGACGAAAAAGTCTTCAGGGCTCCGTAAAATAAAGATTAGCGATCAATTGCTAAATGAACCGACCAATGAAGATCAATGTTACACGCGCATTTGGCGCAAAATACTGACTAGGAACCAATCAGAAGTGTTCTTTCATATTTGCTATTCATCGCAATCCTTTGTGTTACAGAGCCCTGCTGATCAATCCATCTATTATTTTTTTTTTACCAGCAATCGGTTGGGAGTTGGTTTCCTTGATTTATATGTCGCATTGCTACCATTAAAACGCCCACGCGTTTAATGAAAATAATAATCTTTAAAAGAACCCCTCTTATTTTGATAACAAGTTAGTGTAACCATGATTCTCGTGATACGGATATTTAAGAATTCGTTAGATTTGAAGTATATTGGCACGCTCACGACAATCCCATTCAACGCGTTTAAACGCGTTCATGGTAACGTTGCGAAATTGCGCCAACTGAATTTCTTGCTGAAGAAACTTTATCACGAACACATCATATTCAGGGATGATTTCACCTTTAAAATATGATCTTTGACTGCGCTGCGATTCCAACAAACGCAATTAGTTAAAAGGATCCATAAATGTTTCGGATCCTGTAATAATTCAGCTCTAATTCTTTAGTTTCAATGGACGCACTTCAGCCATTAGCACGTCTGTAAATCACGGGATCTTTATCACCCGAGGGGTCTGGTATATTCGTTCAGTACGGGAGTCGTTTTCTCGACAGGTTTTATTATAACATGTGGGCGTTCAAAGGTGTTTAGTGATAAGAAACAGAGTTAAAGGCTACGTATGGCGATTGGAAATCCTCTTTATTCGAACGAATACTAAAGTATAACATCAACTACACTGACTAATTTTTTCATTATTTTTGCTTATAAATGATGTAGGTCGAAAATATTATAACACGTTTAATTCGTGTCACTGGACCCCTACACAGTAAAAACATTGTTTAAGATTTCATACAACGCTGTTTACTATATGAACCTTACAGAATTTGTTTAACCGTTTAAACAATCATGCTTAATCTATTGAAGATTATATATTGAGAATTGAACTTTGTTGCTTAAGATTTAAACACTTGTTTAAACTGTTTAAATAATTACTGTAAGGTTCATATAGTAAACAGCGTTGTATATATATTATTTTACTGTGTATCAATGATACAAAGCGATTTAAATTGGGACTTTGATTATTCCAAATCCCCAAAATTTCAAATTGAAATTAGAATTATACGTTTTAGTATTCAATATGAGTTTACAAAAACAAAATCGATCAATAAAAAATTCAACTAACTCAATGAATAAAATCGAAAACTAAAAGTGTCATACAAAAACACAATCATAAAACAGAAATAAAGTAACAGCTTGAATATAAACAGCATTTCACTGAAAAACGATATTGATACAATACATTTTTCCAATCATAATTCAAAACATAAATGCAAAAGAAATACGTCAAGTGTGTGTGTGTCCGATAGGGATTTGTGTTACATACGTGTATCGTTCAGGCACGTTTATTTACGTATGAAACATGCATGTACCTCTAACATCGAGACGAACCTACAACCTCTCAACTCATAAACGACATTCCTCATGCGTTTGTGATTACAGGCGCGTGGAAGCAAAATCGCCCAGCTAAAAAAAAAAATCTGTTCAGTTTTATATAACTTCCAACCCAGAGTGGCGATTGATCCGATCAACCAAACCTATGGACTGCCAGCAACAATTAACATCTAAAATGCAAGTTTGTTTGAAATATTTTCTAGATATTTATGATGTATGTTCGGACTTTCAACATTCTCTTGAAAATTCAGTGTGATTCTCTTTAAGTAGGAAGATGTGCAAATATCCTACAGTAAACAAATTATGGCATGGATGGATTTCCTTATACAGTTGAGATTGATTGGATCAATTGCAACTCTTTGTTCAGTCACGCATCATACACACGTGCCATTAAATAATCATTATATTTCTGTTTCTGTTTGTGGTAACTCCCGTAGGAACTCGGCAGGACAGCATTTTGCAGGTATAAACGCCAAGCTGGTATATAACCAATTACCTATGAAACATTTTACGTCTAGGTTAATCAGTCATAGTGGCTGACGTTATAGACGACAGATATCACTCTCGGGCCTTTTTATCAAAGTGGAGACAATGGCAGAGTTGGGATTCCAACTTACAACCTTTCGATTATGAGTCCAATGCTCTAACCACTGGACCACACGACCCGTTATTCATTATTCAATGACCACCAAATCACTATTACTACTGTTATTCTGATTGTCATATCTTAGATCCGATTAGGATGGTATCCCGATGGCGAATGGTTCACATCTAATTATTTGAGACATTAGCATCATAATCTGATAAAGATATCTGATGATAAATGATAAATATACATTAAGATGGATAAATATATGAAAGAAATGTCGGAAACAATAAATACTCAATGTCAAGCAAGAGGGAATGGGGGGGGGGGGTGGTCAACTCAACTGACATGAACAGAATGGATCGTGGGGGGGGGGGTTCAAGGCACATGTAGATACCACAGAAAGGAGCCGAGTTTTATATAAATTATCTTGATTTCAGTATGAAGATACGCTTACACGTACGAACAAAGCTATTACATCACTTTCAAGCACATAGTTTTTATAATAGGTTGGGTTATGAATGCAACTAAGTTGACTTTTACCAAAACACTATCTTCTTGAACAAAACCACTATAACGTGTTGTTTATCAGTAGGTGTCTCAATGAACAATTAAAAACAAAAGGTCAATGACCCAGAATGGGCTTAGTTAGGCCTACGTGTTTTTATTTATTTTCATTTATCTGTTATCGACATTTTTCTAATGTTTCTTCTGCAAATAAATGAGGCTACACTTCATTATCTGAAGTTCCAGCCACACCAACAAATCGACTCTTAACCGACCAATGGAATGCCATTCGAAATTATGTAATAAATCTGATCGCCTTAAAATCGGTTTCATCTGAGTGACTCTAGCATTATTTGTAGAGGCAGATCTATTTCAGTCACTCAGGGGGTGCTGCAAGAATATATTTGCAATCAATTGCAAATATTCTGTTGCAATTTTACAACTGATAGATGAACGTTAACTTTATAACAGATTAAATTTCTTGTTTCTAGGAGCAAATTAGCAATCAATCACTAATTTGCAATTAATTACAAGACATACGACTGACTTAGGGATCTAAAATAGACTTGCTAGTTTCGCAAGTTTCTTGTAACACCCCATAAGTATCCCATTTCAAAAGTACGTCATTCAGATTATGTCATGCTAGGATCGTACACCTATCACCAAATCAACAATTGGGGTGGCATGGCGGTGCAAATATTGACAGTATTCTATTTTCAAGCACATTCGCGAAGCACGTTTGTCAACACGGATTACCGGATCGCTTGCTTTGAAAACAAACCGAGGTTTTTCGGTTCACGTATCGTTAAGTGGGAGTAACCGAAGATAGAAAGAGAATGGACCAAATTTGGAATCGCGGTTAATCCGGCGAGGCAATTGAGCCTGCACCTAATTAGCCTAGAGGCAAAATGCTGGACGTTTTTATTTAAAATACATGATTGTTTGTGTCTTGGCGAATTGAGTTGCCGTTACCAATAGAGTAACCGTTTTAAATTCTTGATAAAAAGGATTTGAAAATTGAGTAAAGTTTTAAAACGCTTTGATTTCCTTTTCGGTATGATAATATGCTTGTTAACAGCAATCTGCCTTATCACGGATTCGTAGTTATTGTAGTTGTTTTTTAGCTTTTATTTATTTTTTTCATAAATGTTTTTCACACTTTTGAACGTTATCGATGTTTTTATTTTTCATGCCGAAGTTTCCGTATTCTATTACTTTGAATTAGTTTTACAAGCCTTAGCTGGATATAACAGGAAACAAAGTCACTATAATATCCTCCTTGAACAGGAAAACACTTGATATCACCTGCATGAAATTCCTGGTATAGGAGATTTGCCCTCACCATGGGTAATCACCTGATTTAATTCCAAAATTCATTTAATTTTCCTTGCATCGCATTATCTGTTTAACGACCCATCGCAGATATTTCAGTCCCATCTATAGATAAATGTGTTGTTTCCATCGATGTAGAGATGCGAAGGTATAGCTACCGAGGCGTAAGTGACCTCGTGGACGCACAGGCCACCTGTTATGAGAAGAATCCTACATCTGCCTAAATGTTTACGATTAATAATTGCTTGGAGATCGTTTTACCTGTCTATCTCCCAACTCCCTGTTAATACCAAATACATGGCGCTACATGTGTTTTCCTTCGTTGTTTCTGTTGTCTATTCGGAATATATGCCATATACTTCAAAATAAATATTTATTTAAGGCACAATGTTTGTATGACGTGTGCGTTAGAATTATAGCGTCTGGTAAACGAGACTAGTCGCACAGAACGCAGGTGACCGCGACACGGCGATTATTAAAGCAATTTTTCAGATTAACAATTCCCTTTAATAAAGGCAATTACCAAAACAACAATTTGGTTATTAGAATCCTGATATAGATTAGGTAATGTTTATTGAAGCAGTGATGAGCACTGATCGACTTGGATTCTAGCTAAGGACCTCCACGTATTAAAAGTCCTCAGTCTTACCAATAACCCAATCAAATTGGCGCCGCTATCTTCTAAAAGTCCATCTCCCGGGATCCATCTTTTCCGATTCTTTTATCTACCAACAGTTGCTGTCCTGCTAAAATATATTTATAGTGCAAAGTAACTGCAGATGTATGGGCATCTTGCAAAACATTTATAATCTCTAATCATACTTAAATGCTTTGCCACGTAACCCCAAACATAGACATAACAAAACTGCAATAGGCTACGCGTGATCTTTCTCTTCTCTCTTAACTGCTGGACGGCAAGTATTACAACGTCCATCTCGGACATAATGATCTTCAAAGGGGAAGTTCACCCTGACAAAATTTTATCGTAAAAATTAAAACAAAATATTGGTGAAGTTTTGAGGAAAATCTATGAAAGCTAAAAGTTACTTTATTTTTGCTTGATTTATGACGTCGCATGCGAGCAGTTTACCATGTATCGACAAATAGAAAAATTGATAAAATGTCAATTTCTCAACAAAAATGAAAATGAGCTTCATTGTACCTTTAGTAAAGAAAGCTTATAGTCAGCATGAACCATTCAAAATTAAATTTACTTATACCACATATTAATGTATGCGGTAGCTGCTCGTACACTGTTGAAATAAAACTGTAAAAAAATATATTACTCGCAGCTGGGACTAGCAAAGAGTATGAACACTGTTCAATTGAGATGGGCTGTAAAAATGCAAAAAAAATAACTAAAAAAAACCCACCATTCAACATTCATTTAACATGAAAATCGCCGTTAACTTACAAATACGCACACTATTTACATGATAGATGCGCTGCAATCAACGCAAAAACACGATAGTTCGTTGGTATTTTTACACAGATTATTATTATTTTACTTTTAATTCTTGTAATTTAACTTGTAATTCTACGTTACATATGACTGCATAAATACGTTTGATTTGTTAAATCATTGTGTCGTCTATTTTTAAAAGGTAAACATCCTGTAAATTCATTATTTTTTCTTTATAACTTTATTAGTATTTTTAACAGTGTAGATGACGTCAGAAATCAAAATCTTAAAATTCGAATAACTTTCCTAATCTTTAACTGACTTTCTTGAAACCTTCACCAATATTTTCTTCATAGTTTTTTCTTCTTTTTTTACAATAAAATTATCGTCAGTGTCAACTGGCGCGGTGAGTATTGGGGGCAAACGAGAAATATTCCTTCCCGAAACACTTAGAACCGTTCTACTTTTCATTGCATTTAATAATGCATTCAGAGTAGCACAAACTGACAACAAATCTCTCAATAAAACTGTGTTGATAACGCGAAGGTTCTCTTCATGGCCAAATCGATCGATTTACTAACTCGCTTTGATCTATACTTGTAGTGCTTGATTTTGCCCCTCCTAAAAACAGAAAGAAACTGCATCATCCAAAATATTATTACCATTAATATATTTTTTTTTGGCGTCACCTGTGCCTGGGAGGCACAAACTAGAAAAGTCCACCATTTGATGCCAGTGTATTTTCATTTGGGTATGATGGGGGGGACACCACAAAAGAAAATTTTCATTTATGTTTGTTTGAATAATAAGGGTATCGTAAAAAAAGTGTTAAATCGATAATTACACCATCAATCATTTATCTCTCGCTTTCTTCCTTACATTGGTTTACCCTTTCCTTCTTTTTTTTTAATCACACGAAATCATTATAGGAGGGGCGATCGCCCAACGAAACCAAGGACACTTTGGCAACATTTATTTTCCCTGCGTATTGATCACGACCATAGACATTAAAGATTAGTTCATGACCATTTAATACATCTAACATCACTCCTTAGGAGGGGAAAACTTACACTTTGATTTCCAATTTTCATCTGATTATGAATCAATGCCGGTTCATGGTCTTAGGCAGTAGGTCAATATAACCTTTAAATTAGCCAAAACACACATTGTTCTACCACCGCTACTCGTGTTCTTGAGCTATTAATTGGTAATGAAATAATACCTATTATGACCCGACAGAAAAACACGAATTGATTTGACTGTGAAGTACTCGACTTATTTAATCAGGGTATTTATCACTGCAGTCAACATCAAAGGCAGTGTCATCGTGCCTTTAATTTGTGCATTCATAAATTCAATATTTCCATTTGTCGAAAACGACTCCCCCCCTCCCCCCCCCCTGTGGAAAACGTCATCAGCTGGATGGCGTGCATCCGGGTCACTTCCCATTCCGTGCGATAACAACGCTATATTGCATGGTAAGAATAGCAATGCGAACAGAGTCTCTCCCAACCATAATGGTTATGATTGCATAAAAATGTGCAAATGATGAAATACCAATAAACCAATAAAAGTATTGCACTGTGGATCAAAGGGGCGCCGAAATACCAGATTAACGAGGGGGCGACTGGCGAATAGGCTATGCCTTTAATAGATTTACATGAAGGTGAATGTGAACGATTGGTTACTATCAAATAATATAAAGAACAGATATCCAATAATCATTCAAAGTTCCATGTTCCATGTTGTGGCTTAAGGGGGGGGGGTGATCAATATTGTTCTGGTATTCCATTTACAGTGTGTTAAAAACAGCTAGTGGTAAAAATACACATTTTAGGATGGGTATTACTAAAACAGAGAATATATCAGCTTATTCATCTATACAAAAAGACCAACAATTTTGAGAGGGAAAAAACTTAGTAATCATGGTAAACTACTTGGTAACATATCTTTTACCGCGTACTTACACTAATTGCACAATATTAAACTTATTAATAACAATCACCAAAAGCCACATTCGCGGATGCAATGCATTCTTTGAAACGAAACGGTGTTCATCATATTACAAAAAAACATGTATAATAAAATGCATTTAATACATGTGATAATTGAACTTTTCTTGTATACAATTCTCTACACATGCAAATACAAAAGCGAGGATTTTTTTACGATTTTCTTTGCAACTTAATAATGATAATAATAATAAACAGTTCTTGTATAGCGCATATCACAGTTATGAATAATGTCTCTATGCGCTTCCAAAGGACTTGGATATTATTACCCCAGCTGTAGCTTGGCTGCCGTAATTACTTTGATTACAGCGCACACGCATTTCAAGGAATAAATTCCTGCCAGGTACCCATTCACCTCACCTGGGTTGAGTGCAGCACAATGTGGATAAATTTCTTGCTGAAGGAAATTACGCCATGGCTGGGATTCGAACCCACAACCCCCTGTTTCAAAGTCCGGAGACTAATCCACTGGGCCACACGCTCCACACTTATTTAATCACGGTTTATAAAGCTTGCTTCCAGTTAAAATGTGTGGTTTTTGTCATGTAGGCCGTGATGGATTGACCCAATGAACCATGCACTGTAAAAGTAGCCCAATTTAACACCTTGATGGTAATTATAGCTGGCTCTTATCCTGGCTTTCTAATCATTATTTCCTTTCTTAATTTCTGATAGTCACCGTGTTTGAGTAGGGGGCATGAAAAAGTTCACTTGGGAATGAACGTCAAATATAGCTCCAACGCGGTTTAAATATTCGTCGGGCACCTCTTCCCGAGACACGTCAACTTCCCTACGCTAAGGTGATTAATTAATTAATTGTCAATTAAGAGGTTGTCCTAGCTTAATTTCCGGTTCCTCTTGATTTATCGTTCACTATATAATCGATCAAGATTAGTGTCTCCTAATAGTTTGACCGACGCTCTTATACGTAAATAGATATGTTAGCATATGGCGGTACAAGATCACAAATACGGGCCCGAAGCAAGGGGGGGGGGTAGTAAAATGACTGACCATGAATTTAGAATTGATTGGCCTTTCCATTTACTTTAATCAATTCTTTATTCCATTTTCATTCAAAACATAGTACAAAGTAATATATATAGTAATACAAATAAAGTACCATTTTACAGACGAGCATTCTTACTTCGTAAAAAAAAAAACAGTATAAAATTGAGCATAAATGGAAATTAGGTCAGAACACTAAAAAGCAAAGCTTATAAAGTGTGGATACCCTTTTTTTCTCACACAAACATTAAATAAAAAATAATGAACTAAAATGATGCCAACTCCAAACCAATCTATATTTTCATGCAGAATATCCAGAAAAAATAAATATATATATAATAAAAAATTTTTTTTAAAGAATACTAGAATGAAAAAATGGGCCTACACCAAACAAATTTAAACATTCCGCTTTAAATCTGAGGAGCCAAAATAACAGCAAAAATAAAAAGATTAACGTAATCACCGTCCGGGGACATGAATCTAGTACCCCAGGTCTGGCGAACCAAGTGCCCCAGGCCCCGAGACTTCGAGGGGCAGGATTTTTGGAAAAGATGGTGGCGGCCTCCCTGGATCCTCCTGTAATGTGCTGGGAGGGCGTAGCTTAATTTGGTGATTA
Organism: Lytechinus variegatus; assembly: GCF_018143015.1. NCBI lineage: Eukaryota > Metazoa > Echinodermata > Echinoidea > Temnopleuroida > Toxopneustidae > Lytechinus > Lytechinus variegatus. Next base: position 28,585,318 of record NC_054748.1, on the reverse strand, counting down.
TTGCACTATTCATTATTAAGTGTAAGAGAGAGAAGTCTGATATGATTATCCGATATGAGAATATGCATGATTTAAAAAAAAATAAACCAAATAAAGTCATGTTGATATTCAGTATTCGATTCAGTAGAATATACATATTAATGATTGCTCTGAAGATTATGATCCAATATAAAAAAAAATACAATTATAATTTTACTACTCTGCTGCTGCTGCTGCTGCTACTACTACTACTACTACTACTACAACAACAACAACTACTACTACCACTATCAATGCTGCTACAACTAATACTACCTCTTTTACTATTACTACTACTGCTACTACTAAGGCCGCTAGTGTTGCTACCACTTCTACTACTACTACTACGTCTACTACCAATACCACCACCACCACCACTACCACTATACTACTACAACTACTACTACTACTACTTCTACTACTACTACTACTACTGCTACAACTACTACTAATACTATTACTACAGTAACTACTCCTATCACAGCTACTAGTGGCGCTACTTATACGACTACCTTAAACTACTTCTAATACTACTTTAATACTCATCACCATAATACCATCATTTTCATTATTTCTTCAATTTCCTTTATGAGAAGCTTGATATCTAAAGCAGATAACTGTACATTTTATACAATTGTCACTACCGCCATCACTACTATTACTACCACTACAACAACAACTACCACTACTGCTACTACTACTACTATACTACTATTACTCTACTACTACTTTAATACCCATTACCACAAAACTATTATTTTCATTATTTTCTTGTCAAATATCTGTATAACTAGCTTAATATCTAACGTAGATAGCTATACATTTCATACAATTACCACTACCATCATCATTACCACTACAACACTACTACTACTACTACTATTATTTTTACTCTTCTACCAATTTAATACCCATTACCATAACACCGTTATTTTAATTATATATTCAAGTTGAATTGCTTAATATCTAAATTAGATACATATGTATTTTATACAATTACCACTACGACCATCACTACTGCTACAAAACTATTACTACTACTACAACACTACTACTACTACTACTACTATTACTATTACTATTACTCTACTACCAATGTAATACCCATTACCATGAAAAGCATTATCTTCATTATATATTCAAGTTTCTTTATAATAGCTTAATATCTAAAGTAGATAACTTTGCATTTCATACAATTACCACTACCACCATCATTACCACTACAACACTATTACTGCTACTACTACTACTACATGTACTACTATTACTACCACTACTACTACTACTATTACTCTACTGCCAATTTAATATCCATTACCATAAAAACCATTATTTCATTATTTATTCAAGTTTTATTTCATAATAGCTTAATATCTTAAGTAGACAACTATAATTTTTATGCAATTACCACTACCACCATCATTACTACTATCGTACTTCTTCTGCTGCTACTACTACTACTACTTTTATGTTATACCTACAAGTACCATCACTATTAACTCATAATTTTCGTCATTTCTTCAACTTTATTTGTAGGTAACTTAATATCTAGAATAGATAGCGACATGCTGCAATTTATACTATAAATGCCACTACTACTACTACTACTACTACTACTACTACAACTACTACTTCTACTTCTACGCTACTACTACTTTAATACCATTCATAATAAAAACTATTGTTTTCAATATTTCTTCGATTTTCGTTATAAATAGCTTAATATCTAAAGTAGATAGCTATACATTTTATTCATTATTTCATATATTATACATTTTTACTATTACTACTACTACTAATTCTTCTACCACCACTACAACTACTACTACTACTGCTGCTACTAATACTACTACTACTACTTCTATGTTATACTAACAAGTACAATCACAATTAAATCGTAACTTTTATTACTTCTTCAAATTTATTTATAGGTAACTTAACGAAGCGACATGCTGCAATTTATACTATAAATGCCACTACTACTACTACTACAACTACTACTTCTTCTTCTACCACTACTGTTACTTCTACTACTACTACTACTACTACTACTACTACTACTACTACTACTACTATTACTCTACTACTACTTTGATACCATTCACCATAAAAAAACATTATTTTCTAATTTCAATATTTCTTCAATTTTTTCGTCATAAATAGCTTAATATCTAAAGTAGATAGCTATACATTTTATTCAATATTTTACTACTACTACTACCAATTCTTCTACCACTACTACTACTACTACTACTACTACTACGACTGCTACTACTACTACTGCTTCTTCTACGTCTGCTGCTGCTACTACTACTATTGTTGATGTTGTAGCTGTTGCTGTGGCTACTTATTGTCCTACTACTATCACTACTACTTCTACGACTACCACCACCACCAACACTAATCATAACTGCTAGTATTAAGATGATATGATATGAGATGGATCAATTATGGTAGCTATATAAAACATTAGAATAAACGGTTTTAGTTACTGTACACTTAAATTTCCAGAATAAAATCAACGAACCGTGTTTGTCAGAGATCACATTTATCATCATTCTAATAACCCCCAAACCATGATTGAGATATCATTGACTCATAAATTATTCTCAGTGATAATAAACAAGTGATGATATATTTGCGTCACCATTCGAGAGTTGCCGGTCTGGTGCCCCCAGTGGGTCGCCATGGAAGAGCCATTTCCATCGAGTTATTAGCCATCTGTGACTAACAAGGCTCCTATCATAGTATTGTATAGCTCTGCACATTATAACATAAATACCTGTATGAATTATTTATTAACTGAGAATAAGATAATAGAGTTACAGATAGTATAATACCTTTTTGTTTGGGCTTGGGGATGATTATTTTTTCTCGATAACTACATGTATTTAAAAAAAAATCTATCTTCTTTAGAAAAATTAACTTAAGGTTAGGGGTGGGAGGGCTGTCAATTTAAAAACAACCATCATTGTCGTCACCATCATCACCGCCACCACCTCCACCATCACTATCACCATCAACATCATCGTCGTCATCATCTCCATCACCTCCAACATCAACATTTAAATTTATAACAGAAATAACAATATCAAAATAATCATTAATTGCCAGAAGTTGTCATCATGATTGCCATTTTTGTCACTAGCATCAAGCTTATTATATTATTACGATAGATCTGATGATTAATGCAATCAAAATAATCCTTTATTTTATCATCTTCAAATTGTTGTTGGCGCTTCAGCTTTCCTTCAATTGATCCCGCCACTTTAATAAAAAAGGATACCCCTAAACAAAGTAAGAGCAAAATCAATTAGAGTCGGTCAAATGATTATTATACCAAATGCACTAACAGAGAGCGTGCCTGACTGTAGCGCGAATATAACAGTGTTTTCAAGCGCCGTACATTAATAATAATGATTTGTGACACCTTTCCAATTGTTGAGACCTTTTCAATGCAGGCATTGACTTCTATTGTTTGCAAAACAAGGGTGATCGATCGGTAATCAATCATTCAGTCAGCCTGGCTTCCGGTTTTATGATGATTTTCATCATTGCCTATGTGGACCAAGCCAAACCAATTTAGATTTCAACAAAATTAGTTAAGGACTGAAGATATATCATTTAGCAGGTATCTCGTTATGGAAAAATATACTGGGGTGATATTTGGAGGAAATAGCGAACAAAGGCTTGTAAGTGCACCCACCAGCACCATGATTTCAGGGCACAAGGTGTGAAGAAACTCGGGAAAGAGGTTAATTATATTCAGGGCTTTGATTCAATAAAGGGTGAAATCCGTGAGGTATTAAAGTTTTCATGATTGACAAAATACTTCAGACAATAAAAAAAATGAGGTCAAATGACATTAGCATCTCCCTGTAAGAATAAAAATACATACACACACACCACCACCTTTTATGACAAGCTTTAAAAGGGTCGTAAAGAGTATTTCGGGGTGGGGTAAACTGCTCCCTACATGTCATATAACGTTTGAAAGATGCAAGCGGGGGAGGATTGGGGGTTCCATGTACACTGTAAAAACTGCGGTGTTAAAACTGACACCCATTGCTGTTTATAGAGGACCGCACCCTGAGGTGTTAAAATTACACCCTAGAGATTAAACATAACACCAACGAGTGTCAATGTAACAGCAAAAGGTGTTGTAATAACACCTATAGGTGTAAAACTAACACCACCAATTTAACACCGGTGTAAAATAACTGGTGTGGTCCTCTATGTACACCGGTTAACACCACAGTTTTTGCTGTGTACCCTTCGCCCTTCTCTGTGTACTCCAGTGCGCGCTCTCCGCCCACGTAAACAACAACGTGCAGTGGTATCCCTCGCGGTAGTCACACCAATGAAACTGACTCGTAATTGATCGATATCATTTCATTCGATATGACGTTACATCTTTGTACGGTCTGGTATCGTTTCACAAGTGTGACTGTCCCATTGGTTGAAGGTGACAAAACAATTAGATAGGCCATCTATTTATCAGAATGGCAAGGCACGCTAATAACCTCACAGGCTGCCTACAGTTTCACCACGCTCGCTGGATTGACACGTCGTAAACATGGCATACAACGTGTTCTCATTTTAAAACTTTTAATTACCAAGAAGGGAAATAGCGTAATCATTAACTGCAGGAGAGCTAACTAATCCCTAGTCACTCTCCTGTTGTAATGGAACTAATTCCTTTAGAGTGAAGCGTACATCCGTATCGAGTGCTTTATTACTCTTTCTGGAGTGAATTGTGCATCTTTTTATCTTTAGATACTTTCACTCAAAAACATATCCAAAGGATGTACAATCTACCCCTAAAAATACAGATTTCACTCAGAAAGGAATGATTCATCGGCTTACTCTTGAAAAGAGTGATCAGGGACAAGACTGACTCTTGTAATCAGAGCGCAAGTGTAAGAATCGTCCAAAATATAGTTGTTTTGGGGATATTTAAGCTATCAAATGTGTATTTATGTTTCTTAGCTGCTGTGAAATGGTCTGGTCAATCCACTCTTCGTCTAAAGGTTTGGGGATTGAAAAATTCACTTTATGATATATAGAGTCCTATGCCAAGACACTTGTCCACTTGTATAAATCTCCATGAGAAAGTGCGTTATTTGAAGATGATGCTTATAAAAAACATTCCAAGGCCCCGTCGCTATAAAAATTACTATCAAAGTAACCTGCGCCATCCAGTGGGATTTACCATGGCAACGATGATCAACAGCTACTCAAAATCAAGGATTCCATTGCAAGTTACAATGCATGGCAAAGTTACCATATTGGTAACTTTTTATGCAACGGAGCCCTTGAGGTTTGTGCACTTGCATGTAGAACAGTTTGTTAATTTGATGAATGGGATATAATAATTGCGTGTTATTTAAATACGTTTGTGCTATCATTCATGTAATTAACAATCCTTAATTTTTTTCATCCTCCCCCTCTTTTTATCATTCTATCTTGCTTTCTTTCTTTCTCACTTCTCCTCCTCCTATCTCTATCCTCTCCTGCTCATAATTCCTCCCCCCCCCCCCTCACTCTACAGAGGAAGAATCAAGGAGATAATTCCGGATAGAAGACGCAGATAGAAACGAGGGGGCCAGCAATCCACACCGGATACCCGCTTGCATTCTTTACACACAAAAAAACAAAACACACACTGACGTCTGCTTTAGCAGAACCGGATAAACCGTCAGCAAATTCGGTTTTAAACTCTTAGACCGGTCTGCCAACGACACGGATCTTTTTGCAAATGCCATATCAATACGAAACTTTATCATGCTAATATTCGTATTCCTATTCTTTAAACATGAATACACCAAGGAAATGTAAAATGTATTAATTATAAGTACATGATAACAAACGCCTAGAACAGAAGAGAAACAAAATAAAGAAAAGGAAATATGAAGAAAAAAAAATGGTGAGCAAAGACCTCATTAAATTCCATTGTTGTTCTCATTTCTTTTCTCTTTGTTATTTTGTTATTGTTTCATCAGCTGTTATGTATATCCCCTCAATCAGAATGAAGATAGTAGTCTATCAAACTATACTCCTAAAATCGTAAAACTTCTTTTGAAAAAATAGATGTTTCATTTGATTATAGGCCTATACATATCACGAATTATTAACCACATTTTCTTTTTGTTTCAGTATACTTTTCCATTGATGCAAACAGTGAATATTATACGTCAATCTATACAACGCTTAAAAGTGTTTCCAAGCCGTTTTGTTCTTATAAAATTGATATCAATAAATGAAATATATTGTGAATAAGATCATTCGGTTCTAGCAGTTTTATCATTACATTTGTGGATTTACTTTTGAAGAAATAAGTGATCAAATGTTTTGCCATCGTTTCTTGCTTGAGGTAAAGACAAAATACACAGGAAAACAAATTAGGAAACAAACGGAATACAAATTATAACAAAACATTATGTAATGTGATATAGGCTATGGTATACCGTCCAGAATTGATTAAGCAAAACTTGTAAGAGCAATGGATAACATGGGCATTATTATATGTAATGTACAAGACTGAAATTTTGGCCATTAAAATAAGTCAAATTTGGCAAATGCTTGTTAGCGCCAACTATACTTTGTTATCCTCACGCCTGTTCCTACGTTCACAATTCTGTGTATCTAATCATTGATCGTAATCACTACGCATTCGCTTTCTACAAAGCACACCAATTCATTTGAAAATGCATGCAGCTGAGAGGGGTTTTTTCAATGGTTGGTGGACCGGGACAGCGGAACTTCGGAAGATTCCGACTGGACGAAAAATTGCAAATATGTCGTGTTTTCCAAGAGTTCAGAACTGCTGTTAAGGTTCACCGATTTTCGACAAAGGCTGTTGTGTCGTTGAAGAACTTTTGACAATAGATCCTATGTGTTATAAAAAGCGTCTGCGTAAAGATTACGAAAACTCCCTACTCCATATTGGAGGTAAGACGTAGCTGGCGTTTCATTCATTTGCTAAATTCAGTCCCCTAATAAACGAAAATCACGACACCACCTTTTACACGTTGATTATTGGAATTTCACTATGATCCCCTTCACTGCACTTTCAATTCAACTAGATAAATGATGTGATTTCCTTGAAACTCCAAACATTAATTTATTATTTGAATATCTATCCTCTGATTGTAACATGGTCATGTAATATATTCGAATTGACCATTTGATGCGAGAGAAGTACGCGCATTCCTGCACTATGGCGAGCGTACTGGGCTATGCAGCTGTTCTCTAAATCCCGTATTCTAAGGTCAGGTTTAATTCAGACCAAAATTATGGAAAGCCAAAACAGGCAACACTTTCCTGACATTGTATGTTTCTAATGGCGTGCTCCGCCAACTTGTAAGTGGTGAAGCAATCTATTTTATTTATCCTTCAGAAAGAGTTAAGAATGATTTGAGAGTCAAATGAGCTGATACTATGAACCTCCACTACTAGAGATTTATTGCACTCTTGGTTATCCATAGTTAAACTACCACTTAAGACCAGAGTTTAAATCAAACCTGGCTTCAGAATACGGGCCAGAGTACATAAATTTCAATGGGTCAATCACTGGTATGGTTTTATTCATTGTCAACCTGTAATTTACAAGCGATACGATGTTTTAAAGACGCTACCTGAATGAATTTTAAGTTATTTCGAAACTTTGGGCAAACTCCCATTGTTCTAAATATTTTTTCATTGCCGACTAGTCTCTTTCCACTCACCTAGCGTGACTGGATACATCATTACAACGTCTCGTTGCCCCGTAGAAAGGCTAGTCAAAATACAAACAGAATGAGCAATTGTAGATTAATGATAAATGCTTACATAAATAAAGATCTTTGCTTTCCATTCTTCCGTACATGTGTCACCTTGCGTATATTAGAAATCTATCACTTATATTAGAAAATTATCATTGTTATTTTTTTTATTTTTGTTCCTAAAACCGGTTTATATACGAGTGTCCTATAACTTACATACAAACCGACATGCGATTTGATTCGGATACTTGATAGTGTCAGATAATCCGATTGCATCACTACTGTCGAGTGATGGCGCTATTATACGAATACTGACAGAAATAAATACATATCACTCGATGTATAATAAAACAAACCTTTTTAAGAAACCATGATGAATTCTTGTCAAAACGTGTCAAATTTCCATAGAAAAGTAGGCGAAATTTCGTAAATTACGTGTACTGCATAAGTTAATTTAGGATATTCCTAACATTAGATAAAGTGGTGTAATTTAAAAACTTATAAAATGATAACGCGTACTTTAATAATACGCATGAATAATATCTAAAGATCAATGTGGTATTGAATAAATCCATCATTAAAATTTGGTGTTAGTAAAAACATTGTTAATATTGTCAAGCCATTCGCATGCTCTTGCGATACATGTGTATATTAAAATTGAAAAATTTACTCGTGAAATGTAGATTGGTATTACTTTATAAGTTATTAAATATATTATAAACGTGGGTTGAAATTTTTATGAACATGGAGAGACTCAGAGTTAGATTAATAAATTAAATTATTAATTAAAAATTTGATTTTTTTATGTATGAGTCGAGTTCTTTGATTTGTCGTGCTTTGGCCGATTCTTTGGAATAAGCTTGATGGTGAGGGAGTACCGGTGGCAGTGATGGCAGTGACGCCGATGGTGGTGATGATGATGATGGTGGTGATGATGATGATGATGATGATGGTGGTGGTGATGAAGATGATGATAATGATGATGATGATACTGGCGATGATGAATAAGATGATGACAATGATGGTGTTGATGACGATGATGATGATGATGGTGGTGGTGATGATGATGATGATGATGATAATGATGATGATGATGATACTGGCGATAAGATGATGACGATGATGGTGTTAATGATGATGATGGTAATGTTGATGATGATGGTAATGTTGATGATGATGGTGATGATGGTGATGATGATGATGATGGTGATGATGATGGTAATGTTGATCATGATGGTGATGATGGTGATAATGATGGTGATGATGATGGTAATGTTGATGATGATGGTGATAATGATGGTGATGCCGATGGTGATGATAATGATGGTGATGATGGCAAAAGATAATGATGATAATGATGACGATGATGATGCTGATGATGGTGATGCCGATGATGATTATGACGATGATGGTCATGGTGATGCTGATGATGATGATGGGGTTCATGGTGATGATGATGATAACGACAACGATGATGGTGATGAAGATAACAGCATTGTTGGTTTTGATGGTTTCACTGATAATGATGATGATGACGTAATAATGATAGTAATAGTTGATGATGCAGTTGCTTCAGGGGAAGAGTGCAAGATGATCCCAGTGACGTTAATCATGTCGAATGATCATAATGGCGATGATGAATAAGATGATGACGATGATGGTGTTGATGATGGTGGTGGTGATGATGATGATGATGATGGTGATGATGATGATGATGAGGAGGAGGAGGATAATGACGATGATGTTGGTGATGATGATGATGGTGGTGGTGGTGGTGGTGATGATGATGATGAGGAGGAGGATAATGACGATGATGGTGGTGATGATGATGATGGTGGTGGTGATGATGATGATGGTGGTGGTGGTGATGATGATGATGAGGAGGAGGAGGAGGATAATGACGATGATGGTGATGATGATGATGATGAGGATAATGACGATGATGGTGATGATGATGATTGATGATGGTGGTGGTGGTGGTGGTGGTGATGATGAGGAGGAGGAAGAGGATAATGACGATGATGGTGGTGATGATGATGATGGTGGTGGTGATGATGATGATGATGGTGGTGGTGGTGATGATGATGATGAGGAGGAGGAGGATAATGACGATGATGGTGATGATGATAATGATGATGGCGATGATGATGATGAGGATAATGACGATGATGGTGATGATGATGATGGTGATGATGATGATGATGATAATGATGATGGTGATAATGAGGAGGATGGTGACGATAATGGTAATGATGACGATGTGATGAAAATAGTAATGATAGATTATGATGATGATTGATGTTGATACTGATAATAACAATTGTGATATTGGTGATCATGAGGATATGATGAAGATGGTGGTGATGAGGAGGAGGAGGGTGAAGAGGAGGACCAACAGGAAGAAGAGGAGGTGGGCAAATTTGTCGTGGCATTGGTGATGCTGATGATGGTGGTGACAATAATCACGGTGACTATGAAAAAGGTAAAGAAGAGGAAGATACGGGGAGGTATGAAGAGGTGAAAGGAGAGAGGGGCAGATGGAATGTGAAAGAAGGGAGGAGGTGATGAAAATGAAATGGGAACAGTGACCTGTAACTTAAAGAAGAAGAGTACAATGCGCCTCATACCACGCCTACACATTCCCCGCGTCAAGAAAAGAGGATAATTATATACTGTCTTCTGGCAACCTCGAGCTTTGCTCGACAAAGCAAACAAATTCTACTCCCAACTCCTTGATATACCATTAGGTGTTGACTAAATACCGACGAAGACAGTTGCAAAGTTGTGAATGACGTCATAAACTTCCACTCAATTAACTTCCCGGGATGATGTCATCGGTAATCATTTAACACCGCTTTCATCGTGACGTATGGAGATGCATTGTGAAAGCATGATTGTATATGGTTTCTCTAGATTCTATATACTCAGTTCACTGTAAAAGAGGGCTGATCTTACCCCCCCCCCCCCCTCATCACCCCTACCCCATGAACATAAATGAATAGATTGTTAAATAAATAAGAAGGAAAAGAAGAGAAAAAATGAAATTTAAACGGGCGAAACATGCGATTTATGACATCACTTTTAGATCACATAAAAATGTTTCAAAAACTATAGATTTTCATTTTAATAAGAGGCCTAATTTCTTGGTAGTTTGAGACTGTTTTTATCTTTAAATGTTGCCCCATTACGTCATCATGCATGTCATGCACCCTCTGAAAATATTTCGTTCATTATACCACTATACATTTGCGTTGCACTGCATACATCTCCGCATGCGTTTACTGTCCCAAATACTATTTTCCCCCATTTCAACATAAGTTTTTTCGAACAAAAATACTCATATCTTAACATTTCATGAAAATTATATATGTTTGGCAAAATTTAGGCAAACGGACAACCCGCCCCCCCCCCCCAAAAAAAAAAAAAAAATTGGGAAAATACACTAACTTGCCCACTGCAGCGGTAGTTCTTCAAGATCCCGTTTTCATCCACACTCGCACGATCAGTGGCGATAAGTGCAGTATGGGGGAAAAGTTACCTTTGGGTGAAGGTAACGGAATCGCGAATGGCCAGTGTTCGGACGGGGGGGGGGGGTAGATTTTGGATTGTTTGTAAAAATTCATGAACGTGATAGGTATTTTACTAAAGCATAATATAAGTTCGAAGCGAGAGCCGATTTCTTTTTTTAAGATACTGATCTGAAGAAATGGGACATTTTAAGGAGTATTTTCAGACATTCAGTATCCTACATACCTCTACTTAATCTAATTTTGTGATAGATTCTGAAATATTCTTGTATAAAATTTTGTTTCCATATTTGAGCCTGTTCGGCTCCCTTTCCCTCTTAAATATTTTTCATTCTAACCCCTTTTGTGGGGCAGTGCCCCCAGCCCCCCCCCCTCCCATTTATACGCTGAGCGTGTATCCGGAAACCAAAATTTTCAAGCTCCGTGAATGAAATTTACCAATAAAACACTAACCGCTATTTATAGACGAAATCATCTTCCAAGAGTAAGTCTTTCAAATTCACTCTTGTAAATAGGCCGACGAAATTAAACCGTCACGCTTCTTTCAATCTTAGTTTGGATTTTAATCGGACGACGCTAATGAAATTTAAATGAAGTTTGACCATCGCAACCGGTAAACTCATCAGCGAAACATTTTTGTACAATTTTGGGCCATTTTGGGCTGATATGAACTCTTCGGGTAAAGTACGCTCTGACAAGAAAAGAATGTGAAAGATTATTGGGAGAGACATTGGCCGGATGTTATCATTATGAGCGATAACCATGGTGAATAAATTGGTTTTCCATGCTCTAAGTACCCCCCCCCCCTCCCCAAAGTATTTTATGTACGTTGTTAGAGAGGGTGAGTTAAACACTAAAAAAAAGGAAAACGTACGTTTCTTGAGTAAATCGTTCGACCAAGGCTCTTGAGTTTTATACCAAATAAGCATTTGTCGAATACACTGTACAAAACTACTATACAACCATGCATTTATTGTCTATGGTTGTCCAGTTTGGGGTAATTGCTCTGAAAAAAAAGAACAGAAAGCTTATCCACACACTTAAAAAAGAGCAGTCCGTATTATTACCAATCAATTCGATTTTTTCGGCGCCGATCTATTATAGGAATTAAAATGGCAGCCTTTTTGAAAAAAAACCCGTGACTATTGTTCAAGTATATTAGCATATCAATGCATTTATGGGCTTGCACCTTCGAGAATGTGTTATGAAATCGAAATGTATTTTGACAGACATTTTATCAATACTACAAATTACAACTCCTTAAACGCAGTCTTGCCAAAACCCAATAAGGAAAATTTTAAACTCCATCCAATTATGCTGCTATAAAAGAATGGAACTCTTTGCCAACATCAACGCAAAATATCCAAGCCCTGCAATCTTTTAAACGTTGTATATAAAGCTGCTTTTTTAAAACTAATCTTATTTTTTATTATTTTGTCAATTGTTACCTTACCTCCTGAATATTGGTTTCATTTAAACATTATTTTTTGTGAATGATTAATATATACTTTGATTTAACTTGTAATTCTGTTAGATTACGATATTATTTTGGGGGGATCTTTCTATTATGATTTCAGTCATTTTGTTAAATTGAATTGTATTTGTTACTTTTAATCTATTTAATGATTTTTATTATATTCAATTTTTGTAATTTTTTGTATCAGGACCATGATGTAAAACAGCTGTGCTGATCATGTTTTTTCCCCTGTTTAAATAAATTCAAATGAATAAATAAATGAATAAATAAATAAATAAATAAGAAAAAACACGCAACATTGTTTTTAAAGTTAGGACTTGGTTTCCTAATGCTAATAAGCAAAATCCACCCATCGAGACGAAGGTCAAGTACAGCGATGAGAAAGCATGCTAGCTTCCTGGGAAAATTGTTAGATAAATCCTGTTTCATGCACACATTTCTTACTCAACATTGAATAAAGTTTACCCAACATGTTGTATCTTAGGGGAACATGTTATCCCTTTATCGGACTGTACCTGGAGTGGTACATTAATTAGCGTCCAACAAGGGGCCCGTAACAAAAAGCTTAGCAATGATCGCAGAACATTTTTCTACGATTTATTGCATTGACTACAATGTATCAATCATGAAAATCAAGAGTACGATTAATCGTTAGCCTTTGTGTTACGGGACCCAGATCAGACTATCGAGCATTTTTTTACTTTCTCTTTTTCTTTCTTATAAAAATCCATTTATTTAATGCTCATTGACCTGTTCAAATCGGTGACTGGGTTTTATTTTGCATCTCTGATGGGTCGGTCGTTCTGAACTTGAAATAGATGAATGAGTTTTCTTCCTAACATTTTGATTTGTATAAATATTCGTGAAAGAAATTGTTATTACTTTTATAGATTATCATAACTTATGTGTAACAAAATATACTACTACTACTACTACTACTAATAATAATAATAATAATGTCAATTTGTTACCCAGGGTAGCCACTTCAGTTCTGAAAACTGTTCTCCCTGCTATAAGCTATAACGTTATTTCTAATGACATAACATCGATCAGTTTGGAGTCGGATTCGGTTACACTCACACCAACAAACCCGACTCCTAACCGAACAAAGCTATTACGTTATTACCAATGACATACCATCGGTCGGTTTGGAGTCGGATTCGGTTACACTCACACCAACAAACCCGACTCCTAACCGAACAAAGCTATTACGTTATTTCCAATGACATACCATCGATCGGTTTGGAGTCGGTTTCGGTTACAGTCACACCAACAAACCCAACTCCAGACCGATCAAATCTATTCCGTTATTACCAATGACATACCATCGGTCGGTTTGGTGTCGGTTTCGGTTACAGTCACTCCAACGAAACCGACTCCAGACCGATCAAAGCTATAACGTTATTACCAATGACATACCATCGGTCGGTTTGGAGTCGGTTTCGTTGGTGTTACTGTATCATCAAAGGTGAGAAGGAAATGAAATCTGGACAATAAGAATCATTTATGAAATTTGTTTGAAGAAGGTCTGGTAAAAAAAACACACCAAACAAACAGGAAAGGCGCCAGGCCACTGGAAATTGACAGCAAAATATTGCGTTGTAATAAATAAAATACTCCTTAGCACTGCTGAAAAACAAAACACGTCCCAATTAACCCCCCCCCCCCAACAAAAAATGTAAAAAATAAATCAGAGCCGCCATAGAGAGGGCGACATTGCGTCGATGATAAACTCCGAGTTTGAGTTTCCCCATTAACGTGGTCAGTGTTTGAACCTACATGTACACCATGGACACTTTATGAGTAAATGCATAGCAAATTATTATTACTTCACCGCATGATTGGCTAATGATTTTACTTTTATCGCTTAAAATAAGACCCTTTTTCATTTCAATATCACAAATAACATAATTGAAAATATTTTTCAAGAAATTCATACAAGTTAATTTATGATTTATCGTTTTATTTCAAATACTTTTCATGACTATTTTTAAGGTATCCAAGCTGAAATTTGTATACAACTCCTTCTATTTCAATATTTAACAGAATCTATGAATGTTCTCAATTTTGACATCCTTGTGTTTATTTTGTACCAAAAAGAGGACTGAAAAATCAGACATTAAAATCGTTCCTCTCAAAAAGCAGATTTTTCATTCCGGTATCTTTTGTGGACGTAAAATAAAAACGATGGCATTAATAACCACTAACATACATAAAAAGATGAAATTAATTGAGTTTAATTATTGTAGAGGCATAGGCGGATCGGGGGAGGGGGGCAAAATAAAAATTTGAAATGTAAATATACCTTTTTACCCAAGTGCGCCCCCCCCCCTCCCGCCCCTATGGAAGTGAGGATCCTTTAAGTTTTTTTGCTTGTATAATTTCTCGGGGACCAAATTATCTTCATTTTTAGACGAAAACCTTTTTTTTCTTTTTCTTTTTTCTTGTCAAATTTATATCAGAAAAATGTGCTCCCTCTTCTTTTATAAAATCCTGCATCCCCCATATTTGGAGGTTCCAGTACAAATCCTATTATCACGCATGCAATCATAATACAGTCATCAACATCTGACACACTTGTTAACAAATCTCAACCTTGCACGCATGTCTGTGAATAGGAGAATGTCTAGTGCATTTCGTGCTGCAGTTCCCGCGAGTATGTTGTCAGGTGACCTCATTGCTAACTTAATACATTGTTGTCTGCTACTACTACTTCGCAAACTATCCCAAATATCATCACAGTACATGAATTCACGTTTTTGAACATTTCTGTGTCTACGTGCATATGTATTAGAGATTTTGTGTAATTTCAGGCGGAACCGCGTCGTACCCGGGGTCGCGAATTTGGTCTCGAAAGTTGAGACTTGATTAAAATAAATACAGTAGTCAGCGAGCTGCGCCATCAACAGATTTTGCGCGGCGGCTTGATCCCGAGAAATATCGGGACTATATCAGCCCCTTGTCTTATTAGGGTTATTCCACAAGCTTAACTTAATAAATAATGCATGAATGATTTTGCATTAAGTCATAATACTTATATCCTCAGTTTGATTTTTTGTTTTGGAGGGGGATCACTCCGACTTATCAATTCAAAAACATGTTTTCAAAATTGTTGGTAAAAAACAGATAGTACGATATTTATATTTATATTCTACTTCTTCTTTAGGTATACTGCCCAACGCCCCACAGTGGGAGCCAACTGGGCAGGAAGTGCGAAGATGTTAATGGCGCGGAGAGAGATGTTTTTTTAGTCTTTGCTTTGCTTTGTATAGATTTGAAATAAGTTTCGCTTGAAGGTTTCTATGTTCTTGATTTCGATGGTTGGGGGAGTGAGGGAGTTCCAGTCTGGGATGGTTCTTGGAATGAACGAGTACTTGTAAGTTTCTGTTGGTCGAGATGGAAATGAAGCTTATGGATGAAGATTTCCGAATGGGCCTTTGGAGCGGGCTCAGGACTTTTCGCACTGGAATGGCTAGGCGACCCGCAAGCGCCTCGCACAGAGTTGTTACTTACTTTTCGGCGCAGTTGCAGCGGCTCCCAGTCAAGCCTCTGCTTCATGGCCGAGACACTGTTATACCTAGAATAGTCTCCGGTTACAAATCGATAGACCAATCATTTTCGTCTTACATCTATGCATTACTTTTTGTGATAGGTTCTGAAATAATCGTGTGTGTAGAATTCAAGTGGAATAACAGCTTCTCTTTTACTTCGAAAAACATTTTTTTTTATCTTACGACACAGGAAATATAACTCTTGGTAAACACTGCCCTCAACGTACATGTATGTAGCAGATGCAACTACTTGAATTAATTGCGGTCAATTCAAAAACACAAATGAACTGGTCACAAGGCACATAATTTTGCACTCATATCTCAACATTTACATAACTACACGAATTAATACTTTAGTATATGAAAAATGAATATCTGATAATTGAAACTTACTTTTTTGGCAGCGTACATACTCGACGGGAATGTACTTTAGGGTCATCATCCTGTACCTCTGGTCTTAATTTCCGACTCGGCTTCAGAATGAGCAAGAAAATGGCTGCCGCGACACATTATATGGTGTCTTCAAAACATACAATTTGCATGGGAAGAAAAATATAAAATCAATTTACGGAAACTTTTGTTGCAATTAAATCAGTATTATGATGTGGTGTATGAAGTATTGGTAACCACTGCAAGCGAATACAAAGCTAAAAAAAATAAATAACAATAATAAAATATAATATCATGAATAAATAACATCGATTGAAAATACGATATTCTTTATTTGCCCAAATTTATTCTCCCTTCTTTCTCCCCTCTTTCCCTCCCTCATGCCCTCTCTCATCTTTCTTCTCCTCTCCCCTTCCCCTCCAATCTCCCTTGATCTCTCTCCCCCTCTCTCATTAGCACTCTCCCCTCTCTTAAGGACTTATCCACGAACAGCCACCAACACTCAATCACAGTCGCACATAGAGCCACTCAAACTTTGCGTAAAGACTCGTAAAAATGCAAGTATATAGGTCGTCTCATCATCATCATCATCACCACCACCGCCATCATCTTCGTCATCCACATCATCATTATCATCATAATCATCATCATCATCATCATCACCACCATCATCTTCAAAATCATCATCGTCCTCATCATCATCATCATCATCATCACCATCACCATCATCATTATCCTCCTGATCATCATCATCGTCATCACCACCATCATCTCAAAATCATCATCGTCTTCATCATCATCATCATTGCCATCATCACCACCATCATCATTATCCTCCTGATCATCATCATTGTCATCACCATCATCATTATCATCACCATCATCATCCTCATCATCCATATCATCATCATCATCACCATCATCATCATCATAATCATTATCATAATCATCATCACCATCAGCATTAACCTCATCTTCATCACCATTATCATCATCATCACCATCATATCTATCATCCTCATCATCATCAGCATCATCATCATCATCAGCATCATCATCATCATCATGCTCATCATCATCATCATGCTCATCATCACCATCATCATCATTCATCATCACCATCATCATTTTCCTCCTGATCATCGTCATCATCATCAACACCGTCATCATCATTATCATCATCACCATCATCATCATCATCATTATCATCATCACCATCATCATCATCATTATCCTCCTCATCATGATCATCCTCACCATCATTGTCATCATGATGATGACAATCATCATGATGATGATGATCATCATCATTATTAGACATCAGTTGCGTATATAATTGCGTCACACCTATTCATGCTATTGTTCAGGGAGGGGATGATCTATTGTTCCATTTTAGAAATACTATCATTATATGCAGTTTACACGATAAAGATGAAATATAATATTTTTATCATAAGGACGCAGGGGATTAAAGATTATTTCCCGCTACAAAACAATGCTTTGACTCATTATTTCTTTCTTTTTAATTGTTTCCGCAAGGCAAATGTCGAGGCCTGGAAAAGACGGCAAATTAATATTCGTCGAAAAGGGAAAAGTCTAAAATCTAAACATACTGAGTATATTCCACTACACGCTTTGCAGTTTAGTCGAATTGGGAATGACAATTGGTTTTGCTATCGATAGTTATCCTTAGTACTATTTGGAACTTTATGGGCTTTATAGGTCAATTGATAAAGAAACGCCGATTTCGGAAATTATATTTTAATGAACCCTCCCTATTTACCGTTTTACGATCGATCCTTATCGTACTCTACACATTTGCATATTCTATGTTATTTGGGCCCATTTAAAAGGAAAATTCACTCTGACAAAATGTTTATTTTGAAAATAGCACAAAAACAATATATATTGCCAAGGTTTGAGGGCTATCTGTCAAAAATTGTAAAAGTTATTAGAATTATATGTTTTTTATGTGTGACCTCATATGCAAGCAGTTCCCATGAATTGTGAATTAAAAAAAATGATTGAAATGTCATTTTCTCTAAAAAAAATGTTAATGGTTTTAATTGTACATTCAGTGTATCAACAAACACATTATTTCATACGCGCTCCTGAAAATAAAAAAATTCTTAACAGTCATGAGCCATTCAATTTTTGTTTCATTTCATATGGCATAACATATTGGGCAGATGCTGGTAAATGACGTCACAAATTAAAACTTCAAAACCTAGTAAGTTTCCTTATCTTTGATGGATTTTCCTCAAACCTTTCACCAATATCTTTGAATTAATTTGCGTCTGCTATTTGTATAACAACCTTTTCCTCAAGGTAAACTTCTCCTTTATATGCCATCGCTCAATTTACAGCATTCGCAATTATTGCATTTTGTTCATGCTGCACCGTTACAGTGTCCGATTTTATGGGGTGCTTATGGCTGTTCTTCACTATAGCGCTTCTATTATGTTAAGAAAAATCCTAATTAAGCATTTTGTCCAGAAATACCGGACACAAAACATAGTGTGTGGTAGCTGGATATCAAAATGAATCATTAAGGCGAAATATTATAATGAATAAAACCATTGGTGTGTAAAGAAAAAGAAGGATAAGATAAACTGATAAGCAGTGAAAAACACCACATAATGATACACTATTAGCCCCCGGTTGCAGATCACCTACAGACATGCAGGTATCATTTTAAAATAAATAATTTATTTCTCCCCTCTTTTCAGTGTGCACGACGTCAATTACCAAGGCTGGAATAAAAATTGAAGAAAGTGAACATATTTATCTAGCGTCCTCTTGTGTCGGTAGCCAAATTGTTGGAGCCTTAAAAACGATATACCTCTAAATTTGAATTCGCATTCTAAGCGATTTTCTGACGGATTCCCTGTTTCTTTTGATATATTCTTGCGAAAATTCCTAAAGTGGCCCAAACTATTATTGTGTTTATACATGCTCTGTTCATTTCTTTTATGACACAGGGAGACAAAGTGAAAATGTTGATATGTACTTATCCAGGTAATATACTGCAACAATTAAAAATGAATTATCAACCCTTCTTTTTTTGGGGGGGTGGGGAGGGTGGTACGCATTATATGCAAAAATAAAGACCCCCGTCACACTTATTAGGAATCGTAAGAATACTTAGAATGCAGTCGGAGAGCAGTCAGAATGCACTTCGAATTTCGTTCGATATTTCTCCACTTCGAATGCACTTCGAAAGTTTTGAACATGAGCAAAACATTCGGGCCGGCAAAGAATGGACCCGAATGTCTGGAACGCACTCAGAATGCAGTCAGAATATTAAGAATACGCTTCAAATATCCAGGAATGTACCAAGAATTTTCATTCTAGCGGCATTCCGGCTCATTCCGCCTCTAGTGTGACGGAGGTTACATACCACACAAAATGATTACACTTGGAGATACTATTGTTATTGGAATGTGGAAATAAATCAAACCATATACATCAAAGTTTTTGCAAAGAAATTGTATCCACGAATTGTTTTCATATAGTTCAATTGGATATCTTTTAATAAAAACAAGATGAATCCATATGAAATAATCACCTCGAATATTTGTTATTGTTTTAATAGCTGTAGTATTAAAGAAAAGATGCAGTGCCGGCGAAATTAGGTGATATGAAAGTAGGATATTTGAAATAGTGCCTACATGTACTTAATGAGGATGATCTGAAGATTTATGCACTATGAACGCACTGTTTGCCTATCAAATATAATTTCTCACTGAATTCGTCACGGAATATGAACAAATAATTCAGATGAATTGCCTCCCGGCAAACAAGCTGACAATTAATTTCTTTAGTAAATGATTACTTCGATAAATGGACATCTGATAGTTATCTTGAAAAAGCAATTACAGTCCATTAAGGATATTCTTTGTTATATTCATTATGATAAATCTATTCCACTTATCATGTCCAGGGACCTTGTTCTTAAATTAGCGCGTACGATTGTGATAACATCGCCGATAATCGAGCACCGTGACGGATTTTATTTTTTTCAATTTCAGTTTTCTTCAAAGGCCAGTTACCATAATAGTTACCTTAATCATTTTAATGAAAAAATACCATCATTGGCAAGCTGTAGTATGTATCTTTCGGACATTGGAGCCAGTTTGATGGGGCTCAAGGGGAAAAAAGATGGCTGGTTGAAATGCAGAAATCTGAAAGCCCCGCCTCCCCCCAAAAAAAAAATAAATAAAAAAAATAATGATAATAATAACAATAATAATAATAAAATAATGATAAATAAATAAATAGATATTAAAAAATAAACAAAGCAAAAACAAAACAAAACGAAAAATCATTGAACAAAGAAACTTTAAAAGTTTAAACTTTACACACATATATAAAAACAAAATTCCCAACAAGCTGCTATTGATTAAATGTCTTGCTCACAAGCATAGCTACCGTGGCTGGGAATCAAATCCCGGACTTGCATGTATCAGTCAGGCGCCATAGACCACTCGGCCGCAGCACATCAGCCTTTATTCATACGCCAATGATACAATTTGTCCCAGGAATAACTTGTAATGCCTCGCAACGAGCAAAAAATATATACATTTGAGTCTCAAGCTTACAGTATACTGACAGTTAAACGACAAGCTCAACTTCTTGCATTTGATGATACAAGAGAATGATAGAAGGAGGAAAATAGAGGGAGAGAAAGAGAAGGAGGTAGAGAGAGAAAGAAAGAGAGGGGAAGAGAGAGAGGGGAAGAGAGAGTGAGGGGAGGGAGAAAGATTAGGGGCGAAGTACGGAGGAGACATGTCAGAGACTTTGAAGAATTTGAATTGCAAACAAACAGATTAAGAAGAAATATTAGATTAGACAAGTTTCAAAAGTTGACTGTATCAATTGTAGTGTTGATTGTATTAACTATTCAATCGATATAATGCATTTGTCATTAAACCATAAAAAAGGGAGTTTATGGATAAATTAACTTTCGAGAGAAAAACATGTTGAGCCTATTAAGAAAAAAGAACGATAAAAACAAACCCCGTGGCATTTAACTTTAATCATCATAGCGATACAAGACTTCTATTAAGCGTATCCTTGTATCGCATACATTCGTAATTCCGAAGGTTCGTTATTGTGAAGGTTCGGATATTCCGAAGGTTCGTTATTCCGAAGATTCGTATTTCCGAAGGTTCGTAAGTCCGAAAACAAAATAAGGTTCGTAATTCCGAAGGTTCGTTAGTCCGAAAACAAAGTGAGATTTGTAATTCCGAAGGTTCGTTAGTCCGAAATTTTAATGATTAACGAACCTTATTTTGTTTTCAGACTAACGAGCCTTCGGAACAATGATCCTTATTTCGTTTTCGGATTAACGAACCTTCGGAACAACGAACCTTATTTCGTTTTCGGATTAACGAACCTTCGGAACATCGATCCTTATTTCGTTTTCGGATTATCGAACCTTCGGAATAACGCCACAAATGTTCGGATTAACGAACAACGAGGTATAGGCAATTTACGTGTTTCGCAATTACGAACCTTCGGAATTACGAAGTGTAACCTCCTTGTATATGGTCAATGAGCGCGTGGGTATGCATTTGCGTGTGTGTGTGTGTGTGAGAGAGAAAGAAAGAGTGTGTGAGAGAGAGAAAGAGGGGGGGGGGAGATGGCACAATTGGATAGTTGCTATGTCATTCTGGAAGTCTATAATATTAACTGAAACAACACGGTGACAATTTTATAGTTTGTTATATTTCATTTGTATGAAAAAAAAATCATCATGATGAAGACGTTAGGTAAAATGACACCTTATGCTAATACCTAACAAAAAAATGCTTGCCCATGATACAAGCGCACACAGGCACAAAACCCCACACACCCCAACTGCGCACACCTTAGACATCCTACCTTAATCTTCCATGGTCTTAGTCTCACGCATCAAATATAATGCGAAACGATACACCTACACACGTATACACACTCACACACACTACGCACACACATACCCTCACACCCTACGCACACCCCACTCACTTCTACTAAAACATTGCGACGTACAATCTTCGTTCTTGTTTATTCATCGGCATATTACAGTTGACCACACGTATACACACATACACAAGATAGACGCACACATTTCCTATATCCCCTCTCTCTCTCACACACACAATTCCTCACCCTCATCCCACACCCTCACAAGAATGAAACGGACAAAGGATTCATGTTAAATTCATGGTGGGATGGTGGTTATTCCTGCACATCAAAACATTTAAGAAAACTTTCAGTGACAAATAATTATTTCAAAACTATTACTCGAAATTTGAACTCATACTTCAGGATAAACTATAACTATCTTGGTGTTAAGCATAGTCGAATCTGCCTAACAGTACATTCTTATCAATAACTGAATTCTGATGCGTAATATAGTGTGGAGGCGCTGGTACCAAATAATAGATCTCCCAATATCGCGTCTATCATTTGAAGAAAAAAAAACCACACACACAAGAAACACATAAAACATTAATATACCAGCATAACGAGAATAACGTTTATTTCTGTTATTTCTGTGTATCAAATCTTCCTAAATATTATATAGTTAACGGAAAAAAAACAACAATTTCTTTAATGCTATATACTTTTTCGATATTGATATTAACGTTTCAAAAAAAGTAGGTAAATTTAAAAATATTAATAAATACATGGGAAAATAAGATGGTGAGAAATATTTTTAAAAATAGGATAAAGCTATTTATATTCACCAAAATTTGATGTTTTCTCAACACCTCGAATTCTGGCCGGAATAATACTAAAAAAAAAAATAAATGCATTTTTTTTGGTTGGTACAAGACAACATATCAACAATGGATTAGACTGAAAATGCTGGTAAAATGATCCTGTTTATTATTGATATGCGTTCTGTTAATTTGTAATTTAAATGTTGAAATGGCAGTTTGAAGCAAAAATCAAAACTTTGGCCCAAAAATCTTTAATTTGCAAAGTCAGCTTTTCAAAAAACAAATAAAAATAAAATAAAAATCAACAGATGCAAAAGGGCATGTAATGATAAATTATACTGATACATTTTCCATTACCTATAATTCATATAAGCACTCAATATAAACATTAACAACAAATATATTGTTGAATTGAAACAAAAACAGCGTACACACAACATTGAGAATAAAAAACCCCAATGATTGTGGATGTAGACTTTACATTCTTCATGTAGATGTATATATGTTTCTTTCCTGTTTGGATAGAAATTTTCGCCGAATAATTTCTTGTTGGTATCCACGAATCTATTCATTACGTGGTTTCAATAAGAAAGGAATAAAGCTCTACTCGTATACTAGGATATACCCCAAAGCGCTATGATATAATAATTTCTTTTCCTTATAAAGACCTTTTTATGATGAAAAGAGAATTGTTTTATCTTCCATAGATATTTTTTTGAAAAATAATCAATTGTATTCACAATACACTTCACGATGGTATGATAACTGAAGTAGAAAAGGATGATACTTACAGTAATCCATCAACTAGGATGGCACTCGACATTATGCCAGAGGTTCTTAAAAATTGCGCGAAAAATCAAGGTAATATACTACAAATACTACAAACGGAGATAGTAATGACTGTTTTAATTTGCTATGGCATTTTAATACGTGAAATTTAGCACAGCTGAGAGCACTTTCAAGAAGCCATTAAGATTTGCAGCCACTTAAACTTTCGTATTTTCATTTTAACATTTAAACCTGATATATTTCACGACTTCTTCATGATATTCGTCCCTCACTATTATCAGTAGAAGAGCGTACTTCACAAGAGGAATTCATGCTAAACAATAATAGACTCATACAATATCAAGGGTCGTTCTAACATTTCATTGCATAATTCTTTATATTAAAGTGTTAATGCCATCTCTTTATTTCTCTTGTATGGGCATAATTACTACACTTTACGCTCATTCGAAGAAATTTAAAAATAAGCTGTTACATAAAGCAAAAATATGTTAAATTACAGAGAAAAGTATTCTCAGAATGAAACGTTCATTCTCATCATGAGTATTTGCGATAGTTTTCCGGTAATCCTCTTTCCGGTTGAAAGAGTGATATTGAAATAAAAATACGCCCGAGGAGAGTTTCTCACATAACATGACAGTTAAGGGTTATGATACCATGGACGTGTTAGGAAGGATTGAATGAAATTATTTTCTTATTAAAGGTCAAGTCCTCCCCAGAAAAATGTTGATTTGAATCAATAGAGAAAAATCGGACAAGCACAATGCTGAAAATTTCATCAAAATTGGATGTAAAATAAAGAAAGTTATGACATTTTGAAGTTTCGCTTATTTTTAACAAAATAGTTATATGAACGAACCAGTTACATCCAAATGAGAGAGTCAATGATGTCACTCACTATTTATTTTGTTTTTTATTGCTTGTATTATACAATATTTTATTTTTTACGAATTTGTTGATTAGGACCTCCTTGCCTGAAGCACTAAGTGTTAAAATGATAAATTTCCACGTGTTCAGGGAGGAATGAAACTTCATTTCACATGACAATGACGAGAAAATTGAAATATTTCATGTTTCATATAATAAAACACAAAAGAAAGAGTGAGTGAGTGATGTCATCAGTTCCCTCATTTGCATACCGACCGAGATGTGCATATAACTGTTTTGTGAAATGAAGCGAAACTTTAAAATGTCATAACTTTCTTATTTTACATCCGATTTTGATGAAATTTTCAGTGTTATGCTTGTTGAATTTTTCTCTTTTTATTCAAATCAAGTTTTTGTTGGGGTGGACTTGTCCTTTTACTATCTTGGTCCTGACTACTGGTGATGAAGCCTAGCGTTTCCCCGCTTCCGATAGCATCCTATCGAGTAGTGATCGATAAAGCCTTCCATTGGCGAGATCCTGTCTTACCATCATATAGTCATTCTGTGCTAGTGATCTCTTATCATTGCTGGAAGAGAAAATGAAAGAAATGAGATTGAAAATAAGAGGTTTAGATTTCGTAAAATGATTATAAAACTAACGGTATTCATCAATTTATACCAATAACTTGACAATAATAATATTATATAGGCATATACACTCCGTTTACAACTTGTGTCATGCATGCCGATGCACATAACTCAACGTACACATGTATTTAAAGCTTTATTGTTGTTTGTTATGAAATAGGGTTCCATGACGTTTGCACTGACGAAAATTGCTCCAATGGGAAATCTCTATGTTAAGCCAAAAATAAAATCTAACGTCCAAAACTAAATAAACCCTATTCATTATTGTTACATTCTCCTCTAAACAAAAACGCCTAACTCTAACTATATTTATGCCCTCTAAGATAATGATCGGAACAAATATCGCGTCAACATGAAATAGACGCTCTAAAAAGTCAAATCTTAATTCCAAAAGTAAATTTCAAAATGATTTCAAATGTCAAATGTCAATTTTCAAATTTCAAATTTAAGTTGGACACTCGGTTCTCCACAGATGGATATGAAAATTTTGAGCAGAAAATGTATCACAGCAAATTACCAACCGCACGTTCTTCGATTCATGAGAATTACTGAGGAAAATTATGTGGGGTATATGTATGTTACACCAAATGCAGGATACATAACTTGGCCCTTGGAAGTGGGGGCTGAAGCACCCAACATTTCCTTGGGGGTGCTGCGTGTTTTATTCTCCATAGGCAGCCCCCCCCCTCCAGGTATTAGAAGATGTGTAAAAAATGAAAAATGTAATCAAAATGGCCTTCATTTTGTAGAGAAAACCCTGTTTTGGCTTTTCAAATTTACTTTAGCACCGCAAATGTAAAATCGTTCCCGGGGTCCTGATACATGTTATAATAAAGCCAAAGACGTACAGACAATTAGACTTCAGGAGAAAAATAAGAAGGCTTAGATTAGGGGAAATACAGAGCAAAGACATTTTCACACCAATACGCAGCCCCCCCCAAAAAAAAAAGGGGGTGACAGGGAGGGAGGAAAGATGACGAAGGTAGAGAGATAGGGGGAAGGGGAAGGAAAGGGGAGTGTGAGGAAGAAAGGGAGAGAGAGAGAGAGAGGGGGGGGGAGAAAGGTGGGAGTGAGGAACAGAAAAAAAGAGATGGGGAAATGTGGTGATACAGGGAGAGAGGAGGAAAGGGGGCGGGGTTCATTTTTTTTCTTGGATTTGGGGACATCAATAATAAATATCACGGATATCATTTCTATCAATTTTGCAATTTTTGACGTATCTTCTTTTTTTCAAATAGACAAATAATCTTCATTATATTCAATTTGATTTATCTAGATAAAAATTGACGTCAAGGGAGTGGAAAGTGGGCTCTTGGGCTTAAAGGCGAAACTTGTGTATACTTACTACGAGCGTTTTCCTGCTTTAGCAAACATTTCGTTCATCGCCTGGAGTACCCGGTTTCGCCTTAAGGAATTCGTTCGTTGCTCATGTCGCATGGCGGCAAAGTCGTTATCAGCTATCCTTTTAGCACTATAAAAAAGTAAGAAAAATGCTTATATATATATATATATATTTATTTATTTAGTAAAAATATTGGGTAAAATGTAGGCCTATACAAGGGCTTTGGAAAGAGCACCATCTATTAAACGCAATGGAGGTTTTTGGTTTGAAGCCAATCCAACTCGTTCTAAATGAATAAATATATGCATAATAATAACAAGAGGAAGATGTTGATGATGATGATGAAGAAGAAGAAGAAAATAAATAAAGATAATGATAAATAATAATGATAACAAAATCAATATGAAAAATAACAATAATGAAAATGGTGATGACCATGATGATAATAATGGTGACGATGATGATGAAGATTAATAATAATACTAATAATAACAATAGTAATAATAATGATAATAATAATAATAATAATAATAATAATAATAAAAACAATAATGATGATAATAATAATCATGACAATAATGATAACAATAATAACAACAATAATGATAATAATAATAATAATGATAATAAGAAGAAGAAGAAAAAAAGAAGAAGAAAAAGAAGAGGAAGAAGAAGAAGAAAAAGAAAAAAAAACAGAAGAAGGCCCAAAATAAAGAAAAAGTAGAAAGAGAAAAAAATAATTGAGCGAGTAAAAGAACCGAGAACAAACAAAATACTGTAACTGTCCCTTTCTTAGTATGTTCCTATTATTATGACATTTTCAAACTTCGCTCATGACTTTTCATTCCGTCTTTGTACTCAAAGTGTTACTTTTAACTTGCTATCATCTATTCAAATATTCAGTGGAATATCAAATATGAATGTGTAATAACCAAGTTAACACAATCCCGATAAAATAAATTATATCAGTAATAGGTTCAGCTTCAAATGAGAACAATAATTGCTTTTCATGTTATTATCCCTTCATGGTGGGCAATGTTCAAGGATGTAAAAAGGCAGGTTAATAAAGTTCACGGAGAATGCAAAATATAAAGATGAAGATGATACGAAAAGGGAAGTGAAAATGTAAGGCGAAAAGAGGAAATACAAGTTAAAAACCCCCCAGAAAGGAATATAATGCGACCAAAAATTGAACCCCAATGACGTGCATAAAATTGACGGAGACAAAGGCACACTTCATAAAAATTAGTAAGAACAAAGAACACTGGTATTTCGTCAAAACATATTCATGACGTTAGCAGATTAGCGAAGAGTCATACAATTTTGCGGCGCTATCTTTTCGCGTTTCGGAAATATCGCGCTGAGCGTCGGGGGAGGGGGGCATCATGCCCCCAGTTCTTTTAGGGTAAGCATACTGTAAAGACAAAGTTTGCAAAGATCTACAAAAAAGTCATGGACTAAAATCAGCTTTCGATGAATAATTTTCTGTGAGTTAATGGCGTGATATCCTGATCAGAATGTCGATCTTTATACATTGAACTATCCTTCGTTCATGGATTGATTTAGAATTCATATTGGATATGAAGGGGGGGGGGTCTATTAAGGGGAGGGGAATGGTCATTCTGGCCATAATCAGTTCATTGAATGAGAAAGTTCCTCAGGCAAGTTATTACATCGAATGGTAATGAGCCTTAAATTCTCAGTCAAGCGATCACTTCTCGCTAGCTCTGACTGCTTACTACGCCTCTTCACTACTGAATGAATAGGATCATCTTGTCAAGTTTGTGTCCATGATCAATGCAATTCCCAACAGATATAGAAATAATCGCCTAAAGGCCAACTCCAATCTTCAATTTTAGTCAATATGCCATTTTCAATTATAATCAAAATGTGAAATAATAAATACTGAAATAATTAGCCAGAATTTCAAGTCTTAGCTGTATGGGATTCCATAGAGCAAGGCATCTGGTTCTTAACCTCGGCCATGACCTTTTATGCAACTGAGTGATGATAGGAGGCTCGGGGAAGCTAAGGTCTCCCAAACTTTACAAGAAATTGTGTGTTTAAACCATTGTGGCTAGTAGGCCTATATAATAGCACTCTTTTCTCATGATCTCAATGATCAATGAATTTCTTTTCTTTAAAATATAGACCTGTCTACTTTTACTTTATTGCATTCAAATCAATTTCAGATTCTGAAGAAACCGAATATTTTGCCTCTGCCCGCCCAGTTTGATCCCCTCCATTACGTAACTTCCGGATGCCCCCACCCCCCTCGTTCCCTACCTTCCCACGCCCCTCTCACGCGAAAGTATATTGCCACAGTCTGACCGGCGCAACCAAACCCAGAGCGACATGAGCTTTTACGTTATTACCATCGGCATTTAATCGGTCAGTTAGGAGCTCTTTTCGCTAGTGTGACTGGGGTGTTGTGTATGACGTGTCGATGATGCGTGTTCTGTCACCTTCCTGATGTTTCAATGGCCATCATCGTGTTATCGTTAACTTGTTTTGGTCAGGCACAGGTGGCATGCTACTCGGTTTCTGATTGGTCACGGCCAGTTGGTCACGTGGGTGTACCGCCGTGTGAAAACGATTTGCGTGGAGGCGCCCATGCGTGGGGATAACGTGGCATGCAATTTGGGCCGATAATAAAGCGGCAGTTTGGTGTTGCTGCAGTCACAGACTATTAACAACACATTTAGATTGACCCATCTTGTTTATCATGAAGGAGGAAAGGAATAGTTCCAAGAGGAAGTGAGATGGAGAGAGAGAAAGAGAGAGAGGAGGGGGAGGGGCAAAGGAATAAATAAAGAGAGGGGGAGAGAGAGGGGGAGTGGAGGATGATTCGACTTGCAGATGGAATGACGGATGAGGAAAATGTAGCTGCATTGAATGTGGGGGGATTCGATGCGGAAAATTTGTGTGTGTGTGTGTGTGTGTGTGTGAGGGTGTGTGTGAAAGAGAGATAAAGAGGGAGAAGGGGGAGGAGGGGAGGAGAGAGAGGAAAAGACACACCTAGACGTAAACAAAGACAGGGAAAGAGAGAGGGGAGAGAGAGGAAGAGAGAGAGAGAGTGTGTGTGTATGTGTGTGAGGGTGTGTGTGCACAGGGGAAAGATAAAGACAGATAGACATAATGTAAAGAGAGAGAAAAAATAATATGAATGG
Source organism: Lytechinus variegatus (assembly GCF_018143015.1). Taxonomy (NCBI): domain Eukaryota; kingdom Metazoa; phylum Echinodermata; class Echinoidea; order Temnopleuroida; family Toxopneustidae; genus Lytechinus; species Lytechinus variegatus. The sequence continues at coordinate 28,555,066 of NC_054748.1, read as the reverse complement.
GCACAGACAAAAAATAAATAAAAGAAATATTTAAAAGAAGGCTTAAGTATCATTACTTTAACTCTCTCCACAAATTTCAAGGAGACTTAACTAACAGAGGGTTTCCGCATAACCAGATAACATATACAACGCACTTAAATACCAGTTACCAAAATGGTACAAAGCAATTAAGAGGAAACAAACGAATTAAGAGGGAACCTGGCCCTACATCTACATGATACACTTACAGAAACGATTGTATATATTGGGCGGCAACAAACTTACAAAATGCAAGAACGATCAGTAATACCTAGAAAACCCACAAGTATTTCTTTTATCATTCAAGTTTGTATTTGTAGTAACTGATGACTGATCAAAAGTAGTTAATTTGAACACGTTGACGCTCATTATGCGGCAAGGCTTATGCAGTACAGCATCATGATCATCCATTGCTTATTCATCCTTTACATTGTCAATAAACATCATAAAGTTCATTAAAGTTATTTTCTGCAAAGAGGATTAATACGGGGAGCCCGATTAATTAAATCAATCACGCCCTATTAATGTTAATCTGTCTGAAGGCTCGTTTAATGTTCTACGTATACATTACAGAGAAAATGAAAGACGCCATAAACGCTTTGCTATGCACAATGAATTTCCAATTACATATGATATTCGGAAAAGTGGCATAATATATTGGCCAGCAAGGGGTATCCAGTAGATCGTTTCTGAAGTCAATTTCCCTCAATTGACGTAGCTCAAAGTCGTAGTGGATTAAACTTGATTGAACGGGATAAGAAATTCTCCTCTAATTCATCTTTCATTTAAGTCTACCGAGGCTTGATAAAAACGTTCATTTCTTTCTTTGCATAATCAAATTATGATCTACAATTTTCATTCAAAGTTTTGTAGCGTAAATCGAAAACATTAATTCAATTGTTTCATACATGTATTTTGATACTTCCCCAGCAGTTTGAAGGAGCCGGGGGAATTGCATGTCTTCCGAACTAGCAGTGACGTGCATTTCACCCTCAAAAAGTATTGTTAGGTCAAGAACACCGGATTACGTTTCAGACAGTCGAGTTTCAATACACTTTAAACAAATATTGGGTAAAAGTGCTCCACGACGGTAATATGTGTCCAACCGTCGTTGGGCATTTGTTTGGGGCAGTTTTATTTATCCAGTGTGATGAAAATTTTGCACATTCTAAAGCAATTGCTGCTTATTTTTTTTAACCTTAATGGACAATATGCTTCCCGCATTGGGTAAAATACTGCCTAAAATTGGTTGGACCATGGACCTACCATAGGTCCATGGTTGGACACATAACTACCCTCGTGGTGGTAAAAATTTTTACCCATTTTTTTGTATACAGTGTACTGAAATATTTTGTGTCCGATCGACTTATGAAGAGAGAGAGCTAGAGAGAGAGTGAGAGATTCAGATAGAGGCTATTTCACTTGTTTTAATTTGGTTTAATTCATGAATATATATATATTTTTAATTGATTTAATTTAATTTTTTTAATGACCTAGCATGTCTTATTGTCAAAAATTGTGTACGGTAAGTCATTAATCACTTTTTCAAACACTTCAACAAAATGTAAAATGTTATTTTCGATTGACATTATTTGGAAAATATATGCTGTCTTATGTCTTATGGCTAATTTTAAACTATGGTAATTAACGAGTAACTCGTCTGCTATTTCGTGATTAAGATTAAAAAAGATCCATTTATATTTCGAAGTATGAAGGTATCATTTACACACTGCAAGTCTATTCATATAAATCATTATCAAGATCTACATAAATCATTTGGGCAGAACACACTTCCGTTTCAATTTATGTAGTCCTACGTGTATGTTAGTGCGCGGGCGTGTTGGAGAGTTTTCCTTTTTTCAGGTTAACAAATATTTCTTCCCAAACTAAACGGGTTTGACTGAAATCCCCAAATATGCTAATTCATTCTTTATTTACGTGTGCGTAGGCAATGGGCATGCCACCGCTAAAAACCGCCCTCGGTCTGTTAAATCAAGTTCATTAGGGTAACAATGGGATATACAGTCAAAAAAATCAAGGACGACAAAAGGAACGAAGAAGTGATGGTAGAAACAATAAAAAAAGAACAGTGGCAAGAAAGAATGAGGAAGGGTAAGGAGAAGGAAGAAGAAGAAGACGACGAAGAAGAAGAAGAAGATGAAAAAGAAGAAGAAGACAAATGACCAAAAGAGAAGTATCACGGAAACGAGACACTTACTCCCAATCTGTCATTTTGAAAAGAAAAAAAAAAGAAATGACCGTAATTTTTTTTTGACAAACCGTCAAAATACTCACCGTTATTCATACTTTATTCTTACGGTAAACCCCAAAACACTAAAGAAGTTAAAGGCTGTACAGTGACCGTAAAAGTTACGCTGGAAAGTCGGGCGGCGAGGTGCCAGGAATTTACCGGAATGAATACAGTAAACTATGTATTGTTATATACTACTACTACTACTACTACTACTACTTCTACTACTACTACTACTACTACTACTACTACTACTACTACTACTACTACTACTACTACTACTACTACTACCACCACCACCACCACCACTACTACTACTACTACTACTACTACTACTACTACTACTACTACTACTACTACTACTACTACTACTACTACTTCTACGACTACTACTACTACTACTACTACTACTACTACTACTACTACTACTACTACTACTACTACTACTACTACTACTACTACTACTACTTCTACGACTACTACTACTACTACTACTACTACCACTACTATTATTACTACTACTACTACTACTACTACTACTACTACTACTACTACTACTACTACTACTTCTACTACTACTACTACTACTACTACTACTACTACTACCTCTATGTATGATAGTAACTCACTATTCATTTGGTCTGAAGTCATCTACGTCATCTGTACCATCCCAGGTTGCCGGTTCGAATCCCTCTAGATCATTTGACGGGGCTCTTCTCTCTCGTTGTTGTCTAAACCATTATGATTAGAAAAATAAAACAACAACCAAGATTGATGAAGAAATACCAGGATTACTGATTATCAATATATATTTCATGCGTGACCATGATTATTGCTTTTTAGCAGACATCTTGGACTGCTGGCCTGAATTTCTTTTTTCAAAAATAAAAATCTGCAACATGTTTGCAGCATCCTCCTCCGATGTTGATGTACCCAACAATACTTTTTTAATAAGTTTATTTACAAACAGAGTAACTCTTAATCTACCTGTATTAACGTCTTGAATATTGGCGATTGAGCAAGTATCTATAAGTATCTATTGGCAGATTTTTTTTTCAGGAAAACTCTCTAGAGTCCTCGCGAAAACATTGTCGTTATAATCATTACAGTCGAAGTATGATTATTGACAAACCCCAAAATGTAATACAGTGATAAATTGCTAACACAGAGCTCGCTAACCCACCCCCCCCAAAAAAAAAAAAAACGATTACACTAAGGCGTATAGGGAAGAGATGGGCATGAGATGATACATGGATAAAGATAAGAAAAATACCACTGAGAAAAGGTCAGTCTAAAGGCGACCACACACCTTACGATTGGTCTACGACCCGATTTCAGAATAAAATGTAGTAGAATTTGATGCTAACATTGAGACTTGGAATATCTTACTGTGTTATTTCTAAATCATCATACGAATACCTATGTTCAAATATGTGATTATGCTATCATCCCTCTTAGAATAAAAGCAAATTTAATATCTAGTCGTATGACGTCATAGCAGTCGTACGATTGGCTACGATTTGAAACTAATTTTGCCTTTACTCCCAAATAAAGGCTTGCAATGTTTCAAAATGGTTATATTAGTATTCTTTCAATTAATTTAAACCTCAAATGAAATTACATGTTCCATTCACATTTTCAGAAAATTAGCAAAATGCAATTTGTTCCGAAATCGGATTGCGAACAGTCGTAAGGTGTGCGGTGGCCTTAAAAGTCATGTATATCTTATGTTTGATTATCCCCAAAAAATTATTACTACCAAAATCATTAAGGTTAAAATAGTGATTTAGACATACGTGTTTATTCATCTTAATGTTTGCTATAATGTTGAAATAAACGCAGTGACGTCACATTTGAAATACATTTCTTGAATATTTCGCAGCCACAATCGCGTTTTTGTCGTTAAAAAGGTTTTTATTGAACTACATGTATATTCATTTACTTTTTTTTTTTTGCTTTTGGACATTGGAAGCGACGAGGGAGAAAAGGGGATTTAGTTTGTCCTTCTTTCTTTCCGATGATGTTAAAAATCTACCAAAGTACAAATCCCTGTTACTATCATTGAAATCATAGCAAAAACAAACAGACGTGTATCCCAATTTCCAACGAAACCTCTCAAATGTTACCAATTTTTGCACAAAGGTTGCGACTCCTCCAGCGCCGGTTAGGCGAGTTTGGGGGTGTAATTGCTATGATATGATGATATGTGTGGGATAACGATTATGATTTGTTTTCTTCAAATCCTACCTGCAATTGTCTGATAAAAGGAAACAAATATAAGCAAAAATAGAAACGAGCCACTAATTTACACTGACATGCTAAAACCTTACGACGAATGTCTATATTGGGTGTTTGGTATCAATGAATTTGAATAAAACATGGTTTCTTATGAAAAAAAAATTGAATGTTTTTAGAACCCAATTCAAAAGACACAGAAAAGATGGATAATACATGCAAAATAGTGACGAAATGGAATAGTATTAAATAACCCACTTAACATCAAGAGACGTAGTAAAGGTGGGTTAATAATCCCTAACTTTTATTGTTCGAAAGAGACATGAAATGAAATACTACGAAAATTTGGTTTGCCCAATTGATCGTGGGCCCGGCAGCCGCTGAGCAGCGCCAGATCGACGAGGCTCTATCACTCCCATCTTTTAGCGTCTTTTGGTCTGACGCGGCCGGGGTTTGAACCCTCTACCTCCCGGTTGTGAGACGGACGCTCTACCAACTGAGCCAACACACCGGTTAATGTGTTTAAGACATGTAAGAATAGAAATAGAGATGAAATGCCTTAGCTTTAAGAAACCTTTGTATGCCTTGAATCCTAGTTAGCTACAAACTAGTTAGCTAAATTTGTTTTACGATCTTAATTTAACAAATTTTAACTTACTTCACACACAAAAAGTGTATGAACAAAACAGTCAATAACCTTTCTCAATAAATTGTTAAGATAAGTTTTCAAGAATGTCTAAAATTAATAGCTTAATACTTTTTCATAAATCACACGGATACGTTCATTTGCGCGTACATAAATAAAACTAATCACTCTTTTAAAAGAAAAGGAATGAAGTGTCTGGAATGTATTTTTTTAGCTTTCTTGTCAAATAATGGTTCATAGAAATTTCTGATATGGAGCAATATTTTAAAAGAAATTATATTTGGAGGCCAATACTTTGCTGTATACCTTCTTAGAATCAAGGCTTTTGGGTAAATTGCAAATCCGAATTCGGAGCTTCGTGAAGTTGGGTTTTCCTTTAAACAGCTTTCTGTATCTTCGAGTGCAGAAAGCTGATTGAAATTCAACAAGAATCTCGATTTTTCTATACGGATACTTATAGGATTTCCAACCCATCACATTTCATCTTTCCTTTTCAAAAAACTTTACTTTCAGATGAAGGAAAACAGTGCACTCAGAATATTAAAACAATTTTTTCTGAAAAGAATGTTTCTAAAAAAAAAAAAACTGCTACAACTCATCTAAAGTCGTTAAGCACATTATACACAGACTTGTCATGAATAAACTTTATATGGACAAAGTGGATCTACGTAACAGAAAAGTTGAATAATTTAGGATTTCTAGAATCCGATGAGGGAAATATTTGATATAAAAATGATTGTTACGGGAATTCGAATCGGAACATTTTTTTATAGATTACTTGAAACCGTCTTAAAAGAGGAACAAAAAAAAAAGATCAAGGAAGCGCCCCGTGAAGTATCTCGCCAGCAATTTATTCTGAACCGACCACATGGAATAACTTTAGTTGCCTATAATCATACGAGCTATTAGTATAGTGGCAATTAACATGATTAATGGTCCTCAATTGAAAATTCTACACGAGAAAACGAGTTGCGTTCGATGGTGAGGATGATACATGTAGGTTTAAATGAAGCAAATTTCACATTGTGGCTACCACTGTGGTGTGGATGTCACAGTGGTGTTGGCAATGTAGACTATAGTGGATACATGATTCGCACTGCTGAAATGCTCAAATTTAACAGTGTGAAGGGGAATTCACATCGTGCTCCACACTGTGAATACACACTGTAAAACTGCGGTGTTAAAACTGACACAAATTGGTGTTTATAGAGGACCACACCCTGAGGTGTTAAAATCACATCCTATTGATTAAACATAACACCAAAGAGTGTAAATGTAACAACAAAAGGTGTTGTAATAACACATATAGGTGTAAAACTAACACCACCAATTTAACACCGGTGTAAAATAACTGGTGTGGTCCTCTATGTACGCCGGTTAACACCAGTTTTTGCTGTGCACTGTGGCACACACTGTGGGACACTGTGTTTATTGCCAGAAGGGAGCCATGCTACTATTGCGTAGATTCATGTTGTCCTAACAATTATTTCAAAGTAATGTAGATGGATGCAACAACTCTAAATTTAAGACGGCTGCACCCTGGAAATTGTCATCAAAATATCTTAATAGAAAACAACAAAATCAATTTTGAATATAGAATGGTGTGATTTTTGAAAGATGGCGACGCTATTGAATCACTCACTCAGAGTACGGACGTCTTGCCCACGGAATTTTGTTAAAATACCTTCAATAAAAAAAATTAAAAATCGTAATTTTCAATTTGGAGAACTGTGAATTTTTCAACTTGGAGTAGTCTACTTACGGAAGCACATCTGCGGCTGAAGCCAAGCCTAATAGCACTGCCGCGAAGACGGCTGAAAATACAACTATGGATGACTGCATGATAATGTCGAAGGCAAACCTGTAGAAACATAAAGCAGAATGCAAAAAAAAAATGAATAAAAAATTTCATCATCTCTCCGGATATAACTAATCAAGCTGTAATGTTAAAGATTAAGTTGCAGCACATTTTCATATTATGTCCATTATGTTAACTATGTATTTCCTAGTGTTATATACTTCTATATATTATGAGTATTTGTGTTATCTACTACCTTGTATTCATATAATGATATTGTTAAAATGCATGGCTAAACTTTAGTGATTCCCAAAAATTAACTTACAACATATTTTATTGACTGGCACCTATTATCATTCACCAAATATAGACCATGTTAAGGGCATGTGTGTAACATTTACATACATCGGCTTCACAAACGATCATGTTTGATGCCAATCAAATCTGAAGGAAATAACGTATCGTATTGTTAACATAGGTAAAGGTTACTTTGATAGAAACGCCAGAAACGGAAATCATAATAACCAAATATCAGGCAGTGCCGTGAGGTTTCTAATCAAATCTAGGAAACGTGAACGCGGTGAATCACCGTTCGTTTGAGCGGGAAAGACGCCGGGCCATTTAAATCAACGCTGCGAAGCCAACTCAAACAGGAATAATTTGTTTAAGGAACACAATTATGACGTCATCGTCTCCATGAATAGAAAATAATTATGATCGTGACCAATGGTGACCCCTTGGAAGTGATAGATTTTTTATTCGTATAAACCAACAAAAAAAAATGAGTATGTGATGTGTAGAAACCACGCTTTTGGTGGCATTTTTTAAGTGGGCAGAAGTCCAAAATATTAATATCATGATTATTCTTGCAAGGAATTCTTATTTAAAGGAGAATTTCACCCTGAAGAAATTTTTGTTGTAAAAATAGCAGAAGAAATAGTAAAAAAAAATATTGGTGATGGTTTGAGGAAAATCCTTTAAAGAGTAAGAAAGTTATTAGAGTTCAAAATGTTGGATTTGTGACGTCATAAACGAGCAGGTGCTCCATGTGTTATGTGATATAAAATGTATGAATTTCAAATTTTGTATGGTTCCTGATGACTTAATTTTGTTTTCTTTTCATGATCGGGTGCGAAATGATTTGTCTACTGATATACAAAAGTTACAGTGAAAACCATTTTCAATTTTCATTGATTTTTTACCATTCGCCATGTAGGAATGCTGCTCGCATGTGACGTCACAAATCAAATAATTCAAATTTTAATAACTTTTTAATTATTTGATGATTTTTTTCTCAAACCTTCGGCAATATTTTTTAATCACTTTTTCTGCTATTTTTACAATAAACTTTTTGTCAGGGTGAACTTCCCCTTTAAATTATTGATAGAAAACTGTCGGAAATCTACATCGTGTACTACTGTATATGGCAATGCTATACCTCAGCATACATCAAACGTCTAATTTACCAGAAATATGAGCGGATGCAACAACAGTCTCATGGCTTCTTCTCTTTCTTTTTTGACGTTGGTTTTTCGTTCTTAACATATTCAAAATATATATAATGTTTTTTTTTTACTTTATTCCCTTTTTACTTTATATTTTGTCAGAAACAAAAATCTGTAGCGGATGCAAGTTTGACGTATAGAGCTCAAGAAAATCCTCTGTCTCTTTATTCTTGGAATGGAATATCCTTCCTAATCCCACCCCTTTGAAATGTATCTTATCTTTGGATTTTACATATAATTGACCCTATCAAACGAGGACGTCAGTTGCATAAGAGACGCATTTTTAATTCGAAGATTTGAATAGCTTTATGAGAGTTAACCATAGCTTATTAATATATTTGTATATATACTTGTTTTTTTTTCAGAACTTTTAACTACCATTTCGAATTGTCATTAATATTCATTCTCGGGGTCAGCGTTTTACCTTCCCTCGAGGAAATTAATAAGATCATTTTAACGTCACTGTCACTATCAGCTAAGACGACGACAGCTTTCTTTTTCTTCGAATTTTCATTCGACTGATTTGATCCATAACAGATTTTCAAATTATAAATCAATATTGTGATTGATTTGATCCATAACAGATTTTCAAATTCTAAATCAATATTGTGAACTACGAGACCCTCAGACATGCAAATAAAAAAGTACATCAGAATTAAACAAAAATCTGTGTTCAATTGATATTGATCACGCCGCTCTTATGTCACTAATTTTCCATTAGAATGCTTTATAGATTCCATGGCTATTTATCCGTACTCCCAGAGAAACTTAAGGTGTTACTGATTTGGCGATAAGTCGCTACATTTCTGGACATCACGATCGAGCTATCCCGTTACGTGACTGGAAACATTCCGGTCTTTTATTTCTCTTAAAACACTTTCGTGCTTGTGTTTAACCGCCAGCTACTGAACAAATAACTGAGAAAAAATATCAACTACCAGAGCATGCTATGTTTAGGTCTACACGGTGTCCATCGAAACATATTGATATTATGGGAGATTATTTTTCTCCCTTTTATGCTGAAGTTACACTAACAACACTACCTCCATATTGATTGAAATATTGTAGTAATTTTGATCGGTTTTTATCTAAAAAAAGTCGGAAATTCTGTTTGCTTTTTGAAAGCCCAAATTCGTTCATGAAGGCTCATTTATGATTTTTGGTAGATGACGTCCCCGGTTGGTAGGTAAGACATCAGAAAATGTCCCCATAAGTGGTTCAACACACACTGACACTCACAAACGCGCGCATGAAATACAAATGACCAGAATTTATTTACATTTTGTTTGTTCATTTGTTGATAGAAGGTCGTATTTGCTTCCATTTAATATACAATTCTTAGTATTTCAGTCGGTAGGCTATTTAGTTTCGGAAACGATTTTAAGGAAATCGATATCTGACTGATGTTGCCGCACTGACTATTGTACAGGTGTGTAATTCGATTCAATTTAATTTAATTTCCTGTCAAAATGAATGCAACAAATGAAAAGGATCATTTTTTTATATGAGATAAGATCTCTAGAAAAAAAAGAGAAATAAGTCATGATCGCTGAAACGTTGCGCGCTACGCTCCAATTTGCACACGAACGTATGAAATATGCGTTGCAATCATCCGTGCATTACTGATCACAACTTGCAAGTAGATTAGAAACAAAGGCCTTACTTTTATCGATCATAAATATTATGATACAAAATTACTTAGATTTTATGACAGCCAGGTGATTATTATTTTGTAAGACAGGGCCCTGACAAGTAAGTGAAATAAGTCAACATCAGGAGGACACTATTCCCAATTTTCTTACGGGAAAAGAACGGAGCGGAAACCTGTATCATAAGTACATTCGATTAAACAGGTTGAAATGATAATTGATGTATTTCAATAATAAAACATCCAGTCTCGGATTATCATCACACTTTGTCCTCTGATAACATTTCGATGTTATAGTTGTCACATATAATTCCTTTTTACTATTTGTATTAAAATAATTTTCAATCAAGATTTTTTTAATGGCGTTATGGAATATTAAAATAATTTAAATTAAGCTATATCTGTTTAACAACAATATGCGAAGAGTGAATTCATTACATGTCAACAGATTCATTTGTCTGTTTCTGATGATAGATCAAGCGAAAGGTTACAGCAAAGCCATTTCGCTGATGTCATTTACCTTTTGCTTTCTGAGAAACGGCTAACAGACCAGAAGCGCCGTGGCCAGCGAAACTCTAACTTTACTGAAAATAACAAAATAATATCCGACGCGCAGGTAGTTCCTACAAAAAATCAATTCAAATTCAAGTAGCGTTCCCTGAAAGGCAAAGGGTTATTATGTTGGCCTTTAACTTCTCTCCCCCTAAAGGAATTCAACAAGATTAAATCCTTGCCCTTGTTCAAATAAATCTTTGTCCTCATTTAAACAACACTGTAATGCACTTATCAAGACGGCGACACATCGTGCCATGATACGTGCATTTCTTCTCGAATATATTCCTTGAATTCTCTGTATTCATTCTTTGGCGCTACATGAAAGAACTTGCACCAGAGTGCTACTTTCTTTATACTTGCTCACATTAGGTTTTGTCTTCCTCGCTATAATACTTCATTTCCCCTACGCCGACACCCGACGACTCAAGAGTATTTTAAAATGATTATTTTCTTTCATCACTGGAAAGGGGAAGTATTACTGGTCCCATAAATACCTTTCTTTTTTCCAAATAGTGAATGAGGCTTGCAGAAATCAGCTCTCAAAAAATGATGTTTAATCCATATTTCCGCGAACGGTCTTCCGTCGAGCTACCATTTATGAGTACCAGCTACGTACTGAAATCGGTGGTTTGACGGCTGTTTTCGAGTCGCCGTACGGCTGCCGTAGGGGAAAATGTGACTTATACCTTGGTCACATTTGTTCTACGGCGGCCGTACGGCGAGTCGAAAACAGCCGTTTAAACATTTGTTTGTACCAGCTACATATAGGTGGTTTGAATAAAAATGAATAAAACGACTGTTTTCGACTCGCCGTACGGCCACCGTAGAACAAATGTGACCAAGGTATAAGGTGTAAGTTTCAGTAAAGATCGGTATATCCGTAAGGTGCAGTGGTCGAGTGGTCTTATATATGCATGACTATACACATGCAATTTCGGGGTTCGAACCTCGGTCAAAGTACCTAGTGCCTTAACGTTTGAGCAGACTACGGGCATTTTCACACGCGAATCTTGAATCATCATTGTAATGATAACTGCTATTCGTCTTTTAAAATAGAATCATCGGACCTTTCACACGCTCACTCGAAAACATTGATTTGAATTCGAATTCTCGAGCGAAGGCCTTGGTGACTTGTCAATCAAAGCACTGCATCGCAAATACTATACGATGAATACATGACAATTGTATTATCTACGGAAATGCCTTAAAGGTCACGTAAGCCCCCTCCCCCCAAAAAAAAAAAATGTTTTAGAGGTCAAGCCTTTCACACGCAAAATTCGTACCGTAATTTTTAGCGAAACTCAACTAGAATTCACCTCCGGAGTAGAATTTGAACTCGACGTGATCTTAATTAGTGTTCGTGATTCTAATCATGTTCTAGTTTGGTTTCACACGTGCTAATAATTCGTCATTAGCCTTATTTTTTCACTGGAATGGAAGGGCGGTACATGATCCGGTTATAGAACAATGGTACTTAATTACATGTATGTGAATGAACGAAACTGTATGCAATGACGGCTTTAGATCCACGATCTATTTCATCTCTTATGATCCGTAAAAATGAGACGAATTCTTCGCCGCCAACGATAAAATGGGATGATTGAACGCTTCATGTACGAGAAAGGATTGAAGATTAAATTTAGATACATTTTCATGAATATAATCAACAGCAATACAAAAGAACAATGCTTCTATAATATATCAGCTTATTTATGATATGAACTATACAGTCTGGTTTTCTATCCCCTTTCCTTTCGAGGCCTCCATCACTTTCAAGCTCCAAGCTTAAGATGGAGGTCTCCCACATTTCTATACATATATATATGTTCAGTAATTAAAGAAAAATGTATGTATAAATATAATTTTCACAGTACAGTTGATGTTTTATAATGATTTATGTACATTATTCATTATGTTTGAAAAATATTTGCCTATTATGTAACATTGAAAAAATATTACACTTGTATATACTTTGTTTATGTTTTGAAATGTGGAAATGAAATAAATCAAATCGAATCAAAATCAAATCAACTAGAAATAAGTATGTTTGCAGTGATTGCTGAAATATTCGGCTAGTTATTGAAAGGGTGAATTTCCCCATACGTTATTTTTTCACTATTACAAATTAGATAACGAAATTCAAGGATTGGAAACAAAAACTACAAAATATAATTCATTCAAATTATATTCGTGATTATATAGAGAATTAGAGGTGGTTTTAGATCCCCATCTATATTTTATCTTTAATAGCATGGGTAAAATGGACTACCGTCCAATGGAATGTTTGTGTATTCTTGAATAGAAGCTATCCCCTAAAAAAAATATCCAATAACTTGCATGAACTAATCACCATATTCCACATTTTGCATTTTAAACAATTTGAGTATTTAACCGTTGTATGAATTCAATATAAATAAATAAATATATATATATATATATATATATATATATATATCCTATAGATGTACTTTATATGTTCATATGACTTACAATATCAAAGCAAAGAAAATCAAATTGTTCATCCCTGAGAAGCAGCGAGAAGCAAGACAATAGACCAGTTCGTAATTACTTCATGGACAATTTTGGTCAAATGACCTTTCATTTCTTTCATCATGATAGGCAGATTTCAAAGCAAGATATTACGTAAGCTTGCCTTACATAGCAGGATGAAGAAATTGAATAGACCAGGTGACTAGAATAGCACACCAATGAACACTTAATGAAGGTATTTGTTGCATTCCTACTTTGAAAGCATATCTTAGCATGTTGCACAATGTACTTGACAAACTGTGAAATACCAGTCGTTCGTGGAAACATTGTTGTCTTTTGTGGATGTAAATGAAAACGACAATTCAAAAGAATATATGAATAATCAAGACATCAAATTTGGTGCTTATCTCATTAGATTTTAAAACGCCATGTCACTTTAGTACAAATGACCTTCTGATCATGCGTAGAATCTTTTGATCATGCGCAGAAAGGAACTACGAACTGGCTTATACAAGAAAGGCAGGGGAGGAGGAAGGAGGGGGGGGGGGGTAATCTTATAAGCCAGTTCACTGTTAGCTGATGATCAACTTTTCTCAAATGACCTTTGCGATTTTTTCATTAGGATGAGCACTAACATTTTCAAATGAAGATGTTGCGTAAGTTTTCCCGACAAAGCACTCAAATTCTAAGAATGAAAGGCATTGTATAGAGCAGGTGACTAGAATAGTACATCAGGGGTAAAGGCTTTTTGAAATCTGTTTGTTTTGTTGTCTGGCCTGGAACATTTTTTACTATAGTTTGGGCTACTGTCAAATACCAGTGATTAAGGAGACTTTGTTACTCTTCAGCTTGGATGTGATAAAATGAACATTTTGAAAGGAATACATGAATAATAATCAAATCACAAATGCCTATGTCAGTGAATTTGAAAACCAACTTCATGGTTTATCTCAAATGACCTTTTACTGCTTGTGCGCAGTTTACAACCGTGAACAGGCTTATTCACGTGCCGACGCCATATCTACTGTGCGTTCAAATTACCGGGAATACGAATGAAAGTACGCACTAAAACAGCTAAAGTGGAAGGGATTAGTTAACTACATTTAGCATGTTTTAAAAGTAATAGCTTGAGTTTCGTATGTATGTGATCCGTCAGAGAAAACATTGCATGAATAACAAATTAGATTGAGAGCGAGGCTACAGTCACACCAACAAAAACCGACTCCAAACCGACCGATTGTGAGTAATTGGAAATAACATAACGTAATAGATTCAATCGTTCGGTGTCATTTCCCTGTAATTGTAACTGCGGCTTGTCAATTCATTCGATGTCGTATAAGGGAAAATACTGAAATTGGGTTTTTGAACAATCGGATTGTTTATCATTCTCGAGGAGGCGAAGCGAGCGGGCCGACCAAAGATTATTACAAATAAATCACCGAATTTCAAAGAAATCACCGATTTCGTCCTAAAAGTAGCATTCAAAATACTATTATTCATGTTATTGTATTGATAATCATCCACTGATTTTCGATTGCGTCATGATGTTAGTTTCCACACCTTTTTTAGTGTGGAGACGTTCTCCACAACCATGGACCTATACAACGACTATTTCCTTTGAAAATGGAAGTCAAATCACAAGGGAGAACTGAGAGGCTTTTGTCGAAAGTTGGTGGACCGGGACAGCAGTGGAATCTCTTGACTCTGGACAACGACATATTCGCAACTGTTCGTCCGGTGCAAATCTTCGGATGAAGCTGCAGCTGTCCCAGTCCACCAACTTTCGACAAAAGTTTCTCAGCTCTCCGTTGTGATTTGACTTGCATTTTCAAAGGGACCGGTGCATGGTAGAGATCGGCTCCGTCGTAAATGCCAAAACTCCCTAATAACGATATGGACGTTAATTTTAAATGAAGAATTAAAGATATAAGATCAATTACAATTTACAAACATCTATTTGAGTCTTGGAGTTGGTACACAAGTGAATGGAAGTGATTACAAATACACATGGGCCGCGGAACGGTTTTGAAAAAGAGAGGGCTGAACCAAGGGGGGGGGGTAACATGCCCAAAGATATCATAATGAGATGGTCATTTTTACGTTTTTGTAAACGGTTTTGGTGAAAAGTAAGGGGTATGAAGCCCCCACAGCACCTCCCCCCCCCCCCCCGTTTCTGCGGCCTCTGATACAAATTTCAATCAGATTATCTCGCTACATGTCAGTGTAAATCTAATATTGTCGCATTTTAGTATTCATGTTATTGATCGTATATCACCGGAGCAATTTATTTCATTTTTTTAAGAGTTCGTGAGTAGTAGTGTGGGTGGATTTGTAATGCAGTTGAAGTCACATGCAAATCTGAAAGCCATTTTGCCCCTGGCCTTTTGCCTCTTGTTATGACAATGTCAACCTCTTCCTTTCCTAATCGCCCCCTCTTCCATTTATGGACAAAATGGCGGGGACAGAAGTGTGGGGGGGAGGGTGTATACAGCGCTTGTCTCCGCTTTCCGGTCATAAAGAATGGACATGGAAGATGACAAAGACGGAGCAGATAAAGAGGAGAAAATGAAGGAGTGAAGAAGAGGGTAATGTGGAGTGTTGTGGCCCAGTGGATTAGTCTTCGGACTTTGAAACAGAGGGCCGTGGGTTCGAATCCCAGCCATGGCGTAATTTCCTTCAGCAAGAAACTGATCCACAGTGTGCTGCACTCGACCCAGGTGAGGTAAATGGGTACCGGTAGGAAGTAATTGCTCAAAAAGCTGTGTGCGCTACACAATAAAAACACTGTTTTTAGATTTCATACAACGCTGCACCTTACAGTATTTGTTTAAACGTTTAAACAATCATGTCTAATTTATTTAAGACTAGATATAGAAAATTAAACTTTGTTGATTAAGATTTAAACACTTGTTTAAACTGTTTAAGCAATTACTGTAACGATTATATAGTAAACAGCGTTGTATATTTATTTACTGTGTATGAACGCCTAGCTTAGCCGGGTATAGGAGCGCCTTGAGCACCTAACAAGGTGGATATATGTGCGCATTATAAATATCATATATTATTATTAACGATTTCATAACGAGAGAGAGTGAGAGGGGGGAGAAAGGATGAAGAAAAACACCTGAACGAGGAAAAAGCAGAATAATAAGAGGAAGAAGAAGAAAAAAGAAGAATAAGAAGAAGAGGAAGAAGAAGGAGAAAGAAAAAAAAGAAGAAGAGGGAGAAGGAGAAGAAGAAAGAAAAATAAGGAAACGCATAAGAGAGAAGCATAGGTGGAGTGAGTTGGAATGAAAGAGAATTAAAAAAAAGAAAATTAACTTAAGGCAAACCAAACCCTGAACTATCGTGTGCCCAAACACTTTTACGAACGGCGTATGCCAGACGTCAGCGGGGTTAAGTACAAATTCCCCTTAAACCTCAATTTGCTGCTCCGTTTCCACTTTTTCTTAAGTACCGACCTTAACTATTATTTATCTCTACACGGAGAGCATTCAAATTATCATTAAGCATGGGGAGTGAGCGCAAACTGCATTCTAATTTAAGAATAACGTCTCAATTTATATCCGTAAGTATCAATTCTGTTTTTCAGTATTTTAGATTATGAGATAGATTGAATGCGACTGGATTCGAACTTTCCTCCAGAGCTATGATGCAGGCACACACTCGAACCCCAACTCCAATCCGATCAATCGTATGTCATAATATCGATTAATCTGCAATCGGTTCATTTGTGTGACCGCCATATGTGGAGGTGCCGTGGCCGAGTGGTCTAAGGCGCCTGGCTATACATGGAAAGTCCGGAGTTCGATCCCCGGCCGCGGCACCTATGCCCGTGAGCAAGGCGTTTAATATACAATGCTCTTTTATCCTGCTTTCAAATAAATGGAAATGCTATATGCATTATTGGTAACTAGGTGTGCACTTGTTTAAAAAAAAAAAAAAAAAAAAATATTACGGTTCAATAACGCCGCACTCAGACCAATGACCCCATGACCACCATCTCGATTGTCTTTTAATTCGGTAATAACGCAATCGTTTAGTTCAGACTCCGTTCGGTTTTGTTGATGTGACTGTTGCCGCAGGAGTGGGGACGATGGATGAAAATACGTGAATGATAAATGACCCATGATTATGTGATTTATAATCGTATGATCGTTTCTAATAGTGCAATCGTGATGTTCATGCGGAATAGGAGCATGGCTAGACAGTGCGGAATATCATAATCAAACGCTTTGAAATTTCACAGATTCAAACAAATTTAAAGTGATTATGGCTCATCAGCAATCTTCAATAATATTTTGGTAAAATTTAATTAAGTGTGAAAGTGGGATGAAGCATAATAGAAATTACAAAGTGATTTTGAATTCGTCCCTTGCAGGAAGATATCATGTCAAATGGTTCTTCTCAAAACAATTCTTGTCAAAACTGATACAGTCCCAGTTAATTAATAAAGAATCTAGAGTTGACATAGTCACTGGCTCAGAAAACCATTTTGAATCAAACGTTAGACAAAATTTTAAAAAATAACAAATTAAAATTGTTCGAAAGGTTCAACATGTGCTTTCTTATTGTTAATTGAACCTGGATAAAGTCAATTGCCAGTGTGCGTCTTCCGTTTCAGCATTGATATAACACAGTTCAAGAAACCAACAGATGCCCCCAAGAAAGAAAAAAAAACAACGATAATACACTCATATAAATTATAGGTACCTGTGTGTACTAACATCGGAAACTCGATACTTAACAGTTTCTTTTTCTGAAACCATCATGACAGTGGCTTAACAATTTAGGAATATGTATCTATATGATATAATATTCAACCCACCAATATACCCCCCCCCCCCCCGTGCACGTAAGAACTTTACCGAATAGACATTTTATTCATCAAAGTCTTATCTATTATGTAAATATCTTTCAAGCAAGTGTGGACTCATTGTTTGCAGCACTCAAACTATAAAAAATAAATATATTATTCATAGAGGGCACTAAAATATAAAATGTAAAATTCGATTTTTTCGCAAAGAAAGTCAACATACGAAATGAAAAAAAATCATTATATAATACTTCTGTTAGTGTGAAATATGAGATGAAAGTCAAAAAAACAAAACAAACAAAGCTTAAGGAATGATTTAAGACAAAATGTCATAGGTTCTCAACCTGTTTCTAAAGGTCCCTGCAAAGCTTTTCGACTTAAACACTGATAAACAGATCTCGCTGGATAGGATGCACTCTTATCCCCTATCATGCCGGATGTGAAAGTATATAAAAAAAATCAGTTTCGCATGACGCATACAACATTAACACACACCTGGCCCTTGAATATCAAAGTTCCTACCATCTACGTAGCACAAAAGTTTAACCCTTACTCAACTAAACCCTTGTTTTATACTTCAGGATACGTGGAAGATCAACGAAAGTTAAATGGACGTGCAATCACGGGGTTAATCTTGGACCACGGCGTCACGCATCCACCCTTAACGTAATGGCGTTATGAGAGGTACATTGAAATATATTTGCGAAGGGCTCGAAATTGCGCAGGTTAAACACAAGTTGTGAATAATCCTGGAATATTATCCCGAAGTGGGAGGCTTTATGATTCGGATGTTTTAATGCTATTTGTCGGGAAGTGCGATACACGATCACGTCTGTAACCCATGCGATTGAAATGCCTTAACGGGACAGGGTGTGTATTTCATATAATGTAAACACAAGACATTTACTTTATTTTCTCTCGTTTCCACGCCCCCGCTCCTTGCATTCGTGAACTCACATGAAATTGTCAGTTATCATCTGACATTGCAAGATACCCTACTTTGAGGCAATTTACATGAAAATAGATACGGATTTCATATTTGTGTTCGGAAACATTTTAAGCAATGCCAAACATGCCAAGTATGAACATTTCGCCTACGAAGAAAATTTGAGACGATGTGAAAATATGATTCTCAAACACCCGAATGTAGCATCGTGACGATGATTAAACATTGCGTTCCACACTTTTGTTTTTTCTCATTCTTAATTGATAATTTAACAGAACATCTGGGGAACGTTTCATCAACATTTTCGTCCGACAAGTTGTCAGATCTGACAAATTTCCTTGATTCTGATTGGCTGAGAGATACTGTTACTATGGTAACTGTCGGATAAAACAGAACATGTCGGACAAAGTCCCTTCATGAAACGCCCCCCCCCCTGATATTATGTTACTACAGCCATCAAACTAAATATTGGCGGGTGAGGGGGAAGGGGAAGGCCACCACATTCAACGGAGAAAGATCCATCACCCCCCCCCACACACACACACCCTCACGTACCTACATACCGCTCGCTCTATTCCTGCTACAATCCGCACCGTCCCTCAGATGTGTCTCGAACAGACTATCGAATCCACATAAATATCATCAAAACCTTAAACTGAAACTAAGAGTTTTTATTTTGAAAGTAAATAGGTAAAGAAGTTGCTTACACTGTAAAAACAGCGGTGTTAAAACTGACACCAGTTGGTGTTAATAGAGGACCCCACCCTGAGGTGTTAAAATTACACCCTAGAGATTAAACATAACACCAAAGAGTGTCAATGTAATAACAAAAGGTGTTGTAATAACACCTATAGGTGTAAAACTAACACCACCAATTTAACACCGGTGTAAAATAACTGGTGTGGTCCTCTATGTACACCGGTTAACACCACAGTTTTTGCTGTGTATAAACCCATGTGCAGATGCATATTGATATTTTGCTTTTCTTTCTAAACCGAATTGCCAACTCTATTTGTCTTCTACAATAAGTTTATATAAAAATAATAGGCCTATACATGTTTATATCTTCTTTTCTCAGTTGAAAAAAAATATTTGAATGACTTGGAAATAAGTACTATCGGCCGTTTGTAAGACTGGCCCCCTTAAATGTCTCTCTTATAAACATAATATTTCCTGTCTATTTTTTTTGCCTCCCATATTTTCATTCGTTGCTCAAATTATTTGCAAAGATTCCTTCTCTCAATCTCCCCAAGCGATACTTTGTTTTATCCTCTGTGTCATTTATCTGCACGTGGCAGTATTGCACTCTCCGGGGCCTGAGAACTTCGGATTGCATTCACGTAATTAACCCTTTTTCATCCCACCTCTTGATTTCGGTGTGGCATTCAATAACGATAGAGGGTGGTAAAAACACATAAATACTCAGTCTGGTAACCTTTCAAATAGATAAATTCTTCCAACCAAAGAAAGAGAGGGAGAGGTGGAGAAACAGAAAGAGAGAGCAAGTCCTCTGAAGATATGAAATGCTATAGTATTACGGCTCGCCACTTACTATCAAGACGACGGTGAAAATACGTGGATTAACGCGTCGGAGGTTCAACTTCAGTTCGGCCCTCATGGAGTGTCCTTTCTATGACACTAAACGCCGGTGAATTCTCACCGAAAAGGAAATTGGGTCCGCCGTGGAATTATTGCCTTATCGAATGGCCAAGCGGTCAGAAAACCCCCAGAAAGGCCTGTAGAGACACCGTTTTCTCTCTTGCTAAATCCCCAGTATAGGTTAATCCATCTAACACTACATCTAGAATCGTTGGAACACGCCCCTCTCTGCTTAAACAAGGCCCTTTTTTATTTTGAAAGCCAGAGACAGGGATTCGTTTGGTATTTGTAACCAAAGCGCGGTATGATCAGCAGATTTAAATGGGTGCCCCAAATATCTTGTGCAATATGTATAATTGACGATCGCCGTTCAGATTTAAGGAAGGTGACACGATAAGTATGTCAAAAACAGCCTTAAAAGGAGGCAGAGAGCGAACAGGAAGGAAAGAGAAGTAACGAGCGCGAAAAAAACAAGAGATAAAAGAGAGATATACGCATAAATACAGGCGGAAATGGACCAGCAAGCAGGCGGGGATTTCAACAGGAGGCCTTGATTCATGAGGAAGGGGAGGGGGGGGGGGGGCTATCTAGATTTCCAAACAAAAAGGGGAATAAAATCACAGATAGATATGGAGGTGGGTTGCTAGATCTATCCCCGTGAGGGGGGTCTATTGAGGGGCTTTTATTTTGTAAGGTTATGATTGCGTCAAGAGACAGACGCGCTAAACAATTAATTCATATTCATATGTTGTTGTTTCATCATGACCTTTTTTCAAGTTCAAAGACAATGATACATACATATAAAGAGTCAGGTCCACCGCTTCCGTCCCAAAGAAGGTGGCAGGTCAATACATGGACTACAACACAAAACAAGTAACACGTACTAATGAAGGAAATTATTTAGAGTAACATAAATGCAGGGATATAGTCAGTTAAAGCTGTCATTGATATCATGTTGAGAAAAAAAACATTTAATCAATTTTCTAAATCTGAATTTATAAATGGAATTAATCAATTATTGCTTATAATTTGAAATGTACAGATATCATTATTCAGATACTACTTTTCCGTTTTCATATCGATAATAGTTTTAATCGTTCTTTGTAATTGGTATAAAGGAATATGAGTCAACACAGCCTCTGGCAAGTCGCAGAACATGGCTGCTTTCATTTACATCAACATTTCTGCTGGTAAACTAAAAAGTATTATCCCGCTTCAAATGATAATAACACGGCATGCCAGATACGTTCACATCATAAAAAAACCAATCATCACTTACTGCTTGTCGAAACAATAATTTTTTCTCCATTCATAACACCGAGATCATTTCCATGATATTTGTTCCGGCGACAATTGATCCGCTAATACCTTAGCCTCAACCTAACATAAAACCCCATCGCAACCCTTATCCTATATATCTTAGACGGGACAAAACCCGGAGCAATCGTCGCCGGAGCAATTGTCGCCGGAAAAAATGTCGCTCACCCCGAGGCCTAGGGTTACCAGAAATATAACCATTACATATTTACATTTGTCTAGGTCAAGTCATGCGAGATGCAAACCACGTGAAATGACACCTAAAGGTCAAGTCCACCCCAGAAAAAAATTGATTTGAATAAATAAGAGAAAAATCAAACTAGCATAACACTGAAAATTTCATCAAAATTGGATGTAAAATAAAAAAATTGTGGCATTTCAAATTTTCGCTTATTTTTCATAAAACAGAGATATGCTCAATCCAGGGTCATACAAAATGAGTCAGTAGATGATGTCCATCACCCACTATTTCTTTTGTTTTTTATTGTTTGAATTATACAATATTTCATTTTTTTATATAGATTTGACGATAAGGACCAAGTTGACTGAAACATATAGTATTAGACAATGCTAATTCCATGTTCAGGGAAGAATTAATCATTGTTTCAC
Organism: Lytechinus variegatus; assembly: GCF_018143015.1. NCBI lineage: Eukaryota > Metazoa > Echinodermata > Echinoidea > Temnopleuroida > Toxopneustidae > Lytechinus > Lytechinus variegatus. The sequence goes on along the minus strand of NC_054748.1, from coordinate 28,532,633 downwards.
TTGACAATGAGAAAAAGAGATAAATAAAATACAATAAAATACATAAGAATAGTTAGAGGATGACGTCATCAGTCTCCTCATTTGCATACTGACCAGGGTGTGCATATCTGTTATGTGAGATTAAGCGAAACTTTAAAATATAAACACTTCTTATTTTACATCCGATTTTGATGAAACTTTCAGTGTTATGCTTGTTGGATATTTCTCTTTTTATTCCAATCAACTTTTCGTTGGGGTGGACTTGTCCTTTAGTCTAATTGATATGCCATCATTAAGCTTGAATTAGTTACCTCGGTTTTGTGCTCTGACACGCCCCCTCTGTAATTCCTCTGGATCATTTCCCATCATACTTGTTTTGATCTCTCACTAATTAATAACTCGGTGCTGGGTCGTTAGCGCCGATCTTCCCTTTATTACAACCAATAATGAAGCTACAGTCACACCCACGAAACCGACTCCAAACCGACCGATGGTATGTCATTGGTAATAACGTAATAGCTTTGATCGGTCTGGAGTCGGTTTCGTTGGTGTGACTGTAACCGAAACCGACTCCAAACCGACCGATGGTATGACATTGGTAATAACGTAATAGCTTTGATCGGTTTGGATTCGGTTTTGTTGGTGTGACTCTAACCGAAACCGACTCCAAACCGACCGATGGTATGTCATTGGAAATAACGTAATAGCTTTGATCGGTCTGGAGTCGGTTTCGATGGTGTGACTGTAACCGAAACCGACTCAAAACCGACCGATGGTATGTCATTCAGACTAAAGCAATATATTTGATCGGTTCTCGATTCCGGTTTGTCAGTGTGACGGTATACCATACTGTTGATGTTTGATAATTTAACACAGCAATTAAGACATATCTGCAAACAATAAGCGGCGAGAAACCAGTATGTGAATTTGTCTCTGGAATATTCTGTTCCCATTTTGCATCTGCAGAACGACGTTAAGGAATGCGTGGAATAAGCGGTAAGGGGTTGGGGCGTTGAAAAAGCATATAACTATGATGGAATGATTTCGGCACTCGTGCGTACGAGTGTATTGACTTAATACATTCGTATAGTTGACTTTTTTGGCACTCATATTTGAGTTATTTGAGTAAACGTGAATTATTTCCCTGATCTGTCTGCTCATTTTTTTTTTGAAACATTCTCCGGTTTCAGTGCAATCTGCAAATATCGTGATTCCCATTTTACCCTCGCCCAAATTTGTTTTAACATGATTTAAACAAATATATGTATAAAAAGTAAGGTCATTGAAGAAAATCTGCAGATTTGAATAATTTGTACATTGTACGAGAATGCAACCAGGTCTGAATCTGAGGTGACAAATGATGTTCAAGTAAAAACTAATGACCTGTTGTCCAGGGGAAATTCCCTGAAACACGCATGGTTCGTTTCAAGCAAACGAAAAGATCATGAAGGAACTTCCCGAATGGACATGATGGACTGTTGACCGTGTCGTTCGAATGCACAAAGGACCTACTCAATGTTTTATTTATCATTCCCGACACCATTTTCTCGTCTTCATCTGTTCATCGAATGAAACAGACCTACCCGCGAGAGCCTAAGGGAGCCTTTCATGAACGTCTTGTCTAAACGTCTTGTCAGTGGGTTTCGCTATAGGATTTGCCTTCGCGGCTCTAAAATCACTGAGTAACATTTCACCCAATATTGGGTAGGAAGGGAACGTGCATGTTTACTGGGTATTATTTTTAACCCATATTAGGAAAAATGCACGTTTTATGGAGATTTCAACGCAACAATGGGTAAAATTTAGAAAACATTTGGTATTATGAGAACATGCATGTTCTCATTTTACCCAATGTTGGATAAACTCTTTTTTTCAGACTGTTCGTCCAATCATATTCATGTATTTCAGTATTTATAACAGCTGCCAGTGAAACAAAATTTACGAATAACCCTGTGCAGTATTTACTATCGGATCGTAATTATCATGCAAGTTGCATTCGGTTTCTATTTGCACACAACACCGTCACTACTATATACGTGCTTAAGTTTGTCTTCGCAAGAAGAAAGTCATTTTCAGGCTGCATTCCTTCCTAGAATTTCATAAAACATGTAACCAGTGATTTTCACTAATTACGGTTATAAGCTACCGATATCCTTGCATCTGATTGGTTAAAATCATATTTCTTGGTAAACATCGCTTATTACTTGTTTCATGAAATACTTCTCGTAAAAAAATACTCATATCCAATTCCATTTCAGCGAAACTTCAGTATTTTGTTGTTTTCTCACAAGAAAATATCGTATCGCCTTTCAGTATTTTGAATGTCACATCTTTATCAAAAATAAAGCTCCTCTCTTCACAAACAGAAGGGGAGAAAGAATCTGTTGGCCTCTACAATGAAGAGAAAAGATACTGAGCGAAAATAAGGTTCGTTGCTTGTATGTTGATTGGAAGTTGGTTAACTGTGCATTTTTTGTGAGACGTAAAATCAAGATTTTAATATTCAAATCTTACCCTATCATGCTATATTGAACAAAATCAACAATTAGCATTCATAATCTATGTGCATCAATGTATCTAGCGACAGATGGTCCAAAGAGTATTTACAGAGGGTGCCGTTGCAACACATAACGCATGCAACATTGCTTCAATCATTTTGTTGATCTATTTTCTTGTTTGATTTATTGCTTGTTATCAAGGACTGCAAATATGAATGTACAATTGTAAATGGTCCATTTTAAGTGTTTTGAACAACATCATAATTCAACAATGGCTTCGATTTGCCATTGCAATCTAGTGATTGATGGTAAGCTTTTGCGTTAGGAACTCAAGGGCCCGTCTCATAAAGACTCAGACCTGTAACTTTTACACCTTGGCAATCGATTCTCCTATCATTAGTATATTTAGTTTGATATCTGAGCCCTCTAATGATGGTAGTTTCTATAATTAGATAGTTACGGAAGTTTCAGACTCTATCTTGGGCCAAAGGACATGTCCTTATCATTGACACTTTTCAGCCCTGGAGAATAGCGGAGAGATGCACCAATTCTTTACCCATTAACGTGGCCAGTGGACAGGTGGAGAGAGTCTGACCTAGACATGCGACGAACAGCACCCCGGTGAACCTGCCCTAGGCATGCCGTGAGTCGACAGGGAATCCTATAAGATCTATCATCATAGAACCATGATCATACAACAGACATGTCGTTTGTAAAGTCACTCGTTACTATCCGACAGCTTTGTAAAACAGAAGTGACCTGCCCGAATTACTGCGTCCTCCGAGAACGTTTCCAACAGATGATCTAGGTTTAGCTTTAGATGTTACCAGTATACCCACGGGTCCCCAACGACCTGGAAAAACCTCTAGTTCTTGACAGGAAACGTCGAAGCGAGCAAGAAGTTCCGGCTTGTAGTCTCATATATACACAAATCACGACTTCACGCTTTTGTTCTCATTCAATACAATTGAAGATGTCTGCTGGCGATGGGACTTTCTTTGTGGATTCGTGGCTGTGGTATGAATGAAACGTAGGTTTTTTTTGGTTCAAAGGATGTAAATTTGCACCTCCTCTGGAGGATATAATTGTATATCCTAAAAGGGTGCAAAATGTTGGTTACTGGACTGTTCTAGGTGTAGAAAAAAAGCTTCTTGGGGTGCAAAGTTGCCCCCAAAGAAGCTCACATTGCTTCATTTGAAAAATGCAAATTTACACATTTTTTTTCTTGGGGTGGGGTTGACTTGGATGTTGAGATGAAAAGCATTATGCTTATGTGCCCGTCCTTGATTTTCTTATCTTTAGTGAGGTCTGCACTTAGATGACACCCATTTTCATTTTGCCAATAATGATGACTTCTCAATTAAATTAATGAGTATGGTGACCAATACTGCATTACAATGATTTTTAATGACAACTAAGTAGTACCCATTTTTATAATGCAACTACTGTCGATGATCCCCATTTTCTGGTCTAAAATTGTAATCGAGAGAGCGGAGATAAATGTCTAATAAAAATCTATATTGTTACAATAGTCTTAACAACAAACTATACAGTTCATTGTTCTTATATTGAAAATCCAATGGCTCTTGAAACTTTACTTTTTTATTATTATTTCATCAAAAGTTAGTTCATATTATGTATAACGTTTCTCTACATACATTTCTGGAAAGATGACATAAAGTGTGTGTCTTTGTTGGAATAATTATGATACTTCGATTAGAGTAGTCATGATTGCAACGGGGTACTAAGTGTTGAGCGTTTATTTTGGATATTTCGTCAAGAAATAACATGTAAGGAAATTGGCAAGTCATCACGCCGTTGATCGAAAGATCATCTCTGTCACTACATTTCTACATCGAAATGTTCTGTTCCAATTGTAAATACGCGTTTCTTCAATTTCATGTTGGCGTTGAGTACTATTGATACAAAGTCTGTTGGCTTTTAAGGGGTGTCATCAATAACTCTTACCAATACATCAATCAGGATCAGATAACTCATCCAAGAGGCATGCATAAACATACCATAATTTTGCCTTTTGATCATTTTACATTTTTTACATAAAAACGTACATAAGCTATGTGAGAAACACAGAGATAGGTCTTTATGATGATATTCTACTTATATCGTACTTGAACTGCTTGTAATTGAAATTTATTGAATCTTCTTGCCATTTGTAGGGATTTATTTAAATTCCATCTCTGATGGCTGGCGAATAAATCTTTATCAAAAACAAGATACTCACGTAATTATCCATTCTATCAGGGTCGTATCTAGGACTATAATTCATTTTTTTAAATGCCTCCATCACTTTTGTAGGAGGAGGGGAAAACGCACATGTGATTTAAATTCTAATAAAGGAATAAGTTATACTGCTGCAAAGTAACTGTTAAAAATATCAGTCAAAACTTATGCTAGCGATATATTGACCTAAAGAAAAGTAATATTCAATTTCGGATGGTTCTATAATTATGAATGATGTATGGAATTGTTAAATAAAAAAAACAGGGTCATATATTGAATAATTTGAATGATTGATATCGCAATTCAATCCAACATAGCATCTTTTTTATTTTGATATCCGTGTTCCTTTCTTTTTATCAGAGGAAATTGGGGAGGGCATTGAGGAAAGGGCATTGTGTGAACGTTGAACCCACGAGTGTGAGGTTATTTCATGCAGCATCTATCTTGTTCCCGGCCAGCCACGATTTATAATCAATCCCAACCTCAATGGGCATGACTGAAAAAAAAACGATTTAAACGAGACCTCTTGATTGGTATACGTCATGAATGTCAACGAAAAAACTCTCAACAAGGAGTAAACTCACACCACGATGGTTTCAATATGCAGTGCACATGCTGTATCTGACTTTGCTAACTTAAAGTGATTGGTTAACATTGGTTTGACTTTTTAAAAATCTGAGCTAGAAGGTCACACTTGTCACCTGTGTTTGTGATATGTTACAAAAATAAAGCCCAGAATTTCAGGGTTTATTAGTTCTAATACAGACACTTGTTCACATGTTTTATCTTGGTTTGAGATTTTTTTAAATCGGCTGCTCACAAAGTTAAACAATACCTTTAAGTTGAAAGGCGTTTGAATGTTCTGAAAAACACAACATAATTTCACTTTATAGAAAAGAGACAATCCCCAAAACTCCACTTCAAAAGGTGAAGAATTGTATAATATTTGATATTACATGTACAAATGCTTTTTCTGCTCTATGAATTATTTATGCTTCATAATACGTAGTCGTGGTATTTGTGCATCGTATGTAGATGCTGCTCTGTCTAATCTGGTAAGTATTTAGAATTTCTAGGATGTTTAATGACTTAATCAATAAAAAGAAATTGAGAAAAAGAGTGGAACAATCAGAATTTAATCGTTTAAATAAAAAGCTCAGTCAGATAATTCGCATCATAATTATGGAACCGAGTAAAGCAGGTATGGTAGATAAGACCACTAAGAGAAGTACACAAAGAACATAGAAAAGAACAAAAAGAGTTGGTAAAAACATTCCCCATTAACTATGCAGGCTTGCATGGATACGTATTCTGTATAATAGTTTTAAAATGTGATCATTTAAGGTAGAAATTGGCAATAGTTCTTCATCACTGTGTGTATTTCATAAACTTATTACGTCACTTTTCCCAGAACCAGAAAGAGGACAGAATAAGAATTGGCAATGGGGATGACATCTCAATAAAGGAAGGCATGTGTGTGTGTGTGTGCGATGCGATTATTGGATGAAAATGTGAGCGTTGAAAGGGCAATGGATATACGGCGTAGGTGTGGGAGTGGGGTGCATGTGTGTGTGTGCGTGAGGGGTTGTTCTAACGCGAGTGTTTTGGGGAATGGATATTGGATTAAGTTGAGATATGTGTGGGATATCAGCACGGAAGGTTGAGGGTGTGGGTGCATATGTGAGGTATGAGAGTGTGCACATGAACATGTTGGTGCGTGAGGTTGGTTTAAGCGTGTGTGACTTTGGGCAAATCCCAATTGGACTAAGTAGCGAAATGTGGGAGAAATCAACACGAGAGGTTGAGGATATTGACGGGTGGGTGTGCGTGTGTGTGCATGCGTGAGGGTGTATGTGTGTGTTACAGTGCACGGAAGTTATTACACTTTTGTTATAAACCTATATGAACGCGATGGCAACTCGAAGCGCCATAGAAAGAGAAGACACACACAGAACGTTATCTCCCTTATCTACTGCTGATATGAACATGTTGACCCCTAACCTTGGTCACAAAAAAAAACAAAGATTAGCGATTGATCATAGTGTTGATTTCTATGGTTGATGGCATTGATTGTTGTGTATTATCAATCGTTAAATCATCTCCATGATCAATTTCTAAGCTTTGTGTTATGTGGCACTGGGTCCCGTTGCATAAGTTACCATTATGGTATCTTTGCCATGCAATGGTAACTTGTATGGAATCCTTGATTCTATTTGGCTGTTGGACATCGTTACCACAGTAGTGACCATTGTGTGGCAATGGGAAAAGTTAGATTAATAGCAACGTTTCTGCAATGGGACCCAGGCGACGTATACAAGAGGTGCCAAAGATTGGAATCAATATCACAATTGTCATTGACCCAATATTCCCATCTCTTAAATACGCAATTCTAGCTCTATCGCAATCTAAGTTCAATTTGAGTCAATTGAACTCTTTGCAAGGCGGGGTCCTGATATTCATTAACAAATTAACGTCAGGAACCAGCTGATCCATGCAAAAATTATTCAGTATTCAACATCATGTTAAAAGTCATCTAACATCATAAGCATTTAAGGCAGGTAGATGGTGGTCTGTATCTTTCTGAATACAAAAAGAGATTGACTGGTCCCTAATTACACTCTTCTACGAGTGGGATGAGGGATCAATCCCTTCCGAGTGACACTTACATCTATTGAGTATACTTTACCTGCAGAAGGAGCTAAAAAGCACTCCATACGGATGTACACTTCACTCCAAAAAGATTGATCCACAGTTTCATCCGAGAGGAATTTGATAAGGGATAAGATTAGCTGTTTTTGTATTCAAAGAGGTCTTGAAGGTAACGAATTCATTTAAAAGATATTAAACGCAAGACGTCAGTAAAAGCATGGGGCTACTACTCCGACAGAGCAGTAGGTTCATAGTATGGGCGATAAAGTAATAACATCCCTGTCGATTTCAATCACGGAAGCACACTGATATGAAGATGTGTTATTAGATAGTGGAAAGTTTCTCCAATCGCCAGATAAGTAGCCATTACGAAACTTAATGAGATTTTTCAATATAGTCTAAAGCGATGGGCACATTAGCGAACCGTTCATTAAATAAATGCTTAATATTCAATACCATGAACCTGTCTATGTGGATGAAGGATGCAGTCTTTGTGGTTAAGATGCTGTTTTATGAAGGAGTATCTCAGAGCGTTAAACTTTTTTTGTTGTTGTTTAGTTGAAATTGTGGAAACAGGGAATGAACTTAATGAGGCAGAGATAAACAAAAAATGCAGCCTTTGAAAGACATGCACGTAAGGGTTTATTTCCAATTGGCCTAATGCCAATTCGTCTAATTACCAACTCGTCTACTATCGTTGATTTTGGTCTATCATCAATTCGTTCACTATCCACATGGTCTAAATGCCATTTCGTCTAATAAACAGTTGATCCAAAAGCCATTTACTTCATAAACCATTTGGTCTAATTGGATAAGGGTTGATTGGCGAAATAAATGAAAAAAAATGGGTACTAGAACAAATGATTGTTAGAAGAAATGCTGATGGACGGAATGGCATTTAATAGACTAAATGAAGGTAGACCATGTGATGAGTGGACCAGTTGGCAAGGGAAAGGGAAAGTAAAGTGTTATCGAAACATTCGATTGATTTGAACTAAGACGTAAAAAAATGTATAGGATATACTATTTAAGCGATATATAATATATGAATTTTACTACATAAAACAAATATCAGTGAATACCGACAAACTTTTTGAAATTATTATATTAAGTTTTTATTCATGTAGTGGATTGAGTCGTTAGTCCTGAAAGAGCGTGGGTAATCGTGTAATCTATGTGTTTTGATAGAAAAGTAAAATTTACGTTTTCTTTTCAGAGAAAACTCCCAATAACAATGATTTACAAAGTCGTTGGGTATTTCATAAGAATGGTCACACATACAAGTTTAAGAACAAGCACATGTATAAGGAAGCCTATCTGGCTGCTTAAGCAAAAACGTATTTTGCATTCCTAATCAAAGTCAGAATATTAAAATTCTTTGGCAATAAGTGAGCAAAAAAAGTTAACTGTAATATAAACATTGATTCCAATCGGCATAGCTCAGACATGTTTTTTATTGTCATAATGCCCCAAACACTGCGCAAGTTTTTTTTTACATGCTAAACTAACAAAAAGTCATCTCTAGATTGATTTAAGGAACAGAAAAACATCAAGCTCGAAAAGTTCTACACGGACAACAAAGAAGCATATAAAACATATAAATCGTTTTTAGTAATTCCCTACCGAAAACAAAGAATCACTTGAACATGTCAATTAATATTTCAGTTAAACCCCTACCGAATGATTCCATTGGAATATGATAACAGAGGTATGTGCATACATTGTTCATTACAGAGATAAGAAGTAAAACAATAACATTTACTACGGAGAATATAATATCTAAGCTATCTTTTCGAAATAAGACCCCTTTCACATTACCTGAATTTGGAAGGTGCTCCGGTGGCACAAGAGAGTGATTGGCTGGAATGGAGCTGGCTATGGCAGTGTGAATGCACGTTACCTCTCCAGAAATAAAAGTCGGAAAGACAGCGAAAAATAATACCGCGGACTATGAAGAACGCTTAGCGTGGAAAACAATCTTGGTGTATTTTGTGCCTTCTTGCCAGTGCGATTAAGTGCATCAAAACGTATTGCGATAGAAATGGACGAGAGACCGGAGCTTTTCGCTTTTTATATCAGAAAAAAAGTGAATCGTCTGCTCCGATTCGTGATGTCGCCAAAAGTGCGTTTTGTCGTAAAGGCGCATGCGCAGGAAGTTCGGTAACTGAGAAAGACCACGAGATCTGCAGTGTATTTGCAATGCGATTCTTCACAACACACAGATCTAAAAGATGCTGTTTTCCTATAATGAAAATTATCCAACTGTACGTTATGGTAATACCAATATTACAGAATACATGTTTGAAGTCGTGAATTGTCGATAAAACTTTGTGGATGACTAAAACCATTCCATTGTAGGCCTATTCCTTTATTTCGATTATTTTCTTTCTTAATTATTATAATAATCCTAAACAGTTGTTTAAGTACCACGATTCTTGGTTCACAGTTTTTTTATGAGACAGTAGATGGAAAGTTGTAATTAAATCTGCGTTAAAATGGTAATTATGAGATATTTGTAAAAGTATATCGGTTATCCATTTATATTACAATTAAAATGAATGAATTATAAACTTAAGAAACAATCTATATTTTATCTACGTATCAATGTTTGTTTGAAAATAAACACAACAATGATGAAAATGATAATAATAAATGATAAGAATGGATATAAAACCTGGATTACGATGGTAACGATAAAAAAAAGGTTCTCACATTTGCATGAACGACATATTCTTATTACAAACATATGCTTTCAAGGGGGGGGGGTGCACACTGTTTTGTGTTAGAACGGCATATTTATATTAAAAGTTGTGATAATGACTCTCAAAAGGAGAGGGGGAACGGACCGGATATGCCCCCCCCCCTCGTCCCCTTGATCCTGCAGTGATAATAATTTTGATGATGATAATAATAGCAACGATAGTAAAAAAAATATAGATGGATATGAATAACTATGATGACTAGTAGTATTTATTTATATATATATCCATTTTCAATTGTAAAAGGACGGTTATTCATTTTGTATATTGACATGTTAAAACATAGCGCTCAATATTTTAAAACCCACAGCAATTATCTAGTACAAACCGAAAATATAAAACTAAAGTATTTGAAGATAAATTGTAAATTTTTTTAAAAAAATTAGGAGGAGCGTTGCCTTTATTTCTGAAATCTAGGTTTCCTTAATTTGATAAGCAGAAGCACTGATAAAAATTGTCACGAATGGTGAGTTCATGGAAATGATGCAAAAAAAATGGGCGATAACTTAGACAAGCAAAAGGAAAATAGGAGTAAATGCAGGACATCGCAAAGCCCTATTGTTTGGCAATTTGAGGCCGGATATTGAAACTATATCAATTTAGCTATCTTGTGGCATTAAGAGCAGGCCTACATTTTTTTTTTGTTCTTGTGTGTCACCTGATTAGTTATTGCCCTTTTACATTTGGCCTACGGTAAACGTATTGTGATTGTATCCTAATAATCGTACGATCTCCGTAAGGCGGCGCATGGTGGTCTTTCGCCGATCGTACAAATTTGTACGGATTCACGATCATCGTAGTGTCTGCGATATCGTACAGCGCGGAGTTATACCAATTTTTTTCAAAATCGTTGGGCCGTAATAAAATAATGCATGGTACGATGAAAGCAGAGTCACCGTATGGTAATGGAAAGGGCATTTTATTCAATATTAAGGACATCCTAGATCAGCTCGGGGTTATTGAACGATTAGCTTAGGGACACGGATCTTCGTAGATTCTCTACATGTTTTTGCCTTTAGCCCATGCACTACGATGCAAAACACAAGAAAGTGTACAATAAATGAAGCATGGTATATGCCATAACAAATCGTAGACTAATATATGGTAAGATGATCGTAGCAAATGTAAACGAGGCATTAGTGCAGTCGAGAATGCCTTTTAAGTAAAAGAAAGATATTCATTCACAATTGACTATGTGCCTGAACTTGATTTTGAGGTTAAAAACAACTCATAAAATGAACGAGGGGACTCTCCCTGATTGAAACTAAAACATCGGTCACATTTGCTCTACGGCGGCCGCACTGATAGTCAAAAACAGCCGTTCTAACATTTTTTATACCAACTACATTATAGGTTTTGATAAAAATGAATAAAACGGATGTTTTCGACTCGCCGTACGGCCACCGTATAGCAAATGTGACCGAGTTATAAGTCAAATATCATAATCGCTGTGAATTGGGGAAATTTGCTTAAATTGTAATGTTTTGTCTATCAAATGAAGATACAATGGAATACTACATCCTCGTAATCTTACAGTAAGGATTGATCAGAACTTTTCTCACGGATAGTGAAATAGAATGTTATCTCTGGGTTTTTTGTATCCAATTAAAAGTTAGTGACAAAAACGAGAATATAAGATAAGACTGAACAAGTGATTGTCCATATCGCAGAAAATTTATCATCAATTTGAAGGAAAAAAAGTTCTAGTTCCGATCGATGCTAAGTGTATAACGATGGACGTTAAATGCATCTACTTTCTTTGACATTCCGATTACAATAAGGCCGTATGACACTACAAAGACAAGTAGAGCAATGCGAAAACAATTTTGAGGGGGGCAGACAGGGCGTATTGGGCAAGATTTCGAAAAAGCTGCGAGCAAGTGAGACAACAATCGAATTTTTAATACAAAAACAAAATTTGGTGAAAGATTTTGATGTAATAATATTCAGAAAATTGTATTACATTTCAAACTTGTTTCCTTTCAATTTCTTTCGCTCTTTTTTTTCTTAGTTGTGATTTTTTTGCCCCCTCCCCGGCCCCATATCTGAACGTCAGTGGCAAAAACAAACAGTGGTTAGTCTTCATGCATCCGGTCCAATACACGCATATTTATCACCCCTGTAACCTCTGACGGCTACACTAATTTATAACTTTAGTACAATTTTACTTAACGCTTTTAACTCTGCGTAGCCAGCTTCGGGGGTAGAAAACAAGATTAATTCTTTCCGTCCAAAATCCCAGAAAAAAAAACACGTCACGAAAGTGACTAAGAATACGGAAGCATCTTCATCTTAGCAACGATGCTTGAACAGAGTGATTGCCCAATGATTGTTTCACGCCAGCTTTTTCCCAGTCAAAGAAGTACAATTCCCAGCTCTAATGGTTGTAATTTATTAGTAAATAAAGTGATCTGAGAGATGGGCAAAGGTCGATGAATGGAGCAACACACCGTCATGTATTGATAGATTTGAGTGATAAAGCAATATTAATCAAAACAGGAGCATTATTTTCCTCTTGCAAGATGCTAAAGATTTTTTTTATGATTCCCTTTCAATTTATTGTCGCAATAAATGTTTCATCGTTGGCTTAAAATGCATGTAATAATGTAAATAAATCTCAGATTATTAAGAGTAGTAAATCAGTTCAGTTTTCAATACTTTTCACTTCTTAGTTAATTGAAATATTATTCCCTTCCCCTAAGTATGTTTGCTGGTCACGAGAAAGAAAAATTGTTACACAAATCATTCAATTGTTGGGTGAATACGGGAAATATTATATCAATAAATGGATCATAGATGGTCGATCTCCCTGTCGTCATGCGCTTCGCGCGAATAGATTACGTCAATTTGATTTCACACACAGGCTTGAATAGTTAGTTGCTTTCTGAAGGTTATAAGAACGCATAATAATATGTAAAATAGTCAGAGTCATAATTAAGCTGATAACGTCACAGCACAGCATCCGGAAGTAAGAGGGCAGTTGTCTCAGAAAAAAAAGCATTTTCGGTCGTGTTTTGGAGGAAGGGTTACACATTTCTTTGTGGAAATTATATTAAGATTTAAAAAAAATGTGCACCAAACCGGTAAATTTCACTATTGAAGTGCATCACTTAGCTCCCTAAGTTCCTGGGGTTTTTTTTCAGAAAAAAAAATTCACTTCTCCGGCCCCCTGGAAAGAGAGCTGCGTAAGAGCCGGCCAAAATCTGTGACATGACCCCTTCCCGACCAAACAGTTTAGCGCAAAGCCCCCTGTATATTTGCTCCAATTCCCCCAATCCAAAATCATTTCCAGTGTGCTTGCATGCCCCCCTTTCCACTTAGTTTAATTTATCAAACATGATTTCAACAATCCCATTATTTCCTTTATCTCTTAATCATGTCAATCGAACTCCTGAAAAAGGAGAGATCATTGATGTTTCTTTAAACGTGCCAAATTAGATGAAAGTTAAGAAAATCCCTGGCATAATAAATATCTTAATAAGGGTGCCTTGCTTTTAGCAGATATAAGGTAGGTATGGATGGCGCCTGGATATGTCGATGAAGAGGGAGCAGTGGGAGGGGTGTGGCAAGACACATACTTGTTTATCAATGAAGTAACAGGGTGTAATATAGAGTACCTCGATTGAAACCCCTCTCCTTCTCTCTCCCTCCTTTTTCTCTCCCTCTCTCCCTCCGTTTTGTTCTTTCTCTCCACCCCCCTCCTATTACTTCATTTTCCTCATCTCCCTCTCCGTTTCGCTCCTTGGAAAATCGGGTCGGTCGCCCCATGCCCCACCCCTTCGCAGCGACGCCCCTGTGAAGCAACGGCAACCAACCAAAATTGAGAAGACATAATTTCCCTATCAGGTCCAACATGACTGTCTAAAGTTCTTAAACAAATTCGTGTCTTTGTGTGTGCTTTTATAATTCCGACTGTGATTTAACGCAATAGGAAGAAGGACAATGAAGCCTTGTAACTGTACCCTTGTAACTGTACCCATCTCAGCTCGCAAGGGGATTGCTTTATACCTATCCAAGGGGATTATACTTATGCATTTTATCCTTAGTTCTAGCTTAAGAAGCGTGCGCCTGCATTATTCATTTAAATTGGAATTCAGGTGAAATAATTATATACTACCTTTCACAGTGTATTATTAGGGATTTTACCGAGAGCTCAGCGGTTTTAGTCTTAATTGGATTTTTGCATTGTATACCTAGCATTTCCTTGCGAACAGGTTGATGAGAGATTTGATAGCTTGCCCACAATTGTTGTGGATATAGATCCACTTGTCTTTGAAATAAATGAGGACAACTCGGTGCCATTGTTTCAGTGATTTAATTATAAGAGATCGAAAGAGCCATGTCATTACCAATGTTATTAAAATTGTGAAAGCTATTGTTCTGGTCAAATGTTTATTGTGTCTACAAATTGGGAAATTGTTTTCATGTGCAAGAATGCTATCCCAGCTTTTACGAATCTTCTGAAATTAATATAAAAAAATGCCAAAGTAATACGAGTTTATACATGGAAACCACCTGAGTGGGGTAATTGATTGCGCAATCACGCAAACATCTAGATTATGTGATCACAAATTAACCGATGCTTTGACTGACATTTCGGCCAAAATGAATGGCAGATAACAGTTAAAAGAATTTCAACTAGAATTACCATACTATTTTATCTTAACAACTATGGAATAAAGTCTTTATTTTTGTTTTTGAGCTTAAGATCTTAAACAAAATGAATTTTAATGGTACATCCATGCCATGGTATTAAAGAATAATGTAGGTCCAAACAAGGAACACTGAAGTACACCAAACTGTACTAGAGTACACGGATGTTTCACATATTTCCATGGGATCTATGTAGTTAAACTAATAATTATAATGACAACAGCAAAAATATCATCAATGAAAATAATAATAGCAACGATATTAATAATAATAATAATTATCAGTGAAACAACTTCAATAACGAATAATCCAACAATACTAATTATAACAATGATAATTATTTGTGTACCAACGCCCCATTTCTTCCACTTCCCGTTCCCTAATACCAATGCTAATCATTAGCTCGGAATATAAAATTACACATTCACAATTATAACATCTATTGGAAAATTATTAAAAATCAAGGGCTAAAATCTTAAACACAATGACACATATTTTTTTGTTCTATGCATCACCTTCGAATTTGTTTCTTTAATTACTTGGAGCCGGGCACCGCTTCATTTGCTTTTATGGGAAGGAAAAGGTGATGTATGATTGATTCATTCCCCACCCGTTTCGATTAAAGTGGTCGTCACAGATTCATCAATGCCACCATATCCAGGGTTCGGTAGCACAAGGTTTGATATCGTTCACTAAATATCAACGACCAATAATGATCATGGTTGCATGGATATTTTTCCATCCCTGATCAATCACAAATCAATGTCGCCATTTCATATTTGTTTGTTACCGCAAACCTACGTTTCACGAGGTGGGGAGTATTTATTTCCGGGGGGGGGGGGGTAAGCGTCAAAAGAATCAATTTAAAAGTGTAAAAAAGTGTTCAGTACACCTACATAATTTCTTATACAAGTAGGTATTTTGTTTGATATTTCGTTTTACAATGTATTCCATTTCGTTTGAGAAAACTGATTTTGTTTCAATATCTCATGAAAAAATATATTAAGATCATAATATACTGTAAATCCCGGGGGGGGGGGGGGGCACTTCCATTCACGAGTGGATACCATGCGCGACCATGGGGTCTCGAAAAGCACCCTAAACACGTAATTTCCATATTCTGGAAATGCACCCCTTAACAAGTATTGGCGTGTGAAACCCTACCCTTAACAAGTATTGGAAACAAAACGATACTCTCAGCAAATATTCCCTGAAATGAACCCCTTAACAAGTACAGGAATGTTTTATTGTTACGGGTCCTTCGGTCGTTGGCTTTACCTTATTTGGTTTAGTGCGACCCCACCTTCTACACCTCGCGCAAATAGGACTCTAAACACGTAGTGTTGGGGCAAAAAGGACATCCTTTATAAAACATTTTAATTTTGTTTTATCATCCCCGCAAATTCGACCCTAAACACGTAATTTTCCTAGCGAAATAGATACCCTTTTTTCATTATTTTTGTGTTTTAGACACCCTTATCACGTTACGTACGTAACGTGCCCTATCGTGAAAAGGACATCCTTTTTACGTGTTTTTTGGTCGCGCATGGTATCCACTCGTCAATGTAAGTGCCCCCCCCCCGGCTCCGTTAGTAGGTCCATCCTCACGATATAGAACCTGTTTAAAAACGCTTTAAGTAACGAAAATGACCGGCATATGAAAAGAACTACGAATTCCTGTCCATCTGATTGAGTAGGAAAGATATATTTCTTGAAAACTTTCAAAGGGGATTAATCACGTAATCATCATGAAAGCTTGATCAGTCAAGCATTTCGAAGCACATACATATCTGAAAATTATTATCATCAGAAATAAACAACTAATAAAGGTGCAAACTTGAAACCTTTGAAAAGTATTTTTAACCTTGTAAGGGGTAAAAGCAAACGAGCATTTCTTGGTGCAAAATAAAAGGTGGGTTTTTGTTGCACCCTTTCTTTTCCATTTAGGGTGCAACATTACACCCCAAAAGTTGACACTGGTGTTTTATCTAGGGTAGAAAAAGTGTACAGGGCTGATGTTACAAACCGATGGTGTAGGTTGTATGAAAACAAACCTGTTATGGAGATAAGAATAATATAGAGATGAATATACAAACAACAATTTCCCTGTTATCGCTGTGGCCCAGGGTCAAGTATTCTGACTTGGAAATAGGGGTTCGTTAGTTCGCATCCCAGCCTTGGTGTCATTTCCTTCGGCAATAATTTTTCCACATTGTGCTGCACTTGACCCGGGTGAGGTAAATGGGGACCTGGCAAGAAATTATTCCTTGAAATGCCATGGCGCTGTATAAGGCTACAGGAGCAAAAGCCAGGGTAAAAATACCCAATTTTAGCGCATAGGTACGCGTTTGGCAATGATAATATGCGATATATGAGCATACAGGGAGTATTATTATATTGTTATTATTGTTATTACTATGATTGTTATTATTATTATTATTATTGCTATTGCTATTAATATTGTTGGTATTATCATTAATATTATTATTAAATAAATATTCATACGATACCATTTTTCATCCGACGCAAACCCTTCAGGTGGGTGTAATATGGAACGTAAAAAAAATGTCGGTAGCACAGAGATTCGAGAAGAAATTAATGCACTTCTAACGAATTAATTATCAGTATATTGTCAAGTATTATCCATTAATTCCCAGTAAAGTGGGAGGAAAGTTTATTAATTTGTATTCAGAAAAGGTGCAAAGGATATGACAAATTAATCCGGGCTTATGGAATCTGTCATAGTTTCCATTTACGATGACGAATGACACAGAATAGGGTCCTCCGGCACACAATCACAGAGTCCATCATATTTTGTTAGAGTGATTTATTGGAGTATATCTCCAAAGTACGGATCGTATGTAGAAAAACTCAGTGCTGTTTTCTTCGTGATAAATTACTTTAAAAAGCAGCTGGGTATGATTGCAATACGATGTATGCTGATTATTCTTTGATGCGAAATCATATAGATTGATCCGAATGATTACCGCAATCATGATAATCATCATCAGCGATAATGTAGAGGTGTTGTGGTTCAGAGGATAACCTCTGGACTTTGAACCACTGGGTCCAGGCGGTTCGAACCCAAAGGACACCCGCATTCTTTGGCAATGCGTTTTTATCTACAATTGCCACTCTCTACCCAAATGTAGTAAATGGGTACTGTTAAAATATATAAGAAGAATTGTAGGAGCAATCACATTCATTTATTTAGTTATTTCCTCTTTAAGGATATTCACAGCATGGTTAAGAATATTCCAGAATGTCTCATAGCTTTGTTAGGCATGCCTACACCTATTTAAAGGCTGAGGAATTTTGTTATTTCTGAATAGAGATTGTTTTACAATAGACTGCAGTTGCAGTGAAAAGAACAATAGGATTAGCTATTTTGTTTACATTGTTAATTTCAATGAGGTCATTCAAGAATGTTCTAAAATTAGACTGCTCTAGAAATGGGCAGAATATTCTTTTTGTAGACAATACTAGAAGCTTCGAGAATAGCGAATAATTTGTATGTAAGCTGGCAGTTTCTTCAAGGACATCATCACATCAGATCAAAACTCAGAGTTTCACGCCAGAATTTATGTCAGAGCATAGTTTATTTCCAACTGGAATATAACATCTATCTTCTATGGAATTATTTGCACGCTATCAATGAACTGTTTGCAGTTACTTTGAGAGAGAAATTCTCACTTCTCATCGAGATCATCAAGCTGTTTTAATGAACGCTTTTCAACCCATGGATTGCTGAAATTGACTGTTAATCATCATCAAAATCATCTTCATGGACATTTCAACTTGTTACAGTGACTCTTGTTATTCATCGCGCTTCAACATCTGTTTCATCATCGCCATCATTGTGAACTTTAATTTAAGGAATTTTCGCAAGCCAACTTGGACTTTATTTGGATTTAACTTTGGATTATAATCAGAACTGACATTTCAAGAGATGTAAGATAAATATTTATTTGTTTTGTTGAGTGATCCATATATTTCCTGTAATAAAAGAAAAGGAAATCAAATTCAAAACTAAATTTTCATTGTTATTTGTTGCAGTATCGAAATAGTAACGGTAGGAATGAATTCCTTGAATGCCCGAGTGTCCAATCAGGGTAGCCGTGCTAAAGCCAGGGTAATAGTAGGCAGCGATTAGGGACATTGTATTAAGCACTAAATGTTGAATATAGGTGATAACATTATATAGTTGAACTTGATCTCGATTTTTAATATATACTTTTTGTTTTCTTGTTGACAGAGTTATTTCATCAAAACACACAATTCAAGCGTGCTACACAGTGTGTATACAGACGATTACTTTTATAAAGAGAGACCGTGAAAATAAGCAGGAACATTTACAGGTTGTTTCCAAGTATCCTTATATTGACGCTATTGAATAAAAATGAAATAATAAAAAAAAATGTAAGACCCCGCGCCCCCATGCAACGACAATCAAACAATCCATGCCGGTTTGTCTTTTTTCCCAGTCGGTGCAAGTCGACTGCCGATTGTGTTGCCCGGGAGCTAACAGCAAATGGTCAAAAGATACACGAAGCCTTTGAGAAGAGAGTGAACAGATCGCCGTAAGATCGGCAAGAGGGTTCCATGACATTTCCTCCGGCGACAATTACTCCGATGGAAAGCTTGCACGTTAAGCCAAATATAAAACCTAACCTCCGACACTAAATAAGCCCAAATCTCTATACCTTTACATTATTCTAAAGCAAGCAAAAACTCTAACTTAAAGGAATGCTCCGGGCTGAAAATATCTTAATAGAGTAGAATTCACTGAGCAAATTGCCGAAAATTTCATCAAAATCGGATAACAAAATTATTGAAGTTTGAAATTATGCAATATTTGTGAAAACAGTCGTCATAAATATTCATTAGGAGGACTGATGATGTAACATCCCCACTTTCCGTTTTCTTATCTTATTACATAAAGTCATACTTTTCTCATTATTTCATACTTGTGTGAATAACATGTCTCCCCTATATTTAAATAAGTTGCAGCAATAAATATCTAATGCACTAAATCAGCTGGCAATCCAATTTTTCTAGTTCTTGAATAAAATCTGAATAGACCTAATTTCATATAATAAAATACAAAAGTACAAGAGGGGATGTGACATCATCAGCCCAACTAATGAATATTCATGACGACTGTATTCCCAAAATATTGCTAAACTTTAAAATTCAATAACTTTGTTATTTGTTATCCGATCTTGATAAAATTTTCGGCATTTTGCTCAGTGAATTCTACTCTATTTATTAAGCTATAAATACATTCAGGCCGGACCATCCCTTTAAACCTCACGCTCTCTGAGATATTAAGACCGGAGCAATTGTCACAGGAGCAAATGTCGTGTCACCCGGCAACAGACAGCTTGTTCGAGATGAAGCTAGCTAAACGTTACTGATATTGGCAATTGACACCACACGATTCATTTCAAGAAGAAACTATTTACAAACACATATAGATTGTGTACAGGAGAGGGGACTCCACTGCCAAATCTGAATAAACAGATTCCATGTTAAAGGTCAATCGATATGCAGTCAGAAACTAATCAAAACACCAATGCACCACTAGAATGGTATTTAGTAACGAGACAATAAAAATATGATGGTGACATAATTTTTATTGCGTAAATGATAAATATTCCTCGGATCATGATAGCCAAGATCGAAAATTCATTAAGTTTCAATACTCCAATTTAGGGTTTTCGAACAATGAATAAGCGGACTGTACAAGACTGAATCACGATGGCTAATAGCTTAAACTCTCAATAGATCACCGACGTCACGCAGAAGGGGCGACAAACCCTCAAGTATTAAACAGAACGGACAAACAAGGAAAACATGAATGAATGGGGAAAATAGAATATCAAATATTTGAGAAAAAGCTAATATGTTTTTATATTTGATTTTGTTATTTAAGAAAAATATATAAATGATGATGAACGTGAATTTATAAATGGGAAATAGTCTGATAGCCATTTTCCTGTGTCAAACATATATCAAACAATTCAGATCCAGAGAAATAACATCAACCAATGTTAGTTCTGAGAATGCGAGTCTGGTGGCGTCTGAAATATTAATTCCTTGGTTCATTGGGAGGATCGAATGAGCTTTTGGCGAGACTTGGTGAGCATGGAAGACACTGATATACTCCCAGGCCGATCGTGATACCATGATACTTAGAAGAAGGGGACAAGTCTTAATTAAATGCCAAAAGAGATGGGGGGGGGGGGGTAGAGAGGAGCGGAGATGGAGGATGTAGATGTGTGTGTGTGTGTGTGTGAGAGAGAGGATGGGTAAGAGGGGATGTGAAGGGGGTAGGTAGATAAATTGAGACGAGGAAAGAGGGAGGGAGAGAGAGAAAGATATGGGTACACAGTAAAAAAAAATTATACAACGCTGTTTACTATATGAATCTTACAGTAATTGTTTAAACAGTTTAAACAACTGTTTAAATCTTTAGCAACAAAGTTTAATTTTCAATATCTAATTGTCAATAAATTAAACGTGATTGTTTAAACGATTAAACAAATACTGTAAGGTTCATATCGTAAACAGCGGCGTATAAAATCTTAAACAGCGGCGTATAAAATCTTAAACAGCGTTTTTACTGTGTAGTGGGGATGGTAGGAAGTCTTTGGAATGAAAAAAAAACGCAGAAAGGGGCAGAGAGAGAGAGAGAGAGGGAGAGCAAGGAGGGGGGGATAGTTATTCTTGAAGAAAAAGTAATCTACGCAGTAAAAACGCTGTTTACTACATGAACCTTACAGTATTTGTTTAAAACATTTAAACAATCATGTTTAATTTATTGAAGATTACATATTGAAAATTAAACCTTGTTGCTTAAGATTTAAACAGTTGCTTCAATTGTTTAAACAATTATTTTAAGGTTCATGTAGTAAACAGCGCTGTATAATTTGTTTTACTGTGTAGGGGCACTTTATGTTTGAGATCGAATGCAAAGTTGGAAGAAAAGTCTGATTTGTTAGTGTTTATTCATTATTTTCATCGACAGTCGCCATGCATGCAGTGTCCGATATGATCGCAAACCTTGAAATTTGAGATTTATTCACTTTCTTTCACAAAATATAATCAAAGCAACATTACAGTTCAATGTGTATTAGAAGAAAAGTTAAACGGAAACCGTGACGAACAAAAGCGGCTTTGGCTAAGATAAGTGAAAGGCAGTCTCCGTGACTTCAATGGAGATGGACGAAAGAAATTAGATATACATAAATAAAAATTGCGTTATTGGGCTACGATCTCACAGTATCATTGCTACATCAATACAATAAACAAAAATATTTTTCATCGATCACTTTCAAACCTTTAAGGTATCCCACAAATCAAAAGCAAATCGGACACTGATCCGATCCTTGAGGGAAGCATTTCCGGTTTTATTGGTTAACGCATTTCGATGTAAAACAACATGTCTGTAGCGTCTTCAACCACTGATCCGATCCTTGAGGGAAGCATTTCCGGTTTTATTGGTTAGCGTATTTCGATGTAAAATCAAAATTTGTGTAGCTTCTTCAACCTCCCACCATCATCCTCATGATTTCATCATTGTCACCATTATCCTCATTACCATCACCATCGTAACCATCATCCTCATCTTACTAATCATCATTATCATCATCATCACCATCACCATCATCTTCATTATCATCATCATCATCGTCGGCGTCGTCTTCATCATCATCATTCATCCATTATCCTTGTGTCGCCCATATTTTACATCTTCGATTCCTCAGCGATCCCTTCATTCCTTTTTACCTCTTATGAAGCGTGGGAGTCACTTATCACCATGGCAACAAAGGGTCGTAGCAACGGACAAATAACAGAACCACAGATTCAATTCTACATTTATTGCGGTCATTTAAGTCTCAATACTAGTATGAAGATGTAATATTCATGAGCTACCTTCCATTAATATGCCAATACTACAAGCGTCTAAGTGATTTTGGAGTGTTTGCTCACCTCTTGTTTTCAAGTAATCGACAAAAAAAAATACTCGGAAAGTAAAATTGTCACAAATATGTTTTCTTGCAAGTGAAAAACCTGGAATGTATTCTTAAAGAAACACTATCACAAACATTTTGTCTTTATATTGCTATCGTCTGAAAGTCATTTCATTCTACAGATTCGTTACAAATGATGCAGAAACACATCGTTGCATATACATATATGTATATATATACAAAATATGCTGAAGATAATGCTTTCATTGCCAATAAAGTTTTTATTGTTTACTCGAATTTTCGACGGTCCTCCGTCTTCTTCAGGAGTATATAAGAAGACGGAGGACCGTCTAAAATTCGAGTAAACAATAAAAACTTTATTGGCAATGAAAGCATTATCTTCAGCATATTTTGTTACCTTACAGAAGCCAATACGTGAAACTTTAAGATGTATATATATATATATACATATACATGTATAATGTATATATATATGTACATGTATATACTTACATGCTGAAATGTTTTGACTTCACAATTAAAAAGATGTGACTGGGCTTACTGTTAGGTATGGTAGTTATTAAATCATGCCTCGCAGTTACAAAGACTGAATTGCACATGGATATACAATATTAAAAATGTACAGTCTCAAAACAGTGGAATTATTTACATAATTAAAAAGTATACAAGGATACATAGGGAGATATGTGACACTAATCAAGTTTACATCTCATGCAAAATATTTCCTATTTTTACGAAAGAGCGGCACAAAAACGCGGCTATCTACAGCCACTTAATAGAAAAACTGCATCAATCTTCCTAGTTCTTATATCTTACATCTTGTCACCTGGATATCAAAACGGAGTCACGAAAAGTCTAGCACATTAATGATTTTAAAACAAACAAAAAATAACCAACAGAAAATTGTTCGCTTTTAACATGTTCATTATGTTCATTATTAGCTACCGATGTAAACAAACCTCTCATTCTCCCGCCCATATGACTTTGATCATTTTCACAGTCATGGGAGTAGCGATGAAAGCGAGACGGGTCACAATTATTCGGTAGTTACGAACCAGATTTTAATGAGGACAGAGTGAGAAAAAAAACCGGTCCGCTGAAAGGGAGATGGGATAATTACCACTTAATCGATATCCATTGATGCACTGGGGATGTATTATCCCTATAAAGACAAGAGACAATCGGATGAACACCTTCACAAACTAAAACAACAACAGTGAAAAGAATAATAAAAAAAAATAGTCACCGCCCTGTTCTCAGGGGTGAAGGATGCAACCTCAAATTCATTTCAGGACTTCCGTCCATCTCTAATAATAAAACTTGTTGCACCGAGAGAAGTTGAACATTCCGATACGCCGTACCCAGCAAGTATGACTGTTTACCAAAACGTAAATACTTATACAAATATAAAGGCGTATAAAACGCATTTATTACGGGCAATTACATACTTATTCCAAAATAGAGTGAATACTAACAAACATACTCTCTATAAATGCAAAGGAGCTAATCTGGTCCCTCACTCACTCCGCATAGAGTAAGATGAGGGACCAGTCCTGATGGAATGAGATTTCAATCTTTCAAGAGTGAATCTTTACCCTTTTTGGAGTTAAAGTGTGCAATTTTTACACTTTCACTCCAATAAAGGTAAAGTTTTACTCTTGAAAGATTGAAATCTCATTCCAGCAGGATTGGTCCCTCTATCACTCTGATAGGAGTGTGAATAGGGATCAGATTTAGCTCCTTTGCATTTAGAGAGTATGCCTATTTTTGAGCCTTTTCACACGTGAATCTTGAATCATCATTGTGATGATGATTGCTATTGTAATCGTGACTGTGATTAGCGTTCGTGATTCTAATCATGATCTAGTTTGGTTTCAAACATGCTAAATATTCGTCATTAGCATTATTTTTCACTGAAATCATCATTCAAATTGCAATTGTTTTTTACCGTGTGATAGGACGGTTAATTGCATCGCGACGTCTTATTTACTGCTTACGTATTAGTGCTATAGTCACACCTAAAACGACGAATATGCCATTTGAAATCATGTAATGACTTTGATCGGCCTGGCGGCAATTTTAGCAGTGTGACTCTGGTATTACATGCTTGAAGAAAAGTTTGTTGTAGACACACACGTTTTTGACACCGCACACATTTCCTCACACATCTACACCCGCCAACCCTCACAAACACCACTCATACGCACACACACAGTATCATGCACACGTAATAAGCATCAGCGGCGCAGTGTAACAGCATGGGTATACCCCCTGTCCCTGTTTCCCAAATTCGTAAAGTAAAGGTGCTGACACCACGAAGTCATTCAGGCTTTGGTGATCCCGTTTCATCTCCCATCCCTCATGCTTTAAGAGCCAAAGTAAAGGCCCACTCTGCCACTTGTATCATCATCAGCACCACCACCTAAATTTCGATATTCAAGTGGGGCTGTGCGAAAGTGTATGGGTGTTTGTTAGTGGACAATATGGATTTCGTCCCTCATTATTTCATGAAATGTCAACTAAATTATTGGGTTTTAAGGAAAGACTTGCCTAGCTCCTCGTCTACCTCCATTGACATGTTCAGAAAATCGTAGGCAAAAAAGGCGTATCGTTATTGTATGTTACAGTGTGGATGGGCTACTCGGGCGTGTGTGATAAGCTGCTGTGAATGCGTGTCTGTGGATGAGCGAAATTGTGGGTGAACATTTACTTTAACGTGCCTTGAACATATTTTTTTTCAGTAGACCTACACTAGCTGGTTTATTCTTTCTACATTCAATTTCATCAATTAATTTAAAACTGTGAAAATGCCTTCTATGTCCAATTAATTCCCGTTTCTTTCATAGCAGACGATTTTCCATCGCCGCCCCTAGACAACCTTCTCCTCACCCTTAACCGCTAATTATTCACCTCCATCATATAAAGAGCAAAACTACTCTTCGAAACACCATCGAGCAGTGGCCCCCACGCAACCATTAGACGAAGCGCTCCCTTTGTTTGCCGTCCAATTACGCTCTCAACGTGCAAAAGCCAAAACGCCATCTTACAAGTCCCACTTCCTTCCGTTCTGAATATGGCGCACACTTTTTTTCTGAACCCTCGCCGTCTCTCCCTAATTTTTCGTCCTTTTTTTTTTGAAACCCACGAGATATCTCAATTATAGAGATTTTGCATCAACAGATAGCGATCGATATCAACTTTCCACGTAGTTTAGGAATCCTGTTTAATATTGCTGTCCAGTGTCCAGACAACGATCCCGGGCAGCGTTAGCGATTCAGGCGCCGTGTACATCATCTCTATAAAGTCATTCAAGTTTGTTAACGAGAAGTACGAACGCCTCTTCGAATCTGGGCACGAATCTATAACATACAGCGAGGTCATATAAAGTTATCATGTAATCCGTCAAACTTTCTGCGAATCAGCTGTGCGAGTTCTTTCGTTTTTCATCCGCAGTGCCTCTATATAGTCATACAGTAGAGAAACAACCATATCATTAGGTGGATGGTACAGCATTGTGTTGGTTTTATGTATGTATGTACATATACGAAGCATATATATATATATATATACATACATATATTCTATATATATAATGGTAGGCGTACATTCCCACGAACTTTCCTACCATTTTGTTTTCTCTATTCATTTCCTTTCAAAATAATGATATAAAGAAAGTAGCCATCTGTTTTACATGTATGAATTCTTATACAATAATGCATACATATTATCTGAATTTTACTTATATCTTTGCAATTGTTATATTTTTTTTCTCTTTTTCTTCCCTCCTTTATTCTTTAATCAAACTGTATGCGACAATGACGCAAATTCTTAATTTCACTGGAAACACTTGCGTACAAATGGGGAGGGGGGCACACGGGATCCCTAAAACGTTCACAATATTTAGAAAAATAATAGTAAAATAAGGAGACAAAGAAAAGAAAATCTAATATTAATAAATCAACTCTTGATTAATAGTCTTTTAGATTAGAGACCGTTAAAGCGTGTTTAAAGCTTGGGTCATTTATGAACTATAGTCTAGTAGCATTTAATGTTATTACAAAATCGCAGTTATCGTCATTGTATGCATATTTTTACTACTAGAATTCATATTCCAGGTTGCACGGGCCTAATCACAACTGGCAGGCAAAAGATATTCATTCGTCCCAACCCATTGCTCAGTTTATAAATTTTATATTGCTGATTGACAAAACTGAATATGACTGATAATCTAACACTGATTCTAGGGAGGGTACCTACTGAACTTCCTTTTTTTCCAATTTGGAAAGCTATTTCACCACTATGGAACTATATTTTTACTGGCGGAAGAATTAGGGCCATTTTACTCTCTCAAGTGATGAATTTGTTGTTGTTGTTTTAGTTTATACGGCGCGTGTCATTCAGTATTGAATATATGCGCCAGATTTGATCCCGTTAAGTATAGTCTTCATAAATGCTGATTTATTTTTAAAATGAGCCGGTCGAGGTACCTTTTTCTGGTCAGATATGGAATGTCAGACATTTATTCTATGCACTGGTAGTAAAAATTCAACCCTCGAATTTCCTCCTTATATTTTATGAATTAGTTTTAATGCCACTTTAACAAATGAGTCTATGGGGAATGAATTAGGCCTGTGAGCCCTTCCAGTCGTTAGGATTTACATTTCAATCCAGCGTCCTCTCTCGGCAATGTTTTCATATTTTGTTTAAAATAGCTTTTCAACAATTACTTTTCATATTCATTGATTGGATATTAGGAAGCTACAGAAATCATATCCATGAATTATACGCTTGAAAAGGTGTGTTATATTAACAAGCCCAGAAATACGTTTTGGGAGGCAGTAGATCGAATCACATTCTAATGTAAAATCGATGACGAAAAAACACAAAAACCAAAGGAACAAAAATAAAATAAAAAGGTAAAAACAAATAATAGAAACAAGTGGAATGCCTCTGGCCGTCTCACCTGCATCACGCGATTCAACATAGCAGCAGTGCTGACTTTGAAAACTACTATAACTCGCACAAGATGTTCAGTGATACTTGGTTACTCTTATTTCCATGTTTTATGAACTAGACCAATACACTTTACAGAGATAGGATGGTAATTCAACAAATACCCCAATGTGGCCAAAGTCAATTGACCTCACATGACCTTGATCATGTGACCTGAAACTTGCACAGGATATTCAGTGATACTTGATTACTCTTATGTCCAAGTTTCAAAAGTCAGATCAATAAACTTGCAAAGTTATGATGGCAATTCAACAGATACCCCCATTTTTGCCAAAGTTCATTGACCTTTGACCTTGGTCATGTGACCTAAAATGCGCACAGGATGTTCAGTGATACTTGATTACTCTTATGTCCAAGTTTTATGAACTAGACCAACATACTTTTAAAGTTATGATGGTAAATCAACAAATAGGCCTACCCCCAATTCGGCCAAAGTTCATTGACCCTAAATGACCTTTGACCTTGATCATGTGACCTGAAACTTGCACAGGATGTTCAGTGATACTTGATTACTATTATGTCCAAGTTTCATGAATCAGATCCAAAAACTTTTAAAGTTTTGATTGTAATTCAACAGATACCCCTAAATCGGCCAAAGTTCATTGACCCTAAATGACCTTTGACCTTGGTCATGTGACGTGAAACTCATGCAGGATGTTTGGTGATACTTGATTAATCTTATGTCCAAGTTTAATGAACTAGGTCCATATATTTTCTAAGTTATGATGACATTTCAAAAACTTAACCTCAGGTTAAGATTTTGATGTTGATTCCCCCAACATGGTCTAAGTTCATTGACCCTAAATGACCTTTGACCTTGGTCATGTGACATGAAACTCTAATAGGATGTTCAGTAATACTTGATTAACCTTATGGCCAAGTTTCATGAACTAGGTCCATATACTTTCTAAGTTATGATGTCATTTCAAAAACTTAACCTCAGGTTAAGATTTGATGTTGACGCCGTCGCCGTCGGAAAAGCGGCGCCTATAGTCTCACTCTGCTATGCAGGTGATACAAAAATGAAACATATCTTTAATATATTATATCCTTCAATTCACAAACGATTTGTTGCACATGCAATAATATAATCTAGTAATGAAACGGAATAGAGACATGTAGTTTTGGAGGATCTACCAAAACTAAGATATCCTTCATCGGCTTACAGAAGTTCATGTTCACTAGACCATCCTGTAAACAAATTCATTTCCAAGATTTAGAGCCGAAAAAAAAGAGCGGCGCTAAATAGTGCATCGATCGGCGAGTCCCAGGGTAATTCACCCGCTCTCGAAACGGAAAATGTGGCTATTTCAACAAATCTCGGCAAGGCCACTTTGAAATCAGTGATGAAAACCAGGCTATTAGAACCCTCTAATCAGTAACAATTATTCCGCCTTTCCAACTCCCAAACTCGTCGATCTATCACAAGTGTAGTTAATGATGCTTTTATTGCGTAAATGATCGTACAAGATGGGCTACGACCGAGCAATCGATTATTCAACGCGTTAAGATTTTCCCGCTAAATAGGAGGCGGGAGCACATTTACGATGAAAAAAAACGGAAATAGAAAAAAGAAGAGCACAAGGATGACGAGGAGAAAGAAAGGAAACAGGTGTGGAGGAAAAGATGATAAAAGCGGGAGAGAAGAGGATGGAGAAGAAGAAGAAGACAAAGGAGAAAAAGGAGGAGAAGAATAAAATAAAAAAAGAGAAAGAATGAAGGAAGGAACGAATAAAGGAGGGAAGGAAGAAAGGAAGAAAGAAAAGAAAGGAAGAAAGAAAAGAAAGGAAGAAAGGAAGAAAGAAAGAAGAAAGAAAAAAAAAAAAAAGAAAGAAAGAAAGAAAAGGGGGAAGTACAAGAAAGGGGAAAAGTGAATATATAAAACGCTGGTAGCGAAACCAAAAAAAAAGTAAAGAAGAGTGGATGGAGGAAAAAAGTAGAAGAAAAGAGGAAGAACAAGAAGGGAAGGCGGAGTGCTAGAAAATAAGGCAAAGGAGGAGGGAAGAAAAATGAAAGAAAGGGAAAATGGAAAAGACAGTTAAAAGGGCGAAAAGCTAATCACTGGTAAAGGACGACAGACAGAACAAGAAGATGAAATAGAATTGATCAAAAAAGAAGAGGAAGAAGGAAAACTTGAGAAGACGGAGGAAGAGGAGAAAAAAAAGAGAAAAGAAGAAAGGGGAAAGAGGGGAGACAAAGAATGAGAAGAACAACAAAGGTGAGAAAAGGAAGAAAATTATAATTATTAATATCATTATAATAAATATTCTGATGAATTATAATATGTTTACCACGACTTTTTCATTTTTGTACCCCCCCCCCCCCTTCCTACTATCATGTATTTATTTTGGGGTCAACGCTCAACAAGAAAAATTGCTCTCTTTTGTTGACCCCTCATTCGACGTATTTTTTTTATTTGTTGTTCTCTTATGTTAATTTTCTATAACCATGTATTTATGTTCATCATTGTTTTACTTGCATGTATTGACTTTTATGTGTTTTTATGAAAAATGAAATATAATCAATTCACTTCAAAGACGGAGGATGAAGAGAAGAAAAAGGAAGAAAAATAGGAAGATAATGATGATGCACAGGAAGAAGTAAAGTAAACATTATTTTAAAAAAATAAAGTTTTACAAAGTGAAGCTTGGATAATGTTGTCAATTAATGTTTGGATACAGATATGAAAAAAAAAGTTTAAAGAAATCAAGATAGCATACAAAGTAAAGAGAGATGAGATGAACGAGAAAATACTACATAATTTCTATGAATATTAATTATGTTAAAATCTTAAACAAAATAAAATCATAGAAAAAAGTAAGCTTATAGGTCTATTGAAAAAAAAATTCCCTTGCATGTTATATCGAGACCCCTCACATATTGTGCTCAATAGAAATGTACCACTGACATATTCTAGTACTAAGGAAGAAGAAAATTGAGTTGTAACATTTTTAATTCATGTATTGGACACCTTTACAGAAATCAAATTTAATTTTGCACAAGACACGATTCAAAGTTGCCCATTCACCCTTCTCTCTCTCTCTCTCCCTTTTCCGCCCGCTCTCCTTGCCCTCAGTTTCCTCTGTCGTCTATCTCTCTATCTTATATTCCTCCCTCTCCCTTGCATCCCCCCCATCCTCTCAAAGGAGAATGAAACCAATCCTGCATGTTAGCTCTGGTTTATTTCCATTTGTTCTAATGGCAATGCGTCTAATTACCAACTCGTCTTCTATCATTTGGCCTATCATCAATGCGTCCACTATCCACATGGCCTAATTGCCATTTCGTCCACTCACCATTTCATCTAATAACCAGTTGGTCCTATAGCCATTTAGTCCATGTACCATTTGGTCTAATTGGATAAGTGTTAATGGGCCAAAACAAACAAAAGAAAATCGGTATTAGACCAATTTGTCATTAGATGAAATGGTAATACTATTAGACCAATCTCCAATTGGTCTAATGGCAATGCGTCTAATTACCAACTCGTCTTCTATCATTTGGCCTATCATCAATGCGTCCACTATCCACATGGTCTAACTGCCATTTCGTCCACTCACCATTTCATCTAATAACCAGTTGCTCCAATAACCATTTAGTCCATATACAATTTCGTCTTATTGGATAAGTGTTAATTGGCAGAAACAAACAAAAGAAAATTGGTATTAGACCAATTTGTTAATAGATGAAATGGTAATAGATGAACTGGTGATTAGATTATTGGACCAAATGGTTGTTAGATGAAAAGTTGGACTGAATGGCATAAGACAAAATGAAGGTAGACCATGTGATGAGTGGACGAATTGGCAGTTTACCTTCAGCTTCTGTGAAAGCAGAAAAATCAAAGAATAAGATCAACTTTCGTTTGAGTAAAATCGAACAAGCAATTAGAATTCAATTAGAATGCAGCCAGCATGTGTTGTGTCACAGATTTACTTGTAACTTACCAATTACTTTTCTTCATAATTGCCACCTTTATCACTTCTGTCCATGGACCAGGGCCCACTTGCAGAAAAGTTACCATAATGGTAAACTTTACCATCTCGGATAGAGTCCTTGATTTTGATTGGCTGCTGATCAGCATTACCATAGTAACGCTGGTAACTTTTATGCAATGGGGCCCAGGTGTTTTTTCATAACTGGGGGCCGTTTCATAAAGCTGTTCGTAAGTTAAAACGACTTTAAGAAAGACTGTT
The DNA here is from genome assembly GCF_018143015.1 of Lytechinus variegatus. NCBI lineage: Eukaryota > Metazoa > Echinodermata > Echinoidea > Temnopleuroida > Toxopneustidae > Lytechinus > Lytechinus variegatus. The sequence continues at coordinate 28,500,648 of NC_054748.1, read as the reverse complement.
GATTGTTTTTTAACGCGGTTAACCATCGCCAATGAATGTATCATTTACCACAATAAAGGATTACCAGATATTCTTAAAGTTGCTCTCAACTTACAACAGCTTTATGAACACCCACCAGGACATGTTATACATGTAGGTTCCATATCATTGTGGACGAAGACCATAAAAATGAGCAAAAGTAGATATTTGGGGTAAATTTCAAATGTGCAAAGGGGATAGTTATAGTTCTGTGACATCAGAAATCTTTGAAGGAACTCCATAGCATTAGTGATGTCAACATTCAACTGCTACAGTACTTCCTTATTGTTTGTTGAATATTTCTCAAACTTTCATGGTCTTTCTTTGATTTTCTGTTTTCATATCAACTTACTAGATCTAATGGTTTCATTCTCCTTTAAAATATTGTAGCATGCACAACACAATAAATAGTAAACCAATTGGTACTCGGACCACTCACATAAAGAGGTTATCATGTACGGCGGCATACAACTTTTATTTGCTTTCAATTTTTGTCATATTTAATTCTAATTAGTTCCTTAGCCACACAGGTCTGTTGCATACAATGTTGAAGAATACTATTTTTCAATCCAAAAGTGACATCCACGAAATCCTTGATTTCCACTGGCAGTTGAACATTAGAACACTTGATACATGTAAATAGAAAAGTTACCACAAAACTTTCTTGCAATGGGGCCCAAACCATTTGCAACTAATAAAGATGTAATACTTAAGAAAAAAAATCATTCCTCCTTGATTTACCAATTGATATAATCTAAATCTAGGATAGAGGTTACATTACATTAATTCCTATTCTCCTTTTCTTCCTTTCATGCTGGTCTGATAAAATATTTTGACAGTGATTATTCAACTAACAGAAGGTGGCAGGATGCAACAATAGATGCCCCTCCCCCCAAAAAGATAATCCTCTTACAAGTAACTGATGCCACCCCCCCCCCTCCATGATCTATTACTGCTCTTAATGAATGAAAAGATTGTCAATGCTGCCTTCAGAATATTCATGCGCATTGAAACAAAACATTACCATTAAAAAAAATCATATTTCATCTTAACATAGATATTCAATAAATACAGAAATATTTACTGTCATGAAAATTAAATTTTCTATTCAATGGAGATTCAGATGATCTGTCACTTGCATCTTTAGGACCAAACCATGTTCAGGTATCAGAAATATTGTCTGTGTCAAACGAAATGTACAAATATAATATCTGCTATTGCAAAAATTAAGGCCTATTATTGATTAAAAGAAAAAAATTGTCATGTTGCCCTCCAAGCTAAACAAATCTGAAAGTAGTGTCATTCTAAAAAAAAAAATACCTTCGCTGCTGCACTCGTCAGACAAAAATCATTCAGGAGATAAAAAATATTTATACAGTCAAACATCTCAAAACACAAAGTGCTATTTTAAGCCATTAGATACAAATTTGAGTAACTTCTTTACCAAATCTGACACTTTTAACAAAAAACATGGCATTTGTTTAATTTTGGTGAGCTTTTGCATTTTACAATATTTTTTAAAGGCCAAATACTCTCAAATTACCAGAGTTTGAGTTGTTTTAAGAGTTATGGACTTTACAATGAATAATAGCACAAATACTGGGATTGAGATGAGTGTTAAGATTTGAGATTTTAAGTTTGGCTTGAAGGTTCAGTGAAAATCTGTCAGGGAATATATCCAAGTTGTGGACTATTAAAGTCTTGATTTTATGATGTCAGTAAAGTGAAAAATGTTTGTAAGTTTACAAAACAAAGAGGAAGCAAATGGTATACACATTAATGCTTTCTTATTAAAAATGTATAAAAAAAATTAAAGGGGAAGTTCACCCTGACAAAAAGTTTATTGTAAAAATAGCAGAAAAAATAATAAAAAATATTGCCGAAGGTTTGAGAAAAATTCACTAAATAATTAAAAAGTTATTAGAATTTCAATTATTTGATTTGTGACGTCATATGCGAGCAGCATTCCTAACATAGCGAATGGAAAAATCAATTAAATGTCATTTTCTCAGAAAATTGAAAATTTTCACTGTAACTTTTGTATATCAATAGACAAATGATTTCACACCAGATCATGAAAAGAAAACAAAATTAAGTCATCAGGAACCATACAAAATTTGAAATTCATACATTTTATATTACATAACACATGGGGCAGCTGCTCGTTTATGACGTCAAAAATCCAAAATTTTGAACTCTAATAACTTTCTTACTCTTTAACGGATTTTCCTCAAACCTTCACCAATATTTTTGATTATTTTTTCTGCAATTTTTACAACAAAGTTTTCTTAAGGGTGAACTTCCCCTTTAAATGTACATGAACCATCAAATATTTCAATTTCCGTAGAATTGAGAATAAAATGTTTCTTGATTAACTCATAATACATAATAATACTTGCCATTTCAGATTTTCAAGGAATCTAACCATCATTCATAATGGAATTTTTTTTAATCTATTATAACAGATTATAGATTTGAATTGTGAAGACCCAATTTGTGAAAGATTTTATGTTCAAACCAAATTTGGTCTTCAGATGTATCTCAATCCTTGCTTACCACTTGTACAATGTGAAGCATGTTTTTTTCATAAATGTGAAATTGCTTTTAAAAATAGTCAAAGGAATAAATTGAAAACCTATGTGTACTGTGTAACCCTAGTGGGATCTCTTTGTAATATCCTTCTTCAAGTGTCGCTACTTAAATCTGATTTTGATGAAAATCCAGTGATTGGCTTGCTTGCCTTTTTCTCTTCGATTCACAGGTTTGACTCGGTCTGCAGGCACAGACATACGGTTTTTGCATAGTGCATAATACAGTCTGAAGTAGTGAGACTAGATTCACTCATGTACATGTACTGTTGCTGCCTCTGTCAGACAGAATTGGGAGTCTAGTCTCCAATACTAGACATGGTATAATCTTTGACAGGTCAAAATCAAGTCTGTGCTTACAGACTGTGGTTGACTAGGCCTATAAAATATCCCAATAGTTTGTTGTTGTTTTTTTACCTGATCATCTTTCTTGAGCTTTTATCTTATCTAGCAACACCTCCATGTGGTATTTCATGAGAGGCTGTCCTCTCCTGGACTTCTTTTTCAGCTTCTGATGCTGTTCATTCTTCTTCTTATTGTAACGTTCCAAGGCGAGCGCCCTCTCTGTTTGCTGTTGTTTCAAATTCTGGTAAGAAGAGGGAAGAAAATTGAATCAGCAACAATGCATTACTTTAAGTCTTTTTCGACCATCTTCCCTAATTTGTCGATAATGTACATTATTTTTGTGTCAATGCAGTTGAACTTGCTTTTCGAAAATTAATAGGACCTTGGATTGACTTGAACTGAAATGAACAGATGTTTCGAAAATAGTAAGTTTGAAATTTTCCAATTTGCATTTAAATAAATGATTTTTGTATGTCCGTTGCACTGACAATTGAGGGATTTTCAGGATTATATTGCTCAAAATGCCTTTTAATATTGAACAAAAGATGTGAAAAAAGTTGGTGCTGTCATATGCTGGCCAAAAATCTTGTTCTATTCTGGGTGATGTGTATAGCAGAATGGTGTCCAATTCCCCCAAGAAAAGCCACAATAATAATAGACCAGGTGTGAAACCTGGGCATTGTTAATCTCGAGCCTTAGCAACTGGCCGATGAAAACAAGGCATAAGCGACCTGTACAGCAGCGTGGCGTTTTAGCATGCGTGGCGTTTTAGCATGCTTACAATGCATGAATACAAAATCATGGCATTCATACAAAATCAAACACATTCATGCTGAATGTAGAGATAATCGAGTTGACCCATTTCGTTATATCTGAAAGTTTACGAATCTTTCAGAAATTTTCAGTGCTGTTTCTGACATTATTTCATTGTGTTTCTCATACTTTGTTTTCATCTCACTTACGCTGTAGGACTTCAAGGTTAGTTAAGCGGATGTGACGTCAACACCTCCCCCCGCCTATAGATGGGCTTTAAAATTACCTGTACTCTAATCTCCTCCGCCCGTCTCTTTTCTGTAAACTCTGCCTGGGCTTTGCTGAACCGGTTTTTGGCATTCTTCTTGCCTCCGCGCTTCTTGAATCGTTTCTTTTTCACCACATTCTCTCCAGTTCTCTCTTCACCTTCACTTCTATCAATAAGATTCTTTTGAGTCCTTTCACCAATTCCCTCCTCGCTCCTCTTTGGAATGAAGTCGTGTTTTGAAGTGGGGTTGAAGTCCCTTTCACCATTTTCCGATGTAGACTGAACATTTTTGGCAGATAAATTTATGTTTTCTGATGCAGATTGGATGTTTTTTGCAAATGAATTGATGTCGCTCGTGTCCGTTTCATTTTCGCTCTGCCTCCTTTCAGCTTGGAGTCTCTGTTTCCTTCTCAGTTTCTGATAGTTGTTAAGAAACCTCCTCTTCCTCTTATCAGCATATCCTTGACCTGCGCAAATATTGAACATTAAAAAGAAAAATGGTTGTATAATTTGAACATTTTACACATGATTATTTTTTGCCGAAGTGTGATCAATCATAGAATGTATCATTGCTGTTTTATTGATTTAAAAAAAGTTACACATAAAAATGAGGAAAAGGACATCTGTCTGGGCTAGACACAGAAAGTGAATAAAGTAGGAAAAACACTAGTATAAAGTCAGGAAAAAAACCTATCCCCAAAACATAAAGACCTATGGTAACACGAGACCAAAGAATGGAAAATACAAGTGTAGCAGGATAGAGACACACAAAGGTGTCTAGTCACATGCCCCGCCCAGGTAGCGAGACAAAGTACTGGGTCAACATCCCCCCCCCTCCCATAGAAGTGGATAGGCACAATGGGAGACTGTCTCCCGTTATCATGATTATGTGGGCTCTTAACTTCAATTTGTAAAGAATATGGGTAGGCTTAGGCCTATCAATTTTAGAGAGAGTTCAGTTGCAGTTTCCAGTTTGGGAGACCAATTTGCTATTTTTTTTCAAAACTAGATCAAGTCTACCATATCCTTGAACGCAAATGAAAATGTGCTGATCAGACAAGTAAAAGCAGATTTCTCATGAAAAACTACCCCTTATCTGTTTTCACTGTCTACTTAGTAAATTCGTTTACTTTTGACTTTTTTAAGTTTAGATCTAGGTCCTAGGGCAGGCTAGATCACTTGTTCATTGCTACCACCCTGCCTGTGGGGAATCTACAGGTAGGACTATGGTATGCCAATGTTGTCCAGAGCACACACTTTAAAAAGTCATTAAAATATCACTTTTGTGACCAAAATTACTAATTTCCGTACAGTTGCAATTTATTTTTCAATAGTAACTTGGGAATTATTTTTGTATTCACCAGAGCGCTCAAAAACTTGAATTTGGGCATATTTTTGTGTACGCCCTCTATTGGTGGAAATTAATATGGCAAGAAAATTTTCATTTTTTTATCTCTATTTTTAATTAAGAAAAAAATGATTTAAAGTATCAAATTTAAATAAGAGCCAAGTTGTATGAATAATAGGTGTAATGGAAACTGTCAGTGTAAAAACATCAATCATTTGCCCCAAACAAAAAGAGAAAATTAGCCAAACATTGCCACCCTTATTTTGCCACACATGGAGATATAACTGAGAACAAGGTTATATCATAACCTTGTTCATTGAATGAGTGGGCTAGATCTAGTTTTTTTTTTTTGGGGGGGGGGATGGAAAAAATGTGCGAACTTATTGCAAATCAAATGACACCACCATAGATCAAAGTCATAAGAATAAGTTATTCTTATGTCATGTATGTTGGTGCCATTTGATTTGCAATTCGTCCTTTTCTTTTTGCAAAGCAAGTCTCCACTTACAGTCTTACTCCAGTATGACTATGAGTATGGGAGATTGTATCCCATCCCACATTCTCGACTGTCCCATAAATAATAATGGCCCATATAGTCCATGCACCTCCACCATGTCCACTGGCACTGCACTGCCCCCCCCCCCCCCCTGTTCACAACACTGGCCCTGGGTATTCTGGGTCAAACTCGAACTTGCAAGTACACGATTGAGCACCACCGCGTACCGCCTTCCGCAGCCGGCAGAGCGGCGGAGTCGAACAACTCGTCGCGTCACGTCACCACTCCACTGGCACTGGAGCTGGAGAGTGGAGCGACTGGGACGTCATGGACGTGGTCTGGAGCCCAACAACTGCTGGCCGTCAATGTCGAACCAAAGACAGCTCTATCATACCTTCTTTGACGTTTCCAATGATTCTTGACCGATATTTATTGTGTGATGATTTCACTTGGGGAGACTGCATTCGGCTTCTTATTTTATTTGCCCCAGACTGGCGCTTGCCAGAGGCAAAAATGCGTGAAGGTTTATCTCGTGGTGGCATGGGGAGCGCCATGTTGTTGAACGAAGAAGAAAAAGAAACGGTATGCCGATTCCGTGGTGCCAATTTGATAGAATTTTTGCTTGGCTACAATTACAGAAAAAGGGACCTCCTAAAAGTATTAAGTTGTTTCTTTAGGTTGCAGTTGATTTCGATGATTTTATTCTATTTTTTATTATCAATTTTTTTTTTTTTTTGGGGGGGGAGGTGTCCACGATTTCTCCCCTCACCCAGTTCACCGCCATGCATTACGGAGGGGCCGCAAGGGGGCGGGAGGCTGTTGTTGTTGTTGTTATTTTGAATAGGCAAACTAGTCAGTTTTGACTATTGTTGCCTTATAAATATGCTTTTCTTTTTTTTTCCAAAATATGATAATTTCTTTGTTCAAATTATGTCAGTTTGAAAAGTAAAAGAAAGAAAGGAAAGAAAAGTTCCCAGGAAATTGTGCAAGACCACCTCTCCTGCCCTGTATTAGTACGTTATCCTGACAAGCCCGCTCGAGGTGCATTTCGAGGGCGTCTCAGGAGTACAAAAAAATTGTATTCCCTATGTCTCTCAAACGTGAGCAGGGGGCGCTCTATCCAATACCTCGTGGAACTTGATTTAAATTCCGCAGGTGCAAATTTATGTCAAATCGATCGGAACCATATCAACATTATTATTTTTTTTTTAAACGAAAACATTTATAGTAGAGTAAATACTGACATTTAAGGGCCATGTGATAAAGTGAAAGTGACAATAAAGGTGCACACATAGATTAATTCGGTGAAAACATCATAAAGAATTACCCCCGAAAAATATGAATCATTATAAAAACTTTGCTCAGCAAGGTATTCTGGTCGTGCACGAAAGTAATAATTTGCTAAAGTTTAGAACTCTTTACTCTTGACTACACCCTGTTAAGATGGTTGCCATCCGGGCAGCCAATTTGAAATCTATGAGTCCTTTTGAAATATCTGATTAGAGCACTTTGTGTCTTAAGTGTGAGATTCTCCACTTTACGTTCCGCATCAGGGATATTGTTAACATTTAATTCAGCAAGTAATAGGGCTCGTTGAATAATAAATTTAGGGCAAACATATAAGAAATGGTATATCGTTTCTCTTTCATTACAAAATTCACACAATCCAGTCGTGTGTCTTCCCTTCTTAAAAAGGAAGTCATTTAAACCCAAACCTCCCAAACGTAATCTGTGGATCATTTTTTCACCTCTCTTATCTGTGCAGAGATAATCAAAGGGAGTTTTTTCGGAGACAACTTTCTGGTATTTTTTTAATTCTGAAGTTGACTTGTCCCATCTCTTCTGCCATTCCTTTCTTGCAAGAACTCTTACAATCTTTTTTGTTTCTTGGATATTCAAACCATTATTAATCTCTATTTCTTGTTTTAGGGCTGCCTTTGCATAGAAGTCAGCCGTTTCGTTTCCACTAACTCCACAGTGAGATGGAATCCACTCAATGCAAATTAATATACCTTTATATTTCAGACAAGTAGCGGTAATTATGATTTCTCTAACGAAATTATCCTCATTGTTTTCCTTCACCGCTTCAATAGCACTCAAAGAATCGGTAAAAATTACCACTTTATTATAAACGTTCAAATTTTCCAACCACTGCAGTGCCAAGACTATGGCGACCAATTCCGATCTATACGATGAAGTAAAATTTTGCATTCTTTTACTTTCGATTACCCGCATAGCAGGCACGTAAAAACAAGCAGAGGCATTGCCGTGCGCCGGGTCTCTAGAACCGTCAGTGTAAATATGGAGATTCTCTTTCCAAGTTGTATTAATATACTCCACAGTTGTGTTGTATTGATAAAAAATGTTGTCACTTTTGGACACAAGCTCATGCAGCTTCAATGACACTTCTGGTGGAGAGAGATGCCAAGGAGGCATGGGAGTATAAGACTGAAAAGATTCAGTTGTGTAGAGTATCTCATCTTCCAAAACTCTTAATCCAAAAGGTTTTCGTGCTTTCTTATTTTTTTCGTATTCAAATTGCCAACAGTTCTTCAATGATGATTGGAGTGGATGTTTGGCGTTTTGTCTTATTTTTGCTTTGTATACCTTGCTAAGCATATATCTTCTCAGATCAAGTGGTAATTCACCAGTATCTACCTGTAAGGATTCCAGGGAGGTGCCCGGTAACGCCCCTGTGCACAGTTTTAAAGCCTGGTATTGAATTGTCAACAAGAAGTTCTTCACATGATCATGAGCTGAATCATATGCTTCTGCTGCATAATCCAACAATGGCCTGATGACCACTTTATAAAAATTCAAAAGGCTTTTATAACTACTTCCCCACTTTGTTCCCACTAGTCTTTTCATTATATTTATTTTCTTTTTTGCTCTTGTTACAATCATATTTATATGTGGTCTCCATGTTAACTTTCTATCCAGTAATACTCCTAAAAATGAATGTTCGTCCTTTTGTGGTAAGGGGACCTCATCTAAATCAATCTGTACACATTTGTTAGTGTTACTAAAAAGCAAAGTAACAGATTTTTCTTTAGAAAGGGTAAAACCCCATCTGTTGAACCACTCATTTAGGATATTCACATAGGTTTGTACTTTTCTTTTTAGAAAATCAATGTTTTTTCCACTTTTCCATATAACACAGTCGTCTGCGTATATAGAAATACTGACAGATTCATCCATTGGTATGTCCGACAACATTAAATTGAAAAGGACGGGACTTAGGGAACTACCCTGCGGTAGCCCTTCATCTATGTCCTGTATACCTGAAAGGTACTTATTTGCCCGGACCTGGAAAGAGCGCCCGCTTAAATAGTTCCATAAGAACTTAACTATGTTGCCTTGGAAACCAAGTTCATTAAGTTTATATATCAAGCCTTCCTTCCATAGTCTATCATAAGCCTTCTCCATGTCAAAGAAAACGGCCAGGGTATGTTCTTTATTCCCAATACTTTTTTGAATGTCATTTTCAAGTTGAGTTATATTGTCCTTAGTGCTTCTTGCCTTTCTAAAAGCACTGTGGCAAGATGGCAATAAACTATGCTTTTCCGTAAACCATACCATTCTTTCTTTGATGATTTTCTCAATTATTTTAATGAAACAGTCATTAAGAGCGATAGGCCTGTAGGAAGAAACGTCTGTAGCTTCCTTATGTGGTTTCAATATTGGGACTATGACGCAATGCTTACACTGGAGGGGAACAATTCCTGTTTCCCATATGTTATTGATTATAGCTAACATTATACCTTTCCCTTTGTGTGAGAGATTTTTATATACTTCATACCCAACGCCATCTTTACCTGGAGAAGACTCTTTACATTTTTTAAAAGATATACTCAATTCGTACATGGTAAAGGGTTCATTAAGGACACAACATTCCTTAGCATCACCAAAAGATGATATGATATCCTCACATTTTTTAACAATATCTATTTGTTCAGGGGTAAAAACTTTGCCCTTAAAACTATCGTTTATGTTTTTAAAGTGGTTGGCGAAGGTATCCGCAACGTCATTGCCAGTAACAACGGAACTATTCTCTCTCATGAGAACAATGTTTTTCCTGGGCGAAATACCATCATTATTGATCCTTTTAATCATATTCCAGATCTCGGATAAAGGGGTAAAACGATCAATGTCTTGACAGTACTTTTCCCAGTAAACCCTTTTGGCTTGCCTTAAAGTTTTCTGGGCAATAGATCTTTTCTTCTTAAAATCCTCCAATAAATCTGGAGGGGGTATTACATAACTTTTCAATTTGCTCCTTGCTCTATTTCTCTCTTTTATTCTAGAGGAACAATCTTTATTCCACCATGGTACTGGGTTTTTCTTGATATACTTGGCAGCTCGATGTCCTTTCAAATTTTGCAGGGTAATCTTAATTGATTCCATGAAAGTATCGAACTCTATGACCTTGTCTTCTTTCTCTAAGGTATTCCATTGCTCATCAGTTTGCCGCCTAAATTCATCCCAATTTACATTCTTTGTGGATAAAATTGAACTGATTGAATGGGAGTGGTCGATCTTTGTTTGCGTACCATTCCCTTTCAGTATGTTCAACTCACTTAACAATGGATAATGGTCACTTCCAAAACTATTATTCAGGACCTGCCACGTTGCTTTGTTCGCTGTACTGGGAGGGGCTAATGTTAGATCCAAACAAGAAAAATTACCTGTGTGGTAGTCTACTCTAGTGGCACTTCCATCATTTAAGAAAACAAGATTTCTCTCGTTTGCAAAATCTTCCACTACTTTACCATTTGCATCTGTTTTTTTACTGCCCCATAATGTATTATGAGCATTAAAGTCTCCCAATATTACAAAGTTTTTTTCCCCTCACATTCTTGAAAAGTTCATTCAGCGAGTCTGTGCTAAGTTTGCTGCAGGGGTTATAGAAATTAACTACATTTAAAACCTCATCATCCAATAAAATTTCTAATGATATTATCTCCAGATCATCGTGTTTAAAAACACTTTTGTAGTTTAGTGAAGAATGGACGTATATAGCGCAACCCCCTCGGGACCCTCCTTTTCTATTCCTATATTCACATATATAGTCTGGTATCTGCATGACTCTCCCCTCTTCTAACCAAGTTTCTTGTACACAAATAATTTCTAAGGGTCTTTTTTGTTGATTCAAAAATCTAATTAACTCATCCCCGTGGCATTCAAGACCCTGTGCATTCCACTGGAGAATGCTGAATGCCACGAGGGTGATCAGACTAGTAGAATAGGCTGCGAATTGACTGTAAATCAACGTCTGAGGGATGTAAACCCAGAGTATCTTTCAAAATATGTGTTATTTCATCAAATGGATTACAGTCAGGCTTTGTTACTATTCTGATTAGTCTAATTATGAAAGAAATAAGTGTGATGTCTGAAGCACCTTTCAAGAAATTACTATGCGTTTGTCCTACATTCTCAGACATTTTACCTGTCACCTCTGTTTTGGTAGAAAATTGCGAATCCGAGACGATTTCCATTTCGGTTTGATCAGAATCTGCATTTCCTTTCTGAGTGTTTACTTTATTGATTGGATTTGTTACTTTTATTATTTCTGCCTTGTTTACAAGATGTTTTCCCTGCTTAATTTCCTCATTTTGTTCAGAGCGTAGTCTCACTGCTTGTGCATATGAGATATGATTTTGTATTTTAATTTGCTGCACTTCTTGTGCTTCTTTTGAGGCCTCACAACCTTTATAAGCAGCCGAATGGTTACCATTGCAATTTACACATTTGAAGTGTTGTCGCTCCAGCTCGCAATTTTCTACCGAATGTCCTAGGCCACATCTGGGGCACCTTTCCTTAGCACTACACCCACTAGCTAAATGCCCGTATCTTTGGCATTTAAAGCACCTGGGTGCTGGTGGAATATATTCCTTGACTCTTATTTTCTGGAAGCAAAATTCAACATGCTCTGGAACTTGGGGGGTAGAGAAGAACAATATTACGGTCTTTAGGGGCTTCAAATCACCCTCAATTCTCTTTTTCATTCTCTCAACCTTCACTACTCTGCTAATTTCTAGCTCCTTCAGAATATCTTCCTCAGAGGTTTCTAGAGAAATTCCAAATATGACCCCTTTCGAGGCGTGGGTTTTTTCCTCTATTTTGACCGGAATATTGCCAATCTCTGGTATCTGAGTTAAGGCTTTACGTTGCTTCTCATTTTTACACTTTACTAAGAGACCCTTCCCACCACGTACAAACTTAATGAAGTCAGGGGAGACCTGCAAGCCTTTCCAATATCCTTCTTGACAGTCAGTTCATTAACTACACTAAGGTTTTTATTTCTCTCAATGGGTACTAAGAGTACCTTTAGGTGGTCTGCTTTTGTGGCATTTATTCCTATTTTGAAAGGAGTTGACGGCGGTGTGCCAAAGTCGGTATCCGCTGCCAACTCTTCCACATCACTCAAACTTCCCTCTCTCAATCTTTTTTTTGCTAATTTTAGCTTCCTTATAACTTGAAATCCCCCCTCCTCTTCTGGGGCTTACGCTGAGCTAGATTCTCCGCCATTGTGGTTTGGCGGGAAATTCAAAGTGCAAAGTGCATAAAAGGCCCAAAAATGACAGCTTACCTACTGCAATCCGGAATTTCCTCAAAATAGCAATTGCAAAAAACCAAAGGACTAAATCCAAATTCCTATATATCCAAAATCCTATATATATCCAAAATGAAAAGAAAATGAAAAGGAAGCAACATAGCACAACATAGCACAACTCGCTGGAGCATAAACATTGGCCTACGGTCTGTGTTACGTTTGTAACCATTACACTATTTTCTTTTCTAGTTCCATGTGCGTCGATATATGGGTTCACATAGGCGGCGGAAGCAGGGGGGGGGGAGTGGGGGACAGGTCCCCCCATAAATTTAAGCTGGGGGCGGCCCCCCTAAATCTGTTGTTGAGAACCTTTTATTTTTGCTTGTAAAAAAAAATTAGTTGATAGCCAAAATTTCATGTGGACCCCCCCCCCCCCTAATTGTTTTGCCTTCCGCCGCCAATGTGGTTTCATGATGGGGCCGGGGGGGGGGGAATTATACTGACAAAAACTTGTTTTTTTAGAAGGATTTGAAAGGCCTACAAAGTTAGGGATGGATCGAGGGGAGGCCAGTGGCGATTTTTTTCTTCATATTTCTCCCTGTTTCTTTCCCTTTTTAATTCTTTTCATTTCTTTAATTTTTTTTCATTTCTAAAAATTAACCATTTGGAGGACTCTGGTCGGTTTTCAGGGTTATTTCCCTCTCATGCACTCTTTTAAAATTTAAATTCACATAGTATGTTGCCAACTTCTTTTGCATCATAATATTATTATAAAATACAATTCAATAGGGTGTAGGGCACACCCAATGCGCAGAGGCCCTGGGAACGCCGGGTTTTTAAATTGGAGTTGCAGGGGATTCTTTGGTAAGGAACACATTTGACATTTGTCAAACAAAAGAAAAAAATCTCTGTCATTTTTTGGAACAATAACCATATTTTTTCCCTGTCAACCTGATTTGCATTGGTGCTGCCTATGGTAAATAAAATACTCAGCACCCCTGAAAAATCTTGGGGTGCTTTAGCCCTTTTTCCATGCCATGTATGCCCATCAAAATATAAACGAACGTGTTATTATTTTTCATCCTGATTTTTTTCTTTCTATCTGTTTCTAACAATATATGAAATGATTTGTTTCACTACAGCCCGAGGTATTTTGTTAAAACCGCTGAAAAAAGTAATGGGGCATCCTTCATGTTTATTATGACGTATTATTTGTTAAATTTGAAAATGTATATACTTTTATATGGAAATAAAATACAAACAAACAAAGAATAACGATAAACATAAGAAAATTCCGAGGGAGAGAGAGAGATTTGATGGTCATCCTGCGTATAAACCACAAGCAATATTACAAACAGTCATGTAGAATAATAATCATCACGTCGTACATGTCGTATGGTTCATCAAAGGCCTAAATATTATGATTTTCCACCGTAACAAATTATGGGGGGGGGGGGGGGGGTTAAAGCATTCATAACACACGGCCACCCCACCTGAAATATCGAGAGTATATAGAGGGGGGGGGGTATGATCCTCCTTTGATCAACGCCCAAGCTTATATTACTTGGATATAATACTAAATTAGGTACGTCTCAATGACGCACTTGGAAACTTTAGGAGGGAGATGATAGAGCATTGGATAAAGGAAAATCATGGCTCCCATGTATAGGGGGGAGGGGGGGGGGGGGGGTCAGAGCGGCATTTTAACATCAATTGCAACATAGGGCTAATATAATCGCACAAAGACTTTATATGCATTCTTTCTTATCTCTTACTCTTATTCCTCTACTCCTTTGATTTTTCCCCCTCGACTTTTTGTTTTCAGTATTATAGATGGGCATGGTCCTGGGAAGCGGAGGTGCTTGCGGTGCTGAAACTAATTACCCCCAAGATTTACCTGAGGGGTACTCCGTATGTGTGTTATCATTCACCATATCTAGGCAGCACTGTGACCCCCTGGAAATCTGGGTCCCGCCAAAACACAAAGCGTTAGCCTGAGCAATTAATTGTACGATTGATTGCATTATAGTCAATGAATCGTGATCAGTTTGTGTTACGGGCCCCTGCAGGTATATGCTTAATAGCAGAAATGTAACCAAAATCACCTTCATTTTGTATTGAAAACCTTTTTTTTATCGAATTCCTCATAACTAAAGTTACCCGTACTCCAGTGTTTTTTTTATTTATTTATTTATTTATTTATTTTTTTTTTTTTTGGGGGGGTTGTCAAATGTAACTTGGCAGCACCCTCTGTTAAAAAACATCTTTCCCAGAGCCCTGCTTATGGGGTGTGTGCTCGATCCTAACATAGGCGAAACACTAGAGGTTGGTAGAAGGTGTTTTATTATTAAAAAGAATCATAGAGATATACAATATAATAAATCTCTAATGGGCTTAATCTTACTTCCAAAATTGGCAACGTAAGTTTTCATTCATTGAATTTAGTCTGCTAGGTTTAGGTATCGGCTGTCAACCGGCTTACGTGCCTAACTTTTCCCAATGAATTCGGTGTTTGGGATTCAATGTAATATAATTTTTGAATTTTAATTAACTACAAAGAAAGATTTGACCATGAAGGAAGTGTTGATGGTGGCGGAGAAGCCACAATTAGCACAGTCTCTTGCTAAAATTCTGTCCCATGGAAGCCTGAGGTCTCGACGCGGAATGAATGGAGCGTGCAGTGTCCACGAATACACGGGGACGTTCCGGGGACAACAAGCCAAGTTCAAGGTATGTCAGTACAGGCGCACGGCCAATATGGTAGACTCTCTCCAATAAGGGAGACAATCTCCCATATTGGAGACTTGCTTTGCAAAAGGACAAAAGAAACAACACCAACAAAAGCATGAGTTTTTCCACCCAAACTTTTGTCCCACTGACCTGCTGACGTCAGAAGCCCAGGGCCAGGCATTTGTTTTGTGTGTGGATGACAACAAAAATCCTTATAAGAACAAAAGTAGGCCTATCCCTAGATGGTGAATTTTTAAAGTAGACGGTGAAAGGGGTAATATTTCATGAGGAATCTGCTTATCACATTTTTATCTGCCGCCAAGGTAGGCCTAATCCTTTTTAAGCAAATGTAAACAAAGAAAATTGGTCTCCCAAACTGGAGACTGTCTCTGAAATTGGATACCCAAATTCTTTGTAATAGTCTCTGGTATTGGAGATAATCTCTCATGGGAGACAGTCTCCAATATTGGCTGTGCGCCTCTACTGCAGAGCTGAGCGCCGCGCCTGGCCCAGCGCCTAAATTTTTATGAGTGGCTCAGTCTGTCCCGGGAAGCGACGCCCCACCCCCTATTTTTTCATCCCTTCTTTCCATTAAATTAAAGCAGATAAAATCATGAAAATACACTAAATTAGATGTACAGTTTTCTTTTTCCAAGGGGTTACTTCATACTTGGAATGTCTTCTGTGCAGGAAAGAAAAAAACACAAAAAAAATTTGCCAAGGTCTTTTTCAAAATAATATATGTAGTTGTAGTCTTGTAGATCATATGGCATGCCTTCTAAATGAGCCCTTTTTTTTGCCCAGCTGTGAGAGCTCGTGCACTAATTCAGTACAATACTCCAAAATGATTCCATGAACGCAGAAAATTTGCCAGGATTTCCTTGCCCTGCCTGAGATTGTGAGGTCAAAAGGTAAAATACGTACAGTGTTCACAAGCATGCATGCAGTATATTTGTGCTACATGTACGTAACATGATGTTGTATTCTTGATGTTGCTAATGGAATGGACTTGTTAACCAGGATTTGTGTATTATATCCTAGATGACATCAGTTTGTGGTCATGTCTTTGGCCTGGACTTCCATCCTCGTTTTAACAACTGGGACAAAGTTGATCCGGTAAGTAAGCTACTAGCACAGGTTGATGGCGAAGGGCAATTTGTTGATGATATTTCTCAAATGGATCTAGATTGGAGGGGGGGGGGGTGGAGTTGTACAAGAAAATAATAAGGAAGAGGAGTTTGGAATGAGGATTCGTTGAAAGAAATGTGAAGAAGCTTGAATTAAAGAAGGAAAAAAAAAGTAAGGAAGAGGATAAGAAGACAAGGGGATAATAAAGAATAATCAGAATGAAAAGAAAAAGAAGAAGGAGAATAGGAGGAGGAGGGATATGATGAGGGGAAAAGACTTGAGAAAAGAAAGGAATGAAGAAGAGGAGAGGAAGAAGGAGGATGTGGAGTAGAGAGAACAAGTCATAACTTTGTTCAAGGATTTTGTAAAAATTTTCTGATTCCACCACATTGATGTTGCAAATGTGGGTCTTGTACATAAACAAAATTCTAGAAGACTATATATGTTTAAAACGTTGTATCATGTTTTTTTTCTTTTCTTTTACAGTCCGAGTTGTTTGCAGCCCCCACCGAGAAAAAGGAGGCAAATCCTAATCTTCACATGCCAAAGTTTCTCGCTATAGAGGTGAAAAAATTCTATTATGTTATCTTAAACACATTAAAATGGGCGGTTACAAGTCAGTTGTTGGCGTTGGTGTAGGAAGCAGATTTGGACTGCTTCCCTAGCTCCAAAGTCCAAAACCTATTCTGAATTTGTAAAACTTGATCCAGATCACATTATTGACATCTCAACAATGAGTGACTTTTTAGGACCATCTTTTGGTGTTATACTGGTGTAAAAAATGACCTAACACCAACACCAAAAGGTCAACACTGAACTTAACTCACCCATTATTTTGTTTTGTACATTTTTTTTCATAAAAGTTTTTAAGTTGATGCAATATACAGTTTATAACAGTTCCACTACATGTAGCATCAAGAGTACAAGATTTAAATGTTTAATTCTCAGCAGACTTTGCCTAATGCAAATCTCCTGGAACCACAAAGATTGAATCTACTCAGAAATGTTGTTTTTAAAGATGGAAAGTACATGTCATGTTTTGAATAATCTTGTGTAATAATTTGACTGTTTTTGGAGGTTGAAGTATGCAGACTTAATAATTAACTCGATGCTGGTCTTTGCAGGAACTTGATTAGTATTGAAACCAAGTCACACTGAGACATCCATTGTACACTGCACATTATGCATAAAATCCTGTTGTGTGGCACTTCCAATATATATAATAATAATATATGTTTTATTGTCCAACTTAATGGAAATTCATTTTGTTTACATGCAAACATACAAATTACAAATACACATAATCAAGGAGAGACAAAATTAATACACAATACTGGCATGCACGTAATACATTCGTTCTTATACATAAGACGATTAAAAGAGTATAAGGAGATCATATCGAATTGTAGGTGTACTCGGTTCATAATTACATCGACTTACTCGAAACGACGAAAAATACAACACGATGACAAATAACCAAGTGAAAGATACATGTCCAAGAAACATGGTGAAACACTCCAAATGTAAACAGCTACTAACAGTGACACAAAAAGTGAAATTTTTGATGAAAAATGACAGACAAATTTGCATGTAAACCGGTCGCTACTGAGCAGCGCCCTCATATAGCCATGCCTCTTGAACTTATCCTGCTAAAAGGTGGTTTTGTTACGCTTTTTCAAATTTCATTCGGAATAACATGATATCTCGGCTGAAAGGAGTGATATTGTGATGAAATGGATGTCATTTTAAAGCTGAATATATACTTTACCACGTCTGTACAAATGAGCATGTTATCACATGAATTTGCAAATATATATATGAACAACTAAATTGATTATCATATTAGGCAACAAAGGTAAAGTACAATAAGAATGCATCGAATATGAAGGTGATAAGTAGTACCGTACTTGTTGCAAAGGTAAAAAAAAAGATAGTGTACACTGTACTGTAGGAATAATGTAAGGCAGAGCTGCCAAGTAGTACGGATTTTCAGTATTTAGTACTGAAAAATGAGAAGAATTCTGATGGTTTCATGTAAAATACTGATTTCTCAAGTTTCAGATTTATGTGTTGTCCTATGGTATTTCTTTGAAAATACTGATTTCCTTACCAAAATACTGATTTTCAGCTTAAAAAATACTGAAATGTTCTTGTTCAGGTTGGCAGCTCTGGTAAGGTAAATACATGTCTAAAATTTTAAAAGATTGGGTACCTAAGAGAGACACAATTTGAGAATGAGTGAAGGGAGGGAGAGAGGGATGAATCGAGAAACTCAACACAGGGTTTCCACAGTCATGGAAAAAATCCTGGAAAAATTTGTGGTCATGGAAAGTCAGGTAAAAGTCAGGGAATTTGGACAATTTGTGAAAAGTCATGGAATTGCATTTACCTCTTGGCTATGGCAGCTTTCCAGTTTGTCGTGTCTCGCAACACTCATACTCTGTGATCATACTCTGCTATTATAATTGGTGTTCATGATTTCCATTTTCCCCAGTTTTGTGACATCCCAAATTCTACATTTAACTCTTGGGACCTCACGGGAAGTCATGGAAACTAAAGCAGCAATTTTGTCATGGAATTCTGTTTTCAAATTTCTGTGGGAACCCGGGGGGGGGGGGGGGGGCACTTCCATTGAAGAGTGGATACCATGCGCGACCATGGGGTCTCAAAAGCACCCTAAACATGTATTTTCCATATTCTGAAAATGCATTCCTTAACAAGTATTGGCGTGTAAAACCCTATCCTTAGTAATGGAAACGAAACGATACTCTCGACAATTCCCTGAAATGAACCCCTATTAAAACAAGTACAGCGATATGTCACGGGTCCGTCGATCGTCGGTTCTACTTTTACACATCATTTGGTTTGATACGGCCCCAACTTCCACACATCGCGCAAATCGGACTCTAAACACGTAGTGTTGGGGCAAAACGGATATCCTTTATAAAACATTTTAATTGTATCCCCCGAACAGAGTTTTGAGGATACTGTGGATTTGGCCTCGTCACGCTGCGTCCGCCGCCGCTGAGATTTCCTTGTGAGCGCTCTATCAGCTGCATTTCTTCTCCGATCATCTTCAAATTTGGCATGAAGGTAGAGTATGGTATTGCGAAGCCGCCTATCGATTTTGGTGTGGGCGGAGACATCGTTGCCATGGCAACAGGTCAACATTAAAGTTTACATGCAAGACTCTCTTATGTCACCTAACTCCGCAACCGTTTGTCACTTTTCAACCAAACTTGGATGGGAGATGGACTTGGGAACCTGCATGTTATGCTGCAGTCAAAGGTCACATGGTAAGGTCAAAGGTCATTTTCAGGTCAATGTTAAAGTTTACATGCAAGACTCTCTTACATGTATGACACCTAACTCTGCAACCGTAAGTCACTTTTCAACCAAACTTGGATGGTAGATGGATTTGGGGTACCTGCATCTTATGCTGCAGTCTGAGGTCACATGTTAAGGTCCTAGGTCATTTTCAGGTCAACATTAAAGTTTACATGCAAGACTCTCTCCACAACTATTAGTCACTTTTCAACCAAACTTGGATGGTAGATTGGCTTGGGGGACCTGCATGCTAGGGTCATTGTCGCCATGATAATTGTATTTATTTGTCAAATTTCTGTGTGAGCTCTGTATATCGCAATGACGGATGACGTGATGGGTTCGGGGGATACATGTGCTCGGCTGCGCTCCCCGCCGAGCATCTCTAGTTTTCTTTAATATCATCCCCGCAAATTTGACCCTAAACATGTAGCTTTCCTAACGAAATAGAAACCTTTTTCATTTTTTTTGTGTGTTTTTGACACCCTTATTACGTTACGTATGTAACTTTCATTATTACTTTCTCTTTATCCATTACCAATCGCTGTCTGCAGGCCAAGGGATGTGACTATCTTGTACTGTGGCTAGACTGTGACAAAGAAGGTGAAAACATCTGTTTTGAGGTTATCAACAGTGTTGATGGAGTTATGAGGAGGCCAGTGGGAAGAGAACAGGTAAAGGAAGAATTCCTCTTGTTTTCATCTTGTTCTGTTTGATATAGTCATTCTCATTATACTGTCGTCATGGTTATGATTATTGCTCCGATTTTTATTGTTTATTTGATGTTATCCTTATATGTCATGGTTATGGTGATTATTACTGTATAGTTGTTATCAATGTCATTGTGTTCATTATTTCTATTATTTCTAATGCTTATTTTCATTATCATTATCATCACTATTATCAACACCATCATCACTACTGTCATCATCATCATCATCATCATCATCACGACAATCACCATTTTATTATCATGACAATCATGATTGTTATAACCATTACCACCACTTCCATCATCATCATCATCACCACCACTATCATTGTTATCAAGGAAAATCATTTGTGGAATAAAAGACAAATAATATATGTGTATCTCATTAATAGTGCCTTTTCATTTTAAGGAGTAGGTGAAAAAAGATAATCACGTTCATTATCTATTCATTGTATGTATGTGTAGGTCGTCTTCCGTGCTAAATTCAGTGCTATCACGGACACGGACATCAGACGGGCCATGAACACCTTGGTCGAACCCAACAAGAATGAAGCAATGTCTGTCGACGCCCGACAAGAACTGGATCTTAGAATCGGATGTGCTTTCACCAGGTTTCAGACTAAGTACTTTCAGGTATACATGTATAGCATTAATCACCATTTTATCATCATGACAATCATGATTATTATAGTGGAGCATTGTGGCCCAGTGGATTAGTCTTCGGACTTTGAAACAGAGGGTCGTGGGTTCGAATCCCAGCCATGGCGTAATTTCCTTCAGCAAGAAACTGATCCATAGTGTGCTGCACTCAACCCAGGTGAGGTAAATGGGTACCGGTAAGAAGTAATTCCTTAAGAAGCTGTGTGTGCTATGAACGTCTAGCTTAGCCGGGTAATATAGGAGCGCCTTGAGCACCTAACAAGGTGGATATGTGCACAATATAAATACCCTATATTATTATTATTATTTATACCCTATATTATTATTATTTATTAACTAAATTCACCTGCAGTATAATGTCTTATTGACTGCCCGTGAAGGAGTACTTTGTTGCTTGCTAATGTTAAAAATAAATGATAACAATAAACACCATTTATAAAGCACTTAATACGTATTGTTTCTAAGCGCTGGATACATAAACAAAAATAAGTACAAGTACAAGTACATGTCAGCGAAATACAAAGTAAAATATAACATCAACTTAAAACTACCAAAAATTAAAGGAAAATTATTTGCTTCTTAAAAAAAGTAGGTTTTCAGTTTAGTTTTAAAAATGGAGAGTGTTAGGGAGTCACGAACGAAAACCGAGAAAGCATTTTGGTCACTAAATAATCCCAATCTGCATATCTCAAATGCAATCAAGATGTTTCATATTTTGTTGGAATGCTCTGCAAGTATTTCAAATTCGTTCAGAGTACCGGTTGTTCAATGGTGCCCAACCTCTTCAAGTTAGGCCCAGCCCTCACAGTTGTGCGTTACTTGTAGATCATCATCTATTATTAATTATGCTAATTTTATTTTCATATGTTTCTGTTTTTGTTTCTTTTTCATTTTACGTTTCTTCACTTCTACAGGGTAAATATGGTGATCTGGACAGTACACTAATATCCTACGGACCATGCCAGACACCTACCCTAGGCTTCTGTGTGAACAGACATGATAAGATCCAATCCTTTAAGCCTGAACCATTCTGGGTTATTCAAATACAGGTTAAAAAAATGATCTAATACTATTATTAATTTTTTTTGTATCTTTACATACATGTATGCAATCAACAAAATCTAATCCATCCTCTGGTTTCATGAGGGAGGCGCAACTAAAGTTCATCAGGGCCCCGTCTTACAAAGAGTTACGATTAATCCAATCAATCGTAACTCTATGGAAATCCATCAGGGTCATAATTTTTCTACGGGGAATTCACAAAATGTCTTTTGTAAACAAAGGAGAACGCACCAAATTGTCTAGAAATCAAGTAATTATTGGAAATACATTCATATCTAGATTTCTTTTTTTTTAACAAACATGCATTTCATGTGTTGACTTTGCTGGCTTTCCATAGTTGCGATTGAACAGATCAATTGCAACTCTTTGTAAGACGGGGCCCAGAAGTCACTTCTCACTACAGAAACAGTGACCAGCAATCTTAATCTACATTTGATAGATAAGTGGAAGGTCTCCATAAATTTCAGCTTTTGTTTTCTGATCTCTCCAAGTGATATTTTGTACCCTTATTAAAAGTAATGTATATGTGCCATTTAATTTTTATTAATGTGTATATTTTCTGGTTCTGTCTCAATTAATATTTGTTAATGTTTTATTGATTATTGTTCTGTTATATCTTTTTTCCTTTTTTCTTTTGTTATGCACTGTTTTTTTGTTTTGTTAGGAACCTATTTCTTCCAAGCCTTTTGAGTAAATATTGTCATTTTTTTGTTAGTGTTTCTACAGTGCACTCGCTGTAAGCTGTGCTTTCAAAGTTGTCACCTTTATTGTGACTTCTATGCATGTCTTAATGTGAATAATGCTTAGCCTTTGGAAATAAATGTTACTGAATTGAATCAAAACTTCAAAAATTGGCTAGAATTTGGATCTTAATTCTTTTCATGTCTAGGTATCTCACGATAGTGGAAGGAAATTCAACCTAGACTGGGATCGTGTGAGGGTCTTTGACAGAGAGGTAGCGCAGATGTTCCTCAATATCATCAAAACACAGAAGGATGCAAGGTGAGATAGAGTGTTGATTTCATAAAGTATTTATGTATGAGCAGCAACCACAAGACCAACAATAAGTCACCAGGGAAGTTTTTCTGTCGGATACACTCTGTGATTTCGAAGGTTCGTAATTCCGAAACAATTAAATTGCCTATATCTCGATGTTCGTTAATCTGAAAACGTGAAAGGGTACGTTAATCCGAAGGTTGGATAATCCTAAAACGAAATAAGGTTCGATGTTCCGAAGGTGCGTTAATACGAAAACAAGGTTCATTGTTCAGATGGTTTGTTAATCGGATAACGAAATAAGGTTCCTTGTTCCGAAGGTTCGTAAGTACGAAAACGAAATAAGGTTCGTTAATCATTTAGTTTTCGGACTAACGAACCTTCGGAATAACCAACCTTCGGAAATACGAACCTTCGGAATAACGAACCTTCAGAATAACGAAGCTTCGGAATTACGAATTTATGCGTTTCTATCAATAGCTAAAACAGTTATTTGTTCTTAAAAAGCAAATATTAACTAATAAGCTAATCTAGCAAAGCAATTCTTCTGATTTGTACTGTTAGAATTTCAAGTTGTATAGTAATATAGGAAACAAGATACAAGAGTTCATTTGACACAAGATTTTGTGACTGCTTAAGTTTCACTGAGATTGCAGTGTGCACATCTGAAATGTGAGTGAACTTCGAACTTCAGACATTGTCTTTTTCTTTATTCCTTAAAGCCCTCACTGAATTTTTCCCTACATTCATTCAAGTACTCATGTGGGTTATTGTTGGTCAACTTCAACAAGTTATTTATCGTTTCAGTGTGCTACATAACTTTACAGAAGCGCTTGCCTGGTCGGGCAAGTAAATTTTTTAAATGGTTTGAATATACTTGCCCAAAAATCTATTTCACTTGCCCGAAAAACTCCTTGAAAAAAAAAGTTTTATTCTTCAGAAGAAAGTTCTGGGGTTTTATAAACCATAAACTGTTTCTCGCTTTTGAACTTGTTATTGCATTTCTTTTTCTTGCCTGCCATGATCAAAAATAGGGTAATATCATATCATTTATTGACCGTAACTTTGGTCATTCTACTGTGAGAATTTTGCTTTCTACTGTATGAATTTTGCTTGCCCAATTCCTACAAGTAGTTTTGGTCTTCAAAAGCACTTGCCTGACTCTTGCCCTGGGAAATCGGAAAAGTGCTTATGTAGCTTTGAAAACTTAGATGTGCTTTTCCAGACTCAATGAAATCTCAAAATTCATGTTGGGCAACTTATTGTTCTGTTTGGGGTGGATGGCCACATATATTGCTGTTATTTTTTATTTTTTATTATTGATTTCATTCAGTCATGTACTTGAAGCAATTTTTTGTGAGCTGAAAACAGAAGTAGTTTCGTTGCAAATTTATTCGAATATTTCCAATGAAGAGTTTACTTAAATCAAGGTTTTTTTTTTCTTTACTTTCTATTGCTTAATGTTTAAAAACATATATATATTTGCAATTGCAATTACATTATAATGGATGATTGCAATATAACAACTCCCAACAACATTTTTCAATCACTTCTTATCTATTCACCAACTAGAGTAACCTCAGTGTCGCAGAAAGAGAAATCTAAACAGCGCCCCCAGGCTCTTAATACTGTAGAGTTGATGCGTGTGGCGAGTGCATCGCTCGGTATGAGCCCCCATCATGCAATGCAGATTGCCGAGAGACTGTATACGCAAGGATATATTAGCTACCCTCGAACTGAAACCACAAGTTATCCTGAGAACTTTGACCTAAAGTAAGATTATGGTATAGAAATATTGACTGCTCATGAGGGCAATATTGAAAATTATTGCCTCACAATGACCATGAGACTATCCTACTATATTCCCAGATTTATTGAAGGTTGAGAGAAATTAGAAGGCCAATAGGTTCAACATTATTGATGTGTAAAAGTTTATGCTTTTGGCTAGATAAATGTTTAAATGGTATCAAGTTTATTTCCAATTATCTGTGACTTGTCCTTATGCATAAATTGATCCACTGACCCATAAAACACGGGTGAAGACACCAAAAGTTTATGAAAATTCCACGTATTGACAAAGTTATGGCCAAATTGTGATTTTGTGGGATAATGGCGTCCATCCTGAATTTCAGGCTGGCACACTTTTTTTTTGTCGCATCCGGGAAAGAAATTGTCATTTCATGTTGAGATTGGGAAAACAGAACACGTAAAAACTGTTCTCTAAGTAAATATGAAACAGTTATTTTGACCACTGTTTGTAGTCCACTCCTAATACAGGGCTCCCGCAGTCATGGAAAATTCTGGAAAAAATTTGTAGTCATGGAAAAGTCAGGGAATTTCGAAAATTTGTGAAAAGTCATGGAATTGCATTTACCTCTTGGCTATGGCAGCTTTCGAGTTTGTTGTGTCTCACAACTCTCATACTTTGTGATCATACTCTGCTATTATAATTGGTGTTCATGATTTCCATTTTTCCCAGTTTTGTGACATCCCAAATTCTACATAGCCCCTGTGACGTCATGGGAAGTCATGGAAAAGTAATGGAATTCTGTTTTTCTGTAATATTATCATTCATTACAATGTATCAATGTATCTAAATGGGTACCCGGTAGGATGCGAAAGATGTATGTTTGATTTTGCCAGCGCCATAATGAGGCTGCGATGAATGCAAGGAATGCTCCCCAGGGAGTGGAAATCGTGCACTTTTCGTGCGGGATTGAAATGAATCCAATGACCGGGGTATTAATATGCTGTAACACGCTTTGAGCCAATCTGGGAAAGGCGCTCTATAAAAATTGGCTATTATTATAATTACTTTTATCTCTCTGATTTCTAGGGGAACCTTACGACAGCAGTTGTCTGCGCCTTGGAGTTCTGAGGTTAGGGTTCTCCTGGATGGTGAGTTCACCAAACCCCGAAAAGGAACAGACGTCGGTGATCATCCCCCTATAACACCAATGAGATCTGCTAATGAAGGCGAGCTCGGGGGAGAGGCATGGAGGCTGTATGAATATATTGCAAGGCACTTTATTGCTACAGTGAGTATTAATCATCAGAGTTTAATATCTGTTTTCCCACTTTATGGGGTTTAGCTGTTCATTTCCTTGATGTCTCTTCCATATTGTCCTGTCATTTTGATCAATGTGGGTGATGTTTGACAATTTTGTCTTTGATAATTTCAACCCCATTTCTTGTAAGGTCTCCCACATGGACTTCTCACAGCAACAGGAAATTTTAATATTCACTTGAGCCAGTGTGTCTCTTCTATAGAAGAAGTATTGTATGAATAAATTTCAGTTGAATCTGAAGTACCTCAGGGCTCTGTTATAGGACCATCTCTTATTACATTTTAAGTTTATTCATTATTTTGGTTGCCATCACCACCGTCATTCTATCATCATCATCATCATCGTCATCATCATCATGGTCATCATCATCGTCATCATCATCATCATCATCATCAACTTCATCACAATAGTCATCCATCATCAACACTATCACCATCATTCCTCCTCCTCCTCCTCATCATCATCACCACCACCAAAAACACTGCTTCCTTTTTCATCAATCTCATCACCACCCTCCATCATGTGTACCGCTATTTCAGCTACCAATTTTTAATTTCCATGTAGGTAAGTCCAGACTGTCGATACCTCCTCACTACCATCCGTTTGATGATCGGTGAAGAAAGCTTCAGCTGTACGGGGAAGACATTGATCAGCGATGGTTTCACTGCAGTCATGCCGTGGCAAGCCATCCAAGATGAGGAGAACCTCCCCAACGTCACCAAGGGTGATATCTGCTCCATTGAAGAGGTAACTCATTCCACCGACTGCTAAAACCAATTTTAACTGCAATAAAATCCATTGTTTGCAAGTTTGTGTGCCCTGCGTTTGCTTTTTAAGCAGGTTTTCCCAATCCCTGCTTTTTTATTCTGTGCAGAAAGGTGGAGATTAGAAGAAAAGAGACCCTGAGCTCTATTGCCAACCTTGGCTCAATTAGCCTTTGACTTTTCATATGATGCCTTGCACCCCTGACATGTAAAATGTTTCCACGATCCTTGCCTATGTTTCACATTCCAATATGAAAGATGCCAAAAAGAAAAAGATTTTTTTTCCTATATTAATAGTTGTTGAGATAATTTTTTGAAGAGGGCATTGGAATGTCAATTCTCCTTCTTCCAATTCAATATTTGTATAAGATATTTCTTGTAATGGGGCTGTTACACCTAGGCCCGGTTTAATGAAGCTGTTCGTAACTTTTGTATGATTTTACAAATGACTGGTGACCCTTTCTTGTAGTAAACGATAGACCCCAAATATTTGTTACTGTTGATTTAACTCGGAAGGAAGGATTACCAGTCATTTGTAACTTACAAACAGCTTTATAAAACACCCACCAGGGTGTTCTAGCCACCATAGGCTGACCTACATATGGCAGGCCGTTTCACCATTCAATTCTTCCGATATATTTGAATTCAATTCTTGATATCAAGATATAAGATTAATGGATAAATGACATGCCATATGCATAAGAATTTTACTTGATTACGTATTGCGTAACGCTTACATTATCAGAAGTCTCTAAATGCTCTACAGTAATGCAGCATATTTACCCTGGCTGTTATCTGCTCAAGGAATAAATTCCTGCCAAGGTACCCATACGTATGTCAGTATACACTGGCTAGAATGTTGGCCAAATCGTGGTTTCGGGAACCACTCGTCGACTTGTGTACAAAGTGAATGGAGGTGGAAATAGGGAACCGTGCGTGTGACTGAATAAAGTGCTGCTGTATGAAGTGATCGGTGGTTCCCAATATCACGCTAATGCCAGAATGTTGAGGTGAGACAGCCCCTAAACATATCTTTGGACACTGTATGCTTCTATTTTCTGAATTATGACTGAAATGAATTAGTTCCGCAAATTCAGGTGTGAAAGAGTTTTTGCAAATATCACACAAATCACACAGAAAGCTCCATCTGTTTTCCAATGTTTGTTTTTTCATCTATCCAGGCTAAACTCGGTGAGCGCCAGACCAGCCCTCCCGACTATCTGACCGAAAGTGAACTGATCTCCCTCATGGAGAAGCATGGGATAGGCACCGATGCCAGTATACCCGTTCACATCGAGAACATCTGTCAGAGGAACTATGTGAAGGTTGAAAGTGGGCGTCGCCTCGTACCCACGCGGCTTGGAATAGTTCTGGTTCATGGTTATCAAAAGGTAATTTTCTCTGGCCCGTATTCCGAAATCGGGTTTAACTTAAACTCAGTTTGGTTTAAAGTTGTGGTTTAAGTATGGATAGCCAATTGTTACATAAATCACTAACAGTAGAGATATCATATTTCACCTCATTTGGCTCTCAAATCATTCATAGTTGTCTGGGAAGTATAAATAGATGATTGTCTTCACCATCAATAGAGACTTTGAGGAGCTGTGAACGAGAATGATGTAGAATAGTCGTCTGATCGTTCGAGTCAACGTCGTCGTCTGCCCTTGTTCACTACAGATGCGAATACTTGAGATTTCACTCGATTTTACGTGTATGTAGGTCCACATGAAACAGCGTGACAACCAGCAGCTCATGACACGCTGCCCTACCCGGAACTGCAACTTTAAACCAAGGTTTTATTTAAACCCCGAGTTCAGAGTATGGGACTCTGTGTTTTGTTTTGCCTGCATGATTGGAGAGAAAATAGTGAATTGTTTGGAAAAATGATGATAATGATAATAATAAACATTGCTTTGTATATCATCACATCTCCATGTGCTTGTATCATATGTATGATAAATGAATAGGCTGACAACAGTTTCTAGAATGGGGTAGTCTTGTGTTTGACATGGGGGAGTAGCATGTATATATTACTTTCAAGTGCTGGGATATATACATAGCATCATGTAATCGCTTATCAAGTCAAGTGCCAGAAAACAGATCTTAAGTAGAGGATTATGAATAATTAAATGAAATTCATGATATTGCATGAAAATTAATTTTCTTATGATTTAGACCCATTTCGCTGCTCTCAATTTGTAGATTGATCCAGACTTGTCTTTGCCCACCATGCGATCTGCTGTGGAGGAGCAGCTGAATTTGATCGCCCATGGCCGAGCTGACTACGACTCTGTGCTGATTCATACCATAGATATCTTTACAAGGAAGTTCCTGTATTTTGTAGATCACATCCAAGCCATGGATGATCTCTTTGAGGTGTCCTTCTCTCCTCTGGCTGCTACTGGGAAACCAATGTCAAGGTAATGATTAGTATCAGCAGGTGGATGATGATGATGGTAGTGATGGTGGTGGTGATGATGATGGTGATGATAGTGGTGGTGATGATGATGATGATGAGGGCAATGATAGCGATGATGGTGGGAAGATGATGATGATAGTGATGATGAAGATGGAGTTGATGATGATGATGAGGATAACGATGGAGATGATGTTGATTTTTGGTGGTGTTGGTGATGATAATTAGGATGATGATGATGGTGCTGTGGTGGTGGTGGTGATGATGATGATTATGATGATGACGATGTTGATGGTGACAATGATGAAGAAAAGAAAAGTATTGTGGTGATGATAATTGTAATAATGATGACACTGAAAGTGTTGATTATAATGTGATCATACTGATTACGGTGGTAGGGATTAGTTTAATGATGATAACCAGGATGCCAATCAAGTTGATGGGATGACGATGATAGAGGGGGTGATGATGGTTTTAGTGTTTACAGTTTGAAGATAATTTTGATGATTATGGAACCTATGACTAAAATGATGCCAGTCAGAAGTCCTAAGTTTTACACCTGATTTTGTCAACAGATGTGGGAAGTGCCATCGTTTCATGAAGTACATCTCGGCCAAGCCGATGCGTCTTCACTGCCCTACCTGTGAAGAGACATACAGTCTCCCTCAGAATGGCTCCATCAAGCTCTACAAAGAGATCAGATGTCCTCTTGATGACTTTGAGCTGGTCCTGTGGTCATCAGGACCAAA